>NW_027185653.1:2303235-2309553 GCF_028583685.1 Petaurus breviceps papuanus
TATATATATGTGTGTGTGTGTGTGTGTGTGTGTGTGTGTGTGTGTGTATATACTATTATTAATACCATCTTACATGTAATTAAGAAAAAAGATATACAGGCACTGAGGCATAGAGATCTACTGGAAAAGTTGAAACGTGTATGGGAGAAAATATGGGAGAGAGCAGATTGGAGGTGGGGATATCCTGTGGGACTGCTGTTTTGCGGGGATGGGTGGGGGAAAAACGGGGAGAAAATTTGTAACTCAAAATCTGGTGGAAACGAATGATGTAAATCAGCAGTTAATAAAGCATTTAAATTAAAAAAAAAATAAAACCGCATAAGTCAATGGAATCTCTCTATATTGCTAGGAAAGCACAGCCACAAGAGATTGAAAGAGAAAATCCATTTAAAGCTACTGTAGACATTATAAAATATTTGGGCTTCTACCTGCCAAGAAAAACCCTGAAATTATTTGATCAAAGCTACAAAACAATTTACACAAATATTAAGAAAGAAACAATCAGGAAAAATTGTCAGTTGCTCATGCATATGCTGAGCTAAAATAATAAAAATGACAATTTTCCCCAAATGAATTTACTTATCTAGTGCTTTACTAATCAAACTACCAAGAAATATTTTACAGAACTAGAAAAAATAAACAACAACAAAAATTTCACATGGAAGAACAAAAGGCCAAGAATATCAATAGAATCAATAAAAAGAAATACAAAGAAATGTGTTCTACCCTTACCAGACCCAAAAGAGTATTATAAAGCAGCAAAAAGCAAAACTACTTGGTACTGACTAAGAAATAGAGTGATGAATCAAAGAAATAGATTAGATACAGAAGACACAGTTGTGAATGAATATAGTAATCTGGTATTTGATGAATCCAAAGACCCCAGCTTCCCAGAAAATAATTCATTATTTGATAACAATTCCTGGGAAAACTGGAAAAATAATATTGCAAAAGTTGACCATAGACCTTAATCTTATGCTGCATACCAAAATAAGGTCAAAATGGGTACATGATTTAGACATTACAGGTGAAAATATAAGCAAGTTAGGAGAAGGAAGAATTTCCCTATCATATTCATGGATAATAGAAAAATTTATGACCAAACAAGAGATAGAGGACATTATGAAATACAAAATTGATCATTTTTATTACATTATATTGAAAAGTTTTTGCACAATCAAAGCCAATACACCCAATATTAGAAGGGAAGCAGAAAGCTCAGAAATATTTTTATAACAATTCTTTCTGATCAGTGCCTAATTTCTAATATATAGTAAGAACTGAGTCAAATTTATAAGAAAATCAGTCATTCCCCATACAGGAAATGGTCAAAGGACATGAACAGGCAGTTGTCAGATGAAAAAAATTACAGCTATCTATAGTCATTTGAAAAAAATACTCTAAGTCACTATTGATTGGAAAAATGCAAGTCAAAAGATCTTGGATCATACTTATATGTTTAGTTAACATCTGAAAACACTATGATAAACATCAGAGAATATGTGGAAAAATTAGATCACCAATGCATTATTGGTGGAGTTGTGAATTGACACAATCATTCTGGATAACAATTTGGAATCACAATCAAAAGTTTATTAAACTGTGTATACACTTTGATCTAGTAATACAACTACTAGGTCTATATCCAAAAGAGATCATAAAATATGAAACGTAATCACATGTAGAAGAGTATTTATAGCAGCCCTTTTTGTGGTGGTAAAGAATTGTCAATTGAAGGAATGTCCATCAATTGGGAATTTGCTGAACAAGTTGTGGTATATGAATGTAGTGGAATACTATTGTTCTTTAAGAAATAGTGAGCAGGCAGCTTTCAGAAAAACCTAGAAAGATTTATATGTACTGATGATGAATGAAATGAGAAGATCTGTATAAAGTTACAGCAGCAATAGTCTGATGACAGACTTTTTTCAGACTTAACTCTTTTGAGCAATGCAATGATCCAAGAAAATTCCAAAGAAATCATGATGAAAATTGCAATCCACATCCAGAGAAAGATTCATGTGATTCTCAATGCAGATTGAAACATAGTATTTTCTTAGGGCAGCTAGGTGGTACAGTGAATAGTGGGCAGGCCCTATTGTCAGGAGGACCTGAGTTCAAACCCGACCTCAGACACTTAACACAAAAGAAGCCATGTGACCTTGGGCATGTCATTTAAGCCCAGTTGCCCTCCTTTCCACACTCCACAAAGAAAAAAAAATGTAATTTTATCTTTATTTTATTTTTTTTTATGTTTTTCCCTTTTGTTCTGCAACATCTCTAATGGGGAAATATGTTTAATATTATCACAAGGGTATAACGTATATGAGATTACATGCTGTTTCAGCAAAGGGAGAGGAGAGGAATGGGGAAAATTCAAAACCCAAAATCTTATAAAAAGGTATAAAATGGACATTGGAAAACTAAAAATAAATATTTTTTTATGAAGAGTTTATTTTCAAGTAGATCAATTGGGATTCAGATATTTGCTGTCACACACACAGACATTTGGAAGACAGGAACCTTTATAGAACCATATTAGAATTTTTTGCATTCTTTTTGTTTTGTTTTGTTTTGTTTCTAAGAACTTACAGAATGCCCAGAAGGGACATTTTCACTTTATTTCACTTTTTATTGATGAAAAAAGGCATGAGGATTCAGAATCAATACATATATTTTAGTCTCTACAAATGCAAGTATATAACTTGGAAACTATGATTCATACTATTCCATTTATACCAGCAAATTTGTAATAGCAAGGTGCAGAGACCAGATGGCAGCATAAAATCAGGAAAATCCATGTGTACTCCCCATAACCACCTCAGATACCTATAAAATGACTCTAAACAAACTTTAGGGCTACAGAACCCACAAAATGACAGAGAGAAACAAATCTCCCCCTGAAGGCAGCCCAGCAGGCAGACAGGAAGTCTCCAACACAGGGCCCTGGGAACAGAGCCCAGCCCCATGTCATGCTGCATTTTTAGCCTCCATGTGGCCCTGACCAGTTGCAGCTTGAGGGACTGTGGGAGAGTGGATCACTAGCGGCTGAAGTGGTTTCCAGAATTATCAACCTATGAATGCCAAAGACAAAGTGAAAGGTCACTATGAATTTTGGGAACAGGTGTTCTGGGAGTGTGTTCTGGCATCTGTCCCACAGGGGGAGAAGTGGTTGAGGTGTGGTGGCCACTGCTCCATGGCTGCTTCAGATTGTCCGGCAGATTGTAGGGGAACTAAGTGACTATTCAGAGGGGGTAATTGCTGTTGCTTGACCTGCTTGCATCTGGATTGCTCTCTAGGGTGAAGATACTGTGGTATGTGACTATGTGCCAGAGCCAGTGGAGCCTTGAGAGAGGGCACTGAACTAATAGCTTCAGTAGCTCCAAAAACCTCAGTGATTTGGGACAAAGCTCTCCTCTTGCGAAACAGAGTCTTACTGTGGCAAACAAGTTCAAAAGTAAAGTAATTGAGTGGCAATGTAAGCAAGCCAAGAAAGCAAAGCAAGCACAGCAATCTGAATGTAGATTCTTATTTTGGAGATCAAAGCACGGAACAGGAGGAAGACAACAAAGTCAGAATTCCTGTACCAAAAGCTTCCAAGAAAAATATGAACTGGTTACAGGCCATAGAAGAGCTTAAAAAGGATTTTGAAAAGCAAATAGGAGAAGTGAAGGAAAAATTGTATACATACATACATATATATATATATATGTAGAGAGAGAGAGAGAGTGATAGATAGATATACATACATACATGCACGCATACATATGTCTATATAGGAGGGAATATGGGTGTATGAATATATATATATATATGTGTGTGTGTGTGTGTGTGTGTGTACAGGTAGAAATAAACAGAGGGCACAGGATCAGTTGTATAGGAAGAGATGATACTTAAAGGTAAACTTGAGAGGTGAGAAAGGCATATAATGAGAGGAGATGGGGAGAGACAGAATTGGGTAAATTATCTCATATTGAAGAGGTAAGGGAAAACTGTTACAATGGAGGCAAAGAATAGTAAGGCAAAAAGGAATGGGTCCACCTTACTCTCATTGAATTTGGCTTAGGGTGGGAATGGAATATCCAGTAAATAGGGCATCTTGCCCTACAGGAAAGTAGGGGGGAAGGTAATGGGAGGATAGCTGATGGAGGGGAAGGCTGATTGGAGTGGATGGACATCGGAAGCACACCCTTTTGAAAAAGGACAGGATCAAAGTAGAGAATAGAACAAGTGGAGGGCAGTATAGGATGGAGGGAAATATAGTCAGTCTTTCACAATATATCCACTATGGAAATGTTTTGCTTAGCTACACATGCACTACCTATATTGGATTGCTTATCTTCCCAGTAAGGGTTTGTGACTAGGGAGGAAGGTAAAGGATCTGTAATTCAAAGTTTAAAATCAAATGTTTAAAAAAAATCATTATTTTTTACATGTGACTGGGAAATAAGATATATTTGGGATTCAGATATTTGCTTTCACATGCACAGACATTTGGAAGACAGGAATCTTTATAGAACCATATTAGAAATGTTAACATTCTTTTTGTTGTGTTTTGTTTCAAAGAATCTATATATTTCTATGGCATTGGGCTATAGAGATCCATCTTGCCTGACTGGAGAGTTGGAGAGGGAAGGAGGGAGAATATAGGAGAGAGCAGATTGGGGGAGATGATATAAAGTAGGATCACTGTTTTGGGGTGGTGGGTAGGGGAAAGATGGGGAGAAAATTTGCAACTCAAAATCTTGTGTAAATGAATGATGTAAACTAAAAATAAACATAAAATTTAATTAAATAAATAAAACAAAGATAAACTAAAAATTTTTATAATAACAAACTATAACATTGCCCTATAGTAAATTAGAACCTGGAATTCCCACAAAATTCCAAAACTGCTGCATGGAAAAAGAAAGCATTACTCAGGATTTGCCAGCATGATAGTTCTTCTATCTCTAAGAAAGCATCACTTAATGCCATGCAAAACAAAGTATAAGTGAAGCTTAAAGAGATGCAAGATTCTTGCCTCAGTAAATAAGAAAAATATGAAATTAAGTTATATGCTGATAATAAGAATTCAGAGCACCTTATGATACCCTGAAGCCCATCTGTGGGCCAAAGACCTATGGTGCATCTCAACTACTCAGTGCTGATGGAACCACATTGATTATTAATAAGGACATGATCCTGTAGAGATAGGCTGAACACTTTAATCATATTATCAACGGGCCATCATTAATCAATGCTGAAGCCATTGACCATATACTTCTGGTTGAAGTCAGTGCTTTCTAGTCAAATTTCCAACTAAAGAAAATTTTTTGAATACTATTACACACTTTTGCTGTGACAAAGCACTTGGTACTAATTCTATTCCAGCTAAGATTTAGAATGGTGAGGGGGGAAGTCCATTTCTTGTACAAAAGCTAACTAAAATTTTCAAGCGTATATGGCAAGAAAAGGTTAACCTTCAGGAGTTCAAGGATGCCTCGATTTTCCTTTTCTGTAAAGGTAAGCAATTCAATTCTTCTGAGACAAGTATGGGGTGGGGGTTTCTCACATTTAGTTATTGTTGGAAAGATTCTTGCTGATTCCCCAACATATCCATCCCCCTGAAGACCAATGTAGTCACAGAAAGGACCAAGGAATAATCAATATGGTATGTTCTACCTGAGAACTCCAGGAGAAATACCAGGTGGTATTTTCACAGACCTCCAGGAGGTTTGTGAAAAAATTCCTCTATCTGTCCAATATCTTTGATACTGTCAGTCATAAGGACATATTGAAAATCATATCAAAATGTAGTTGCTTGGTGAAGTTTATCAATACCATGATGGCATACTTCAGTGTTTCTGGATAATGGATGATGCTCTCTAAGTTTCCCAGTCACCAATGGACTGAAACAAGGCTGTGTGCTTCCTCCCCTGTGTTTAGTGTGCTGTTTTCAACAGTGCTATCAGATACCTTCAATGAGTTAAACATCGCATTAAGGTCAGTTACCACACTGTCAGTAAATTATTTAACTTGAAATTCCTTCAAATCAAGAGAAAAGTAGAGGGAGATTCAATGTATGAGTTTTTGTTTGCAGATAATTGTGCACTCAATGAAGCCTCTTGAGAATGACATAAAACAAAATATCGATCAATATTCTGCTGCTTGTACTAATTTTTGCCTAAAAACTAACACCAAGAAAACATACTTTCTGTACCAGCCAGCACCACACCCTCCATCAACTCCATAAGTTCACTTACCTTGGCAGTATACTTTCTAGGGACATACACTTTGATAATGAGGTTAACATGCACACACACACACACACACACA
>NW_027185653.1:2309563-2312063 GCF_028583685.1 Petaurus breviceps papuanus
ACACACACACACACACACACACACACACACACACACACACACACACACCCATTGCCAGAACTAGCTCAGTGTTTGGGAGGCTCTGAAGAAAAGTGAATGTATTAGACAAACTACCAAAGGTCTACAGAACTGTTTGTCCTGACCTTATGTTTGCATGCCTGTGAATATATTGTGTGTATGCCTATGAAACCTGGGTTGTCTACCCGTGCAGTCCCAGGAAATTGAATCACTTCCTTTTGCATTGTTTTAGGAAGGTTCTGAAGTTCATCTTTCAGGACAAAGTACCAGATATCTAGGTCTATTCTCCAGTTAAAAAGCCAAGCATTCTAAATCTATTGCGGAGAGCTCGCCTCTGATGGGCTGGCCACATTCTTCAAATGCCACATGTAAATTTTCCTAAATGATAATTTATGGAGAATTCACACAAGGTAAGTGCTCACACTGTGGTCAGAAGAAATGACACATATGCATATAAATTTGTGTATATAAATGCATATGCACACAGCTATATCTATGCATGTATCTATGCTTCTATCATTGTCTATAGTTATATCTGTGAATCTATCTATCTATCTATCTATCTATCTATCTATCTATCTATCTATCTATCTATCTATCTATCTTTCTATCTCTATATCTATCTCTATATCTATCTATCTATCTACTGGTGAATTCCGTCCTCTGTTCAATTCCAGTGCCCTGCAATCTGAAGAGATATTATATAGTACATAATGTTTGTATAGAAACATATACAAAGAGACACATACACCAAGCATCCTATTTAAAATTCTAAAATTAATTTTCAAATAAGGTAGGAAGCTTTTGATAAGCTTTTAAAGAAGGATTCTAGTGGTGGTTTGTCTTTGAGTTAACCACCTACGTTCAAAGTTACTACATAATGCTGGAAGAGAAACCAGCTCTTTCAGTTGTATAAATTTAACAAATGACCATAGCAGTCACACAGACATTGTGGTGAAATTTAGAAAAGAAAAAGGACTAATTAGTGGGTAAAGTCATCTATATGAATTACTATACCATTCTGAATATCTAATAACTTACTACACAAGATGGATGTGTTTAAAGTCAAACACTTGGTTGTGATTAAGAATTCTATTTTTGGATATACTATGAAAATATTTGCTGGTTTCTCACAAGCTGTAGCTGTGCCTATGAAAATATTATATAAGTTCATTGTGACATAGAAATAGTGCTAAAAACAACTGGGAGAATAAATGTATTTATCCATCATGATCATGAAAGAATGATATTACTGCAGCACATTCTTTGGGCACTGGGAAGCTAATGGCTCATATTAATTTTCTCTCTGAAATATACAAATTCTTTTGTTAGATACATTTCCTTTTATAAGTAGGAAAAAAAGGCTTTCTTCACCTCCCTTCAGCACTATCAATGACTCTATCACCACTTCAGCTCCATTTTCTACAAGGCTTGGCAAAGAAATCAAAGGTCTTCATATCATAGTTTGTACTCAATATTCTAACATATGTCAGAACAAAAGGAGAAAGCTAATTAAAACTCAAATTGTGATTGAAATAAATAGTAACTCTGTGCTCAGCAGAACTGTGTGATTCAGAGCAGAACTGTCAAGGAAAACATTCATTTTGTTTTTAACTCATTCATAGATACTCAAGACAATCCAGAATGTAGGTATAACCAATATCCATTGTAGCATAATTGACATAGAAATAGACACGCATACATATATGAACACCTACATAAATATACATTAATGTCTATACAAGCGTATGTACAAATGCATGCATACATCCATATGTGTATAAACAATACATGCGAAACCATTTGTATAGATTTTTTTCATTATAAAGCCTGTTATTTACCAGTCCTCTCACTTATTGCAAGAAACATTGAAAAAGCACCCTGCATTTTCTAAAGGACTACAATTAGAAGGTAGTCAATTCAATAAATATTATCAAGTATCTATTAGTCCTTGAGCATTATAAAAGACACCGTAAATGTAAAGATAAATAAAGCAGTTAATTATTTAGTGGAAAGGAATAACACAAATAACTATAATAAATTTAGAACATGACAATGGCATTGATAAATGTATTTTTTTCTTTTATGGAGTGGAGAAGTGGCAATTGGGGTTAAGTGACATGCCCAAGGTCACATGGCTAGTTTTTCTATTATGTTTGAAACCAGTTTTGAACTCGGGTCCTCCTGACTCCAGGGCCAGTTACTGCACCTCCTAGATGCCCTTATAGTTGTACTAAAAATAACATGCACAAATATGTGAGTTTGGAGAATGAAAGCATTTCTGATTGTGGCAAAATGCAAAGGCATTAGAAGAGAAAAGCATTTGCAATGAAAAAGTTAGAAAGTCTTTGTTAATCACAAATAATGTGCCAATTGTTGTGCTATGTACAGAGGACATAAAATAAAGGAAGAAACAATCCTTAATAACAAGGAATTTATATTATACTGGAGGAAATATCAAATACATAAGTAAGAAGAGATG
>NW_027185653.1:2317063-2324937 GCF_028583685.1 Petaurus breviceps papuanus
TTTGTGGGTTCTGTAGCTCCAAAGTTTGTTTTGAGTCCCCTTTTTTACATTGACTGGGGAAGTTGGAAGCTGGAGCAGCATGGAGGACCTGCTTTGACTCTGCCATCTTGTCTCCACCCCCCCCCCCAATACTCTTCTTTTTGATAAACTGAAACACTCCCAAGTCTCAGATAAGAGCTAAGTATTTGACTAAAACTGCTGGAAAATCCTATTGCAGATAGTAGGCATAGACCTAATTATAACTTTTATGAAGATAAAGTTAAAATTGGTAGACAATTTAAACTTAAAATTTCATAAGGAAATTAGGAGAGCAAGGAATAGTTTACCTGTCAGATCTATGGACAAGGAAAGACTATATGACAAAAAAGAGATATGGGACATTATGAAATGAAAAAGGGACAATTTTGATTATGTGTAAATGAAAAGTTTTTGTGCAAAGTCAATGCTATTGAGATAATTAGGAAGTTAAAAGTTGACAATTTTTACAGTCCATTTCTCTAATTAAGGTCTCATTTCTAAAATATGTAGATACAGTCAAATCCATAAGAATTCAAGTTATTCCCCACTTGATAAATGGTCAAAGGATATGAATGGGCAGTTTTCAGATGAAGAAATTAAAGACATCTCTACTTAGAAGAAAAATGCTCATTGATTAGAGAAATGCAAATTAAAACCACTCTGTGGTCCCACATCACACCTAAGAGATTGAGTAAAATGAAAACAAAATAGGAAAATGATAAATGTTGGAGAATATGTGGGAAAATTAAGCACAAATGTATTGTTGGTGAAGTTGTGAAATGATCCTTTTATTCTGGAGAAAATTTGGAACTATACGCAAATGCCTATCAAACTGTGCATACCTTAGATCCAAAAATACTTCCATTAGGTCTGTATCCCAAAGAGATTGTAAAAAAAACATCTAAAAGATTCATGTGTACAAAAATGTTTATAGAGCACTTTTTGTGATCTCCTATAATTTGAAATTTGGGGGATGACCATTAATTAGGGAATGACTGAATAATTTGTGGTATATGAATGTTATATAATAACATTGTTTCATAAGAAATGATGAGCAGGGGGACATAAAAAAAGGAAAATATTTAGACTTACATGAATTAATATTGAGTGAAGTGAGTAGAATCAGAACAACATACACATTTACAGAAACATAGTGCCATGACTGACTTTGTTTAAACTTAGCTCTTCTGAACAATGCAATAATCTAAGAAAATTCTGAGATTCATGTTTGAAAATGCTATCCACAGAGCACAAAAATTATCTAAATTCAGATTGAAACCTCTTATTTTCTCTTTTGTTTTTTTTCTTTCTCTTTGTGTTTTCTATTTGTTCTGATCGGTTTTTCACAATATTATAATTGTGGAAATATATGTACTATACAATACTATGCTATGCTATACTATATTATACTATACTGTACTATTCTATATTGTACTATACTGTACTGTACTATACTATATGGTACTATACTATGCTATACTGTACTATACTGTACCATACTGTACTGCAATGTACTATGCTGTACTGTACCGTACCGTACCATACCATGCCATGCCATGCCATACCATACCATGCTATGCCATACCATACCATACCATACCATACCATACCATACCATACATTCATAGCCTATATCAAATTTCATGCCCTCTTGAGAATGGAGGAGTGGGAAGGGAGAAATTTAGACCTCAATTTCTTATAAAAGTGAATGTTGAAAACTAAAAATAAATTTATAATTTTTTTAAAATTAAGAAAACATGTCCAAATCCCTGAGCAGTATCTGTGGGCTTAAGGATAAATTAGAAGAAAAGACAAAAATATAAATGAGGGAGAAAATTGAGATGGAGGAAAGGAAAGGAGGAAGAAAGAATATAAATTATAGAAAGTGGTAGAGTGCACTTAATCACATTATTACATTGTTTCCATTTTTAAAACAATAATATTTTATCTTTCCCCATTTACATGAAAAAAATTTTTAACATTCATTTAAAAAATTCTTTGTTCCTAATTCTCTCCCTCCCTCCCCATCCCAACCCCATTGAGAGGGCATGAAATTTGATATAGGTCATACATATGTAATCATGCAAAACATTTACATAATAATCTTGTGAAAGAAAACATAGACCATAAAATATTAAGAAAAATAAAATTAAAAACATATGCTTCGGTCTGTATGCAGTTACCATCCATTCTTTCACTTGGGATGGATAACATTTTTCATCATAAATCCTTCAGAGTTCTCATAGATTATTATATTGCTGAAAATAAATATATCATTCACAGTTAATCATCTTACAATATCACTCTTACTTAGCACATAGCAAATTTCAGTTTGCGTCAGCTCATGCAAGTCTTTACAGGCTTTTCCAAGATTATGTCACCCATCATTTCTTATGATATATTCCATCACAACCACATATCACAACTTGTTTATCCACAATTTTTTGCCATGCAAGGAAAGAGTCGAGGTCCTTTTACCTTTTTCACTTTGTCTCTTCTGAGATACATTCCTTTTAGTGGGACTGCTAGGTCAAAAGGTATGCATGTTTCATACTTCTTTGCACATAGTTTCAAATTGCCTTACAATAGCTCGCAACTACACCAACAGTGCATTAATGCCCCATTTTCCCCACATCACCTCCATTGCCACTTCCCTTTTCTGTCCTATGAGTCAATCTAGTGGGTATGAATGAAGACCTCAGAATTGTTTTAATTTGCATTTCTCCAATAAATAGTGAGTTAGAGCAGTTTTTACATATGACCTTAGTTTAAGTTACTTCATCTGAAAACTGTTTAAATATATTGATCAGTTAGTAAAAGGGTGTTACTTTTATAAATTGGACCATTTTCCATATGTTTGTGAAATGAGGACCTTATCACAGAAACTTGCTTCATTTTTTTTCATAGTTACTATTGATAACTCAGCTCTTTAATCCCCATTGCTTATTCTATTCTCCCTCTTCTTTCACCCTGTCCCTCCTCAAATGTTAAGCTCCTGATATTTTGGTCCCTCCTGGCTCTGAGTGAATGTAAATTATAACTGTTTCTCTTTTGATAATCACCGCTGAGGGTCTTTTCCTCCCAGACTGATTTTTTAATTAAAGATACCACTCCTTGCTTTACTTCTTAAAGAGGACTATTCACTGAATGAGTGTTGCCATGTTCACAGGGAGATCTTGAAAGAATTGAGCTTAAAAGGTTCTCCCCTGCATCCTAGGCCATCTCCATTCATCCTAATCAATATCTGAACACTGGACCCAGATGGCTTTGGAGGAAAAATTGAGGTCTTTGGATTTGTACATTCCTCTCTCACTTATATCAAAGTCAGCTCCAAAACATGTCATCATCTCCCTGATGGATGAACCACCATTCTCAGTCTTGCTGTAATGCCATGCACAGAAGCTTTCCAGAAGAATGCTACTGTGAGCAGCTTTTATGGTTCTGATTACTCAGTATGGTGAGCACTCTATTTATTCAATAACAAAAACAAAACCTTCACAGAAAATCAAGGTACAGCATTCACAATATTACAACTTATCACAGAAAATCACAATATAATATTCACAACATAGTCTCAAAGTAAAATAGTTACTCTTAAGTTAACTCAATCAGTCACTTATCAGTAGTCTCAAAGTATACAGTCAAAGTCTTCCACTCTTGGGTCAAAGTCTTGATTAACTCAATCAGTCACTTATCAGTAGTTTCAAAGTACATAGTCAAAGTCTTCCACTCTTGGGGCAAAGTTTTGATTAAATCAATTAGTCACTTATCAGTAGTCTCACAGTCTTCCACTCATGGGGCAAAGGTTTGATTAACTCAGTCACTCATCAGTAACAATAGTCAAAGTACTCAAAGTATGATCAGTCACTTATTCAGCAAAGTCATACTAAGTATTATACACAAAATTCTCCACCCCTTGGGTCATTAGTAAACTATAATTCCATAATTACTCAGTACCCAAGAAGAGGTCTTTTCATCTTGACTTGGGGCCTGTTCTAAAATTCACTGGATCCCCTTCCATGGTACCAGATTCTATCTGGATTCACCAGATTGTCACCTGGGTTCAATGAAAGACAGCTCCCAGTTCCTTGACCAACTCTCTGGACAGGTTCTTCTCCACACTGAAGTTCACAGGGTCTGCTCCATCTCAGATCCTTCACCATTTCTGCTCCAGGAAATTTAAGGCTCAACCAAGCCACAAACAAAGTCTCAGCATCCCAGTCATTCTTCAGTCACCTGGGCTCCTGACTCCTGGGCTCCAGGGCTCCTGGCTCTGGATTCCAGCTTCCTGAGCTCCTGGGCTCCTGCCTCCAGCTCTTGGCTCTGGCCTCCTGGCTCCTGGCCTCCTGTCTCTAGTCTCTGGGCTCCTGCTTAGAAGAAGCTCCACCATCCCAAGCTTTCAGGACTCCATTCTCCAATCTTCTGTAGCTGTTCTGCCACCAGATCTTGGTCCCCAGGAAATTCTGACTGTACCTCTCTAGGGCTTTTCCTTATATACACACAGCTTGTTTCAGCCAACCCCTTCCTGTTACATCAGTAACAGGAGTCAGGTGTTCATACCTTCTGTTTCCCCAACAGAGGCTTGATCAGTTACTAAGAGCTAAGTACCTGCTACTTTGGCCAACACAAAGGGATCTTCAAGTTCAAAATTACATTACCATTACACTTGCCTCCTTTCTTGCTTACTTGGAAGGTAAGAAAGACTTGTTTGACCATTTGAGTGTGTCCTCTTTGAGACAATTCTGATAAGTAAAGCTCATTCACTCCCACTCATCTCTCTCTCATCCCCACCACAGTAATTTTTTTTTCTGATCTCCTTTATTTGTGATAATTTTCCACATTCTCTTTCCCTTTCCCTTCTACTTCTACATTCATTTTTTAACAATTAAATTTATTGTTTTTAGATATATCCCTTCATATTCAACTTACATTTGTGACCTCTATCAGTACTACTTCTATCTTCCCTAATAATGATAAAATTATTACTTACAAGTATCATCTTCCCATGTAAGAATGAAAACAGTTTTCCCATATTATTTATCCCCTTATCATTTCGCTTTCCAGTTTACCTTTTTATCATTACCTTGAGTCTTGTATATGAAAAACAAATTGTTTATTCTAGTCTGGTGTTTTCATCAAGAATACTTGCAAGTCCTCTATCTTATTGAAAATCCATAATTCCCCAGAAGTATACTCATTTTTTCCTGGGTAGATAACTCTTCACTAGTTCCTTTGCCCTCTGAAATATAATAGTCTAAGGTCATACATCCATTTATTTAGCAGCTGTTAAATCATGTGTTATTATGATTGTGGCTCCACAATATTTGAATTGCTTCTTTTTTGGATGCTTGCAACATTTTTTTTCCTTGACCTGGTAACTCTAGAATTTGACAAAAATTCTCCTGGAAATTTTCCTTTTGGGATCTTTTTTCAGGAGAGCAGGGGAATCTTCTGATTTCTATTTTTCCCTCTTGTTGTATAATCTCAGGGCAGTTTTGCTTGATAATTTCTTTAATGGTGATGCCTAGCCTCTTTATTTTTTTTAATTTTGACTTTCAGTTAGACCTATAATGTTTAAATGGTCTGTTGAGGATCTATTTCCCAGAGAAGTTTTTTTTAAAACATTTCTCTAATGAGATATTTTACATCATCTTCCTTTTTAAATATTCTTTTGGTTTTGTTTTATTTTTTCTTGATTTTTCATAAAGTCACTAGTTCCACTCGAATTTTTGAGGGATTATTTTTTCCCAAGCTTTTGTACCTCCTTTTCAATTTGGCCAATTTTACTTTTGAGAAGTTTTTTTTTTTTTAATTCAGTGACTTTTGTGCCTCTTTTTCTATTTAAACCATTATTTTTTTTGGAGGGGAGGGAATGCAGGGTGATTGGACTTAAGTGACTTGCCCAAGGTAACATGGCTAGTAAGTGTTAAGAATCTGAGGCCGGATTTGGACTCAGGTCCTCCTGACTGCAGGGCCAGTGCTCAATTGATGTACAACCTAGCTGCCCTCCATTATGTTTTTTAAGACATTTTCTCTCCATTGGCTTTTTGGACATCTTTTACCATTTGGTCTTTCCACTTTTAAAATTTTATTTATTAAGGGGTGGCTAAGTGGCTCAGTGAATAGAGCACTTGCCCTGGAGTAAGGAGGACCTGAGTTCAAATCTGGCCTCAGACACTTGACACAATTACTGGCCATGTAACTCTGGGCAAGTCACTTAACCCCAATTGCCCTGCAAATATATATATATATATATATATGTATATATATAATATGCATATACATTCATACATATCTGTCTTTCTATATCTGTTATCTCTATGTATCCCACACAGAGATAAAATTTTCTATTATATAAATAATATAAAATATAATATTTTCTACTTTGACTATAAGGATGATTCCAGAAGTTTATTTGGTTTTTATGGTTTTGATGAAAAACATGACATTATTTACAGTTTAGTGAGAATTTCCGAAGTGTCATTATTGATAATGTGATTTTAGACTTTCAGGGACATCTGCTAAACCATATTCTCCCTTTGTTTTTCTTTTCTTCTCAAACTCTCTGTTGTTCATTTCCTACCTGCCTATATTAAAATATGCCATCTCTTATGGTGATATATTGCATGGATTCCCTCAGAGAGGACCACAGTCTTCTAAAGAGGATATGAATGGAACATATTACTTGGAATAGGATTAGAGAAGATCAGACTTCACTGCAATAAGGTTGTTATTCAAATAAGGAAGTGCTTCCTTTTTTCACTTAGGGATCTCAACTTCACTCATGCATTCAAACGATTTAGAGAGGGTCAGAGTCATTACACAGCTCCTTATAAAATTGTATTTCTCTTTCAAATTGCCAGTAAAGACACATACACCATCAAAGAAGAATTATGGCTTTTTCATTGAGTGTGATAAAATCAATGACAATTACTATCCTGGCCATTCCTAAAATAAAACAAACATTCTATAGAAAATTATCAGAAATATGTGCTGAATTTATCTAACCTACAATCCTTTTCAAATTTCATTTCAGTTTCATTATATATTTTGCTTCAGGCAACAAACATATATGAAAAAACTTTCTTTTTAATTTTAGTGCAGACAATTCTTAATAGGAATGTTCTTTTTTTGTTCATACTCTCTGCAGTAATGCAATGCATTGTCTTTTTCCTCAAATAATTGGGGTAATTTATATTAAACCTAATTGATCCATTATTGGCTAAAGGAAAAGGAACAAATGTAAAGCAAAAAATTGTCTCTAATCTAAAGGACAACATTTTTCAACTTAAATAACTTCTAAGATTTTAAACTTAAATATGCCTTGCTAAAATCTGTCAGTTTTTAAAGAAATTAATTTATGTCAGGCACAATGTATTCTCATCCAACAAGCATGTGTAAAGGTCCATTTGCACTCAAGATATCATACTAGATATTGCAAATACAAATAAAGTTAACATTTATATAATACCTTAAAGTTTATAATATACATCATATTAATTATCTCATTTTATCCTTAGAGCAAACTATTTCATATGGAAATTAAAAAAAAAACTTTCAAAGGCTTATATTACTTTATAGGATCTGAAATTTAAAAAAAAATCCACAGTTGTCAAACAAGCATATTTCTCTGATCAATAGTGATTTAGATTTTTTTTTCATATTTTGTTAGAGAGCTTTGATTTCTTCATCTGAAAACTTCCTCGTCATACTATTGACCTCTTATCAATTAGAAATTATTCATATTCTTAAGAATTTTACTCAGTTCTCTATATATTTATGAAATGAAGTTTTTAGCAGAGAATCTTAGAGTAAAATAATTTCTTAATTTCCAGCTCTCCTTCTAATCTTGTTTG
>NW_027185653.1:2325037-2348898 GCF_028583685.1 Petaurus breviceps papuanus
ATATGGAAATTAAAAAAAAAACTTTCAAAGGCTTATATTACTTTATACGATCTGAAATTAAAAAAAAAATCCACAGTTGTCAAACAAGCATATTTCTCTGATCAATAGTGATTTAGATTTTTTTTTTCATATTTTGTTAGAGAGCTTTGATTTCTTCATCTGAAAACTTCCTAGTCATACTATTGACCTCTTATCAATTAGAAATTATTCATATTCTTAAGAATTTTACTCAGTTCTCTATATATTTATGAAATGAAGTTTTTAGCAGAGAATCTTGGAGTAAAATAATTTCTTAATTTCCAGCTCTCCTTCTAATCTTGTTTGCATTGCTTTTGTGTGTGTGTAAAAACTTTTCATTTTCTAAATGTCATTTTTTTTAAATAGTGCTTTGTTTTTCATTCACATGTAAATATTTTGTGTTCCAAATTTTTTTCTCCCTGCTGCACTCCCTCCCCAAGATGGTGAGCAACTTGATATATGTTATATATGTGCAATCATGTAAACATATTTGCACATTAATCATGTCCTGAAAGAAGCAATAAACAGAGAGGAAAAGTCACAATAAATTTCTTATAGGGTTTTACAAAATCTGCTCGCTCATCATTTTAATAATTTTCCAAGAGATTCATATAGCACTACATGTTCAGTCATTCTCCAATTGATGGATACTGCTTCAAATTCCAATTCTTTTCAATGACAAAGAGCTGCTACAGATATTGTTTTTTACATATGTAGGTCCTTTTCCCATTTTTATGATATCTTTGGGATGTAGACCTAGGAATGGTATTGCTGGAAAAAGGGCATGCATATTTTTATAAACCTTTGTGTATAGTTCCAAATTGCTCTCCAAAATGTTTGGAAATGTTCTCAACTCCATCAACAATACATTAGTGTCTCACATTTCCCGCATCTTATTCAACATTTATCATTTCTCTTCTTTAATATCAGCCAATCTAATGGCATGAGGTCATACCTCAGAGTTGTTTCAAGTGGAATTTCTCTAATAAATAGTTATTTAGAACACTATGACTAAAGATAGCTTTAATTTATTTATCTGAAAACTGTTCACATCCTGTTATAAATTGGGAAATTACTTTTATTCTTGTAAATTTGACTCAGTCCTTCACATGTTTTAGAAATGAAGATATTTATCAGGAACATTTGCTGCAAAAATTGTTTCCCAGGTTTCTTCTTTCCTTCTAATCTTAGTTGAAATGATTTTGTTTGTGCCTAAACTTGTTAATTTGATAAAATCAAAATTATCTATTTTGTATATTATAATGTTCTATAATTCTTGTTTGTCATAAATTCTTCCCTTCTCAATACATCTGACAGGGAAAGTATTAATTGTCCTCCTCTTTTCCTTATGATATCTACCACCCTTTATGTCTAAATCATGTAATTATTTTGATCTTAATAGTATAAGATGATGATCTACGTGTAGGTTCTGTTATATTATTTTCAACTTTTCACAGGAGATTTTGTCAAATAGTTCTTATACCAGAGGAAGGAGCCTTGGGTTTATAAAGCAGTAGGTTACTGTAGTTATCTACTATGTACTTTATTTATATATATACTTTATATGTACTTTATTTTATGTACTTTTATTGTATTATATGAACTTTTGTATTGTTTTGTATGGTATTTGTATTGTTTTGTATTGTATTATATGTACTTTATTTACTATGTACTTTATTTATATATGTACTATTATTAATACAATTACATGCAATAGGGAAATAAGATATAGAGACACTGGGATAGAGATCCACCATGCCCTACTGGAAAAGTAGAAAGGGGTATGGAAAAATTATGGGAGACAGCAGATTGGAGGAGGGGATATCCTGTGGCACTCCTATTTTGGGCTGGTGGGTAGGGGAAAAATGGGAGAAAATTTGTAACTCAAAATCTGGCAGAAATGAATGATGAAAATTCAAAGTTGATAAAGCATTTGAAAAATTAAAACAAACAAACAAAAAAGAACTTCTCAAAGAAAATTGCCCTGCTGTTTTAGAACCAATGGGCAAAATAGAGGTTGAAAGAATTCACGAATGTGGCAGCCAGGTAGAGCAGTGAGAAAGAGCGTCGGTCCCAGTTTGAGGAGACCTGGACTTGGTTCTGGTCTTAGATACTTAACACCCACACAAAATAACTGGCTGTGTAACCTTGAGCAAGTTACTTAACCCCAATTCCTTAAAAAAAAAAAAAAGAATCCATGAAACACCTCCTGAAAAAGATCCCAAAAAGAAAACTCCTAGGAGTATTATAGCCAAGTTCTGGAATTGCCAGATCAAGGAGAAAATATTATAAACAGCCAGGAAGAAGCAATTTCAATACTGTGGAAACACAATCAGGATAACACAGGATCAGGCAGCTTCTACACTGAGGGATTGAAGGGCTTGGAATATGATATTCCAGAGGTCAAAGGAGCTGGGATTAAAACCAAGAATCTCATACCCAGCAAAACTGAGTATCAAGTTTCAGGAGAATATACGGTCATTCAGTGGAATGTAGGATGCAGAATGTAGCATTCTGGATGAAAAAAAAACAGAGTGTGAATAGAAAATTTGGCATTCACATACAAGAAGCAAGAGAAGCATTAAAAAGGTTAACATGGAAAAGAAATAATAAGGAAATTATTAAAGTTGAACTATTTATGTCCCTACATGGAAAAACGATAATTGTAATTTATGAAAATTTTCTGTTATGAAAATAGTTGAAAAGAATAGAAACATATAAATATGTGTGTGTGCCTTTGTGTGTGTATACATATATATATATATACATACACACACATATATACATTTCTATGGGAGGGTATATGACCGTATGAATACATATGTGAATGTGTGTATATATGTGTACAGGTATACATAGACAGAGGGCACAGGACCAATTGCATAGGAAAGGTTGATACTTAAAAGGTAAAATTAAGAGGAGAGAGAGTAATATAATGAGAGGAGATGGAGAAAGAGAGAATGGGGTAAATTATCTCATTTAGAAGAGGACAGGGGAAACTGTTACAATGGAGGTGAAGAGCAGGAAGGCAAAGGGAATGAGTCAATTTTATTCTCATTGAATTTGGTTTAAGGAGGGAATGACATACAAACTAAATAAGGTATTTCACCCTACAGGAGAGTAGGGGGGAAGAGGATGAGAGGTGGACAATGGAAAGGAGAGCAGGTTTGGGGGGAGGAAATTTGGAAGCACCCACTTTTGAAAAGGGACAGGATCAAAGTAGAGAATAGAACAACTACAGGATGGGATAGTATGGAAAGAAATATAGTCAGTCTTTCATAATATATCCACTATGGAAATATTTTGCATAGCTATACATATTCAAGCTATATTGAATTGCTTATCTTCCCAATAAGGGTGGGTCACAAGGGAGGTAAAAACAAAATAAATTGAAACTGAAATCTGAAATTGTAAATGAATAGGGTTTTTGTTTTGTTTTGTATGTTTGTTTTTTGAGGAGGTGGCTGAAAATAGATATGTCAGCCTGAATTGTATTAAGGAGCTTGCTAATAGTTGTTTCCTCTTTGGATATAAAATCCTATTTATCTCTGAATGCCCATGGTGACAATACTAATCTGGCAGCCTTAGGGGGATAAAAAGTAGTCTTTATGATTGCCCAGAGTAACTCCTGCATTTCTAACAACTGTGCTAAATGCTTTACAATTATTATTTCATTTGGCTCTCACAAAAATCCTTATATATATTGTTCAGATATTTCAGTTGTGTCCAACGCTTTACAAACCAATTTGAGGTTTTATTGGCAAACTTACTGTAGCAGTTTGCCATTTCCTTCTACATCTCAAGGAACTTAGATAAGCAGGCTAAAGTGACTTGCCTAGGGTCACATAGCTAATAAGTGTCTGAGACCAGATTTTAATTAAGGTCTTCCTGACTCTAGTCCTGACACTCTACTGTGCCACCTCTTCTTGGTTTTATGTGAGTGCACATGCCTGTGTGCAAGCATACATATGTAGTTACATGCGATAAATACCTATGCATAGATGTATTTATCTGTGATTTGTTGAGTTGTGCTCACAATTTTTGAGCTTCTATTATTGTTATTAGTGGGAGGTCAAAGAAAGGACATGTGAAGTCATTAATGCAGTTGAAAGTATGGGCTGGTTCTTTATTTTTGGTACAGTTTCATACTTGAATTGTTTCTTCATACCTTCACTTTATTTAATTAGAACATGCCCTAACTGTGGAATGCAAGACCTTGTTCCTTTTATTATTTTTTAAAGCATACATAAAACTATGTATTCCAACTGGGAAATTATTGGGGTTGTTAGACCATATCAACTGACTTTAAAGCTTTATGTTGTAAGGACAATTTAGGATTAGTGAAATTTCTCATTGCTTCAAAATACCTAATTAGAAATTAAAATATCTAGGTGTCTATTTTTTCTTCCAGCTCAATTTCAGCATATTTTATTCTAAACTATATTTCTCTCTTAAGTAGAATTATTGAGCAATTGTAGAACCCATGGTCATTCATTGTTCATTCATTACCATGTTTAATTTATAGTTGAAATGCATATTTCCCTCAATTATATTTTTTAATCATTCCCAATCATCCTTTCTTTTTTTCCTCTAAGAGAATATTAAGCCTTGAGAAAATTCCTGTGGACTAATAAAACTTCCAGATTATTGCACAAGGGCTGCTTCACCATTATTATTGTAGGCACTTTTTCTTTTTCTCTTTTCCTTTGTTGAATACCATGGATGTTGATTTATGGCCAAGGAAATGGCGAGAAGGCAATTTAGAGATTTGAAATTCTATAATCTTTTTCATATTGTTGATCTAGAACTAGAGCTCCCTACCCTGTTCTGCATCTTTTGCAATTGCATGTCTTTGGAATTGAAAGGGATATGCAATTGCTAGTGTACCAAAAATACTAGATAAATGTTTGTCTGAGATTAATGCATCATTTAAATGTCATTAGTGACTTCTGAAGTCATCAAAGAACACTTGTAGGTATGTTCCTTAACTTGCTACCTTTCTTTTCATGGATTTACTAGTTTCCTTATGACTCAAATTCCCCTGGAACTCTCACTGCTGTCTTATATTTGTGAGTGATCCTGTTTTGGGGATGGTGTAATGAAAAGGAAAAAATAAAAAGTTGAATATCCCTTCCATGACCACTATTTAATGAGATACCTAGGTATTTTAATTTCTAATTAGTTACTTTAAAGCAATAAGCAATTTCACTGAAACTATTTGTTGAAACAGTCACATTTCTCAGGCTTTATATCTCTCCTTAGAAGAATAGTTCCATTTATATCTGACACTATAATTCTATTCAGAAAGATTCCTTTTAACCCCATAGCAAAAATCCAAACATTCTGTGGGGCATGAAAAATATATAAGAAGTAGTTTGCTTATTTATCTCAGTGAACTTTATATTTTTTGGAGCTAAGATTTGCTTATATATTTCTGAGCTCCATTGAATGTGATGGGTGAAAGGTAGGAATGTTGGTGTGCATAAATATGAATTTGGACCTTTTATTCAGTCTTCAAGCTGTTACTGTAAAATAATGTGAGCCTTTACATTGCTAAATGTTATGAATCTCTCCTTAAGTAATGTGAACTAAGAGCGCATGAGTGGACCTAAATTTGGCTTCATTAGAGAATATGGATACCTAAGAACTCTTTCTATGATGTTCTCAATAGGAGTGTGATGTCCATAAGCAAACTTCCCACAAGACAACTTCAGGGTTTTCTAAATATATTTCTAAGAAAGCTCGCATCTGATAATGGCATATATATTATATATATATATATATATACATATATATATATATATATATATATATAAACACACTAAATCACAAAGAACTTCTATATAAGAAGGGACTAAGAAATCCAACCCCTTTTTTAGAAATGAGAAAAGTATAAGCCAGCGAAATAAAGTGTTGAACTTACTACTCAAGTAGTGAGTCTCAGAGTTGTGTTTTGAAGCAAGATTCTCTGGCTACAAATCCAAAATTCTTGAGTCTTCCCACTGTGGGGTCAATTAGGTTTTGCAGTGGATAGAACACTAAGCCTGGCATCAAGAAAACATAGGCTCATAACTAGCCTCAGATACTCACATCATGACCTTCACCACATCACTTAACTCTTGTCTGTCTCTGTTTCCTCAACTGCAAAATGGGGATAATAACACCACCTACATCCCAGAATTGTTGTGAGTATCAAGTGTGATTATATCTGTAAAGCACTTAACATAGTGCCTGGCACAGAGCTGATAAACATTTATTTTCTCCCCCTCACAGCTCCTACTGTACCATATTGTCTGAAATGATACTTGATGTTATATAATTATACCATAGAGGTTCTACAAAATAATAGATACAGATTTTTAAGGGGAGGGACCTTGTGAACACTAAGAAGTAACCTCACAAGAACCCATGAACTTCAAAATGTCAGGAGTCAGAAAGGAGTCACCTTAGAGCCAGGATTCTAAGAGGGGTATCAATATGCAGGTAGATGGCCTAGTGGATAGATCATAGGGTCTGAAATCATAAAGAACTACATTCTAATCAAGCCTCAGACACATTATCTGATGTGTCACTGATTGAGTCACCTAAAACTATCTGTTTCATCATCTATAAAGTGAAGATTATGCACTCCTACCTCACAATGAATTTTACTAGGAAAAAAAATTCCTTTGCATTTTTCACCTCTTCCTGTTTTCTGCTGCTTCCTAAAGAAAGATTTAAAGAGTAAAATTGACAAAGCAAAATTGTCTCTATCCAGAAATGGATACCTAATAGGGATACCCAAGGTTTTGTTTTGACTCCTCATTTCTATTTTTTTGTGGAACATTGATGACCTGATTCATTGATATGACCTCAAAAATAATAATTTTTCCCAGTATAAATTACTTTATGTGAGATGAGACAGGAGGATGGTATCCCCCATTAAAGTACATAAGGAACAATCTTCTTTCAGAGAATGTTGAAAATTTGACAATAATATGATGACATAAATTTGACAATCAGTGAAATGGAAGAATATTTACAGAATGTAAGTGGTTCAGATTAACTGAAGAGGAATTAAATTACTTAAATAGCCCCATCTCAGAAAAAGAAATTGAATATGTCAATAAGTCAACTCCCTAGGAAAAAATCTCCATGGCCCAATGGATTTACCAGTGAATTGTATCAAAAAAAAAAAAAATTGATTCCAATACTCTACAAACTATTTGGGAAAATTAGCGAAGAAGGAGTCCTACCAAATATTTCTTGTGACACAAATGTGGTACTGATATCTAAATCAGGGAGAGATAAAACAGATAAAGAAAATTGTAGACAAACTTTCCTCATGAATATAGATGCAAAAAATTTTTAAATAAAATATTAACAAAAAGACTACAACAACTTATCACAAGAATAATACACTTTGATCAGTTAGGATTTATTCCAGGAATGCAAGGATGGTTTAATATAAGGAAAACCATCAACATAATTCATCATATAAACAAGAAAACTTAGAAAAACCACATGATTGTCTCAGTATATGCAGAAAAGGATTTTGACAAAATACAACATCCATTCCTATTAAAAACACTAGAAAGTATAGGAATAAATGGAGCCTTCCTTAAAATAATAGGTAGCACCTAATTACAGCCATCAGAGAGTATTATATGTAATGGGGATAAGCTAGAAGCATTTCCAATAACATCAGGTGTGGAAAAGGGCATCCAGTATCACCCCTATTATTCAATCTGGTACTAGAAATGTTAACAGTAGCAATTAGAGACAATAAAATAAATCAAAGGCATCAAATTAGGCAAAGAAGAGACCAAACTCTCTCTCTTTGTAGATGACATGATGATATGCTTAGAGAATCCCAGAAAATCAAGTAAAAAACTACGAGACAATAAATAAATTTGGCAAAGTTTCAGGATATAAAATAAATCCACATAAATCATCAGCATTCCTGTATATTTCTAATGAAATTCAACAGCAAGAGATAGAAATAGAAATCCTATTTAAAGATGCTGTAGACATTATAAAATATTTGGGGATCTACCTGACAAAACAAACCCACAACCTACAGGAACACAACTACAAAACACTTTTCACACAGATAAAGTCAGATCTAACTAATTGGAAAGACATCATTTGCTCATGGCTGGGTCGAGCTAATATACCAAAAATGACAATTTTACTTAAATCAAATTACATATTTAGTGTCATACCAATCAATTTACTAAAAAAAACCTACCTTATAGGGCTAGAAAATATGGTAACAAAACTCCTTTGGAAGAACAAAATGTCCAGAACATCAAGGAAATTAATGAAAGGAAATATTATGGATTGTGGACTAGCTATACCAGATTTTAATCAGTACTATAAAACAAGAATCCTCAAAACTACTTGGTACCAGCCGAGGAATAGAATAGTGGATCGATGGAATAGATTGGGTACACAAGACTCAGTAGTCAATGACTATAGTAATCTACTGTTTGGTAAACCCAAAGACCCCAGCTTTTGGGATAAGAACTCACTATTTGACAAAAACTGCTGGGAAAACTGGAATATACTGGCAGAAATTGGGCATAGACCATTATCTAACATCATATACAAAAATTAAGTCTAAGTGGCTGCATGATCTAGGTATAAATGCTGATACTGTAAGCAATCTGGGAAAGCAAGCAATAGTTTACCTGTCAGATTTGTGAAGAGAGGAAGACTTTATGACCAAATAAGAATTAAAGCACATTATCAAATGCAAAATGGTTAATTTTGAATACATTAAACTGAAAAGCTTCCGTACAAACAAAGGCAATGTAACCAAGTATTAGGAAGGAAGTGGAAAATTGGGAAAGCATTTTTACAACCTATGTCTCTGATAAAGGACTGATTTCTAAAATGTACAGTGAATTGAGTCAAATCTATAAGAATGCAAGTCATTCCCCAATTGATAAATGGTCAAAGAATATGAAAGGAAGAAATTAAAGATGTCTATAAGCATATGAAATAAAGCTCTAAATCACTATTGATTAGAGAAATGCAAATCAAAACAACTCTGAAGTACCACATCTCACCAGTCAGATTGGCTAAGGTGACAAAACAGGAAAATGACAAATGCTGGAGAGGATGTGGACAAATTGGAACACTAATGCATTGCTGGTGGAGTTGTGAACTGATTCAACCATTCTGGAAAGCAATCTGGAATTATGCCCAAAGTGCTATAAATAATTTCATACCCTTTGACCCAGCAATACCACTTCTAGGGTTGTATCCCAAAGAGATCACAGAAGTGGGAGAAAGTTCCATATTGTAATGTAATACCAAAAGAAGGCAACTTCCCAGGTTCAGAATACCAGCATAGGTGCTCTCTATTTTATTCAGTGACAAACCAAGAACAGAGAAGATCAAAACATGACATCATTCAAAATACAGCATTTACTAAGCGTGATTAAATAATCTCCAAGTACTACCCCACCCCAGGACCTTCCAATCATTCAATCAATTACAAAGTCTCTGTTCTAAATACTTCTCCACCCCTAGGCTATACCTTAATTCAGTCCACCACAAAGCCCCTCTTCTCAAATGGAGATTAGTTTTCAAACATAAGGTCAAAAGTTCCCCACCCCTGGATCACAATTGAATCTACCCCAGAGTTACATCAAGTTTAAACACAGCACTTAATACCCAAATGGAGCTCTTTTCTTCATCTTGACACGAGGCAAGTTCTCAGAAATCTTAGTTCCTGGGGAGACAAGGCTTAACAAGGCCATAAGATACATTGCCAGTCCCTTCATGAATTCATCCTCTGTCTGTAGAACAGTCCTAGAACCCCTGAACACATTAGCAAAGCCCTCTCCCAGGATTTCTGTAAACATACAACAAGAAAATCCTTCTTCAGGGCTTCTGAACCAACAGAAAGGCTCCCAGACCCCTGCAACAACAGCACTGTCCTTCACCAGTGGACAGTATTCACTCTGTCTGCAGGACAGTCTCCAGACCCCTGCAACAACAGTACTGTCCCTCACCAGTGGACAGTATTCACTCTCTGTCTGCAGGACAGTCTCAGGGCTTCTTAGCGAACAGCCAGGTTCCAGGACTTCTTCAACAGCACAGTCTTTCACCAGTGGACAAATCTGGCAAAACAACATCAAAACAGACAGACAAAGTACCAGCAAAACAGCCATGTCTCCTCAGTCCTTGGCAGCTCAGGGGGCAGGTCTCAAAAGTCCAAGGCAATTCAAAGCAGCCACCAGCAATTCTCTTAGTCTCTCTCTCTCTCCACGAGGTGCTGCTTCCAAAAAGATCTTCCGCCTCTCTCCAGTGTCTCTCCAAATCTACATCACCAGCTCCTCCTAGTTCAGGACTTTCTTTACACATCAACAAGCCCATCCCACAGGTGGGATTAACAAACTCTGGGTTTTAACACAATCAATTTGAAAACCAAGCCAATACAGGGGACTCTCCACATTCCATTACTATCACACATATGTACAAAAATATTTATAGCAGCTCTTTTTGTGGTGGCAAAGAATTGGAAATTTAGGGGGTGCCCATCATTTGGGGAATGGTTGAACAAGTTGTGGTATATGCATGTAATGGAATACTATTGTGCTATAAGAAACAAGGAGCAGATGGGCTTCATGTTTGCCTGGAGAGGCTTATAAGAAATGATGCTGAGTGAGAAGAGTAGAGCCAGGAGAAATTTGTACACAATTACAGACACAATGTATGTGTGATAACTAACTTTGATAGACTGGACTCTCCTCAGTAATTCAGGGTTATAAGTCAACCTCAAAATCTCATTATGGAGAACGATGTCTACATCCTGAGAAAGAACTGAGTTTGAATACAGATTGAAGCAAATTACCCACTCTTTTTTATTTTTCTTGTTTGGTTTTGTTTCCTCTTTCCCATTGATCATTACATCTTGTACAATCCTTCTTTATAACCTGACTAATGTCTAATGTGAAAGTATTTGCAGATCCTATACTTGATTGTATGCTGCCAGGGGGGGGATGGAGAGAAAATTTGAAACTCAAGGAAGTGTGTACCTGAATCTTGTAAATTAAAAGTAAATAATTTAAAAACCAAAAATTAAAATATATATTTCCACTTTTTGTTGTTTATAATGCCTTAATACTTGTTCAGTTTTTTTTAATTTTATAAATTTGTTTTTTTTCTAGTTTTCAACATTCATTTCTACAAGATTTCAGTTCCAAATTTTCTCCCCATCTCTCCCCTACCCCCCAAACCAAGTTGACAGGCATACTGATTATCCCTTCCCCCGTCTACCTTCCCTTATGCCCCCCTTATCCCTCCCCTCTAACCCTCTTTCCTCTAACCCTCTTCCCTCTTACTTATTTGCAGGGCAAGATGGATTTCCATACCCCATTGCCTCTATATCTTATTTCTCAGTTGCATGTAAAAGAGACTTTTTAACATTTGTGTTTAAATTTTTGATTTCCTGATTCTCTTTTTTCTTCCCTTCTCACCCTACCCCCCTGAGAAGTCAAGCAAATCCACATCGATTATACATCTGTAGTTGTGCAAATTGTTTCCATAATAGTCATATTGTGAAAGACTAACTATACTCCCTTCCATCCTATCCCACTTCCCATTTATTCTACTTTCTTTTTTGACCCAGTCCCTTTTAAAAGTGTTTGTTTCTGACTATCTGCTGCCTCCCTTATATCTTCCCTCCCTTATATCATCCCCCACTTATACACTTTCCCACTATTTTCCTGTAGATTAATATATCCAAGTGAGTGTGTATTTTATTCCCTTCTTAAGCCAAATTCAATGAGAGTAAGGTTTACTCATTCCTTTTCACCTCCCTGCTCTTTCCTTCCATTGTAACAACTTTCTCATGCCTCTTTTATGTGAGAA
The DNA here is from genome assembly GCF_028583685.1 of Petaurus breviceps papuanus. Taxonomy (NCBI): domain Eukaryota; kingdom Metazoa; phylum Chordata; class Mammalia; order Diprotodontia; family Petauridae; genus Petaurus; species Petaurus breviceps. Next base: position 2,336,921 of record NW_027185653.1, read on the forward strand.
AATTTACCCTATTCTATCTCTCCCTTTCCCCTTCTCCCAATATATTCCTATCTCATGTGTTAATTTTATTTTGTAGATATCATCCCATCTTATCCAACTCATCCTGTGCCCTCTGTCAATATATGCATACATATACATGTGTACATATTTAGATACACACACATATACATATTCAGATACACATATATTGTGGAAGGCCAAGTTAGGGGAGCCCTGACTTCCATGGAAGAGCTGAGAAAATGTGAAGAGCCCTTCTATTCCCCAGGAGGGCTGAGAGAGTTGTCTACCCAGAGGCTGCGAGAGGGTGAGTTAAAAGAGAGATGGGGATTCAAAGAATGGTGGAAAATAGTCTCCTTTATTGTCTTAAGTGAAAGTCTTTTATAGGATGCTTCCTAATGGTTTCCCCTGTGACATTGTTCACTTCAGTGCTCCCAGGCTGGGGGCAAAAACACCATGCTTTATCTCAAGGATCGAATCCTCACACCTGTGTGCTTGAGCTCTTTTCCTGGGGGATGGGAAATCGATCCAGGCATGGATGGAAGCCCTTAACATGAGGGGACTAATTTACCCATCAGGGTCAGAGTCCCAATAGCGTGTGGTCCTTAACATCTCTCCTTTTTTCTGTTGCAAGCATGGTCAGTGGTGACTTCACTCAGAGTGCAAGTCCAACACTGGGCAACATAAGGAACAATGCAAAGTACAAAGACATGCAATGTAATCAGATGAAAGTAATGTATATAACCATGCATCTTTTAACCTATTATAAGTTCAGACACTAATTAACTCTTGTTTGGGTTGTGGAATGAACCTACATTGAGATGAAAATAAAGAAATCTATTCCACTTTATGTTAACTTAGCTAGAAATTGTTGTGTTAACAAAGGTTTCAGTAGGCCTCCTAAAAAGCATACTAGGGATTGAAAAGATCTGAGGGAAAAGGCCCTTATCCTATCTATTTGTTGACACCCAACCTGGCCAGGGTTGTGTCAGACAAAGAGCTTTTCAAGCCCTTGAAAACTCTCAAAATTTTTTGTTCTCATTTTTCATGCAACTAATTTATATCTATCTCAGATTTTCTAACTAGCTCCTCTTTATGATACATGCTTAAATTTCTTTCTATTTCTGACCTGATGTGCTCCTACACTCTTCAGTTTACCATAAGCATTTTATGACTCGTAAAATACTGTTATACTTTGTTTTCTAGTATGAAAGAAAGGAGAGAGGGAGTTGCTATGAAATAGGGAAGTAAAGATTATCCAGGCTACATAGGAGGGAAGCTCCACCCAAGGACACCAAGCCCTTTAATGTAACAGGACAGAAGGATAAACAGGTGTAATGTGCAACTTTGATATGTGCCTTCAGGGGGTGTTATGAGGATGCCCACAGTACCTAATGGCAAAAATGGTGTGACTTAAATCTAAGTACTGTGAATTCTTCATCAGTAAAAATAGGAACAGTTACCACATGAAGGGAGGGTTGACTAATACAAACCACCTTAAAATACATTTGCTAGTTAGTTTTCAACTGAAATGTCCAAGTGTAGGTGGAAAGCATATATGTCTTTACTTTTCACCAGTCAAATATGTGAGGATTGCGGGTCAGGGAGGGAGGATGGGGAAAGCCAATACAAATATGCTAATATTTTCAAGTTACTCTCAATTTCCATTTTAATCAATTTCTCATATTTATTTGTCCCAATGTTTCTGTGATGACCTTTTTTAGTGCTGTCTCTACAGTATACATCTTTAGCCAGCTGGGAAATCCCAAAGTATTAGTGTATTGCAAAACCCAAACTAAACAAAATTTGCAAAGTTATTCTGTCAGTCTCAGTTTGTCTCAGCCTTCAGTATGTGGCCCTCATTTAACTTATAGTGTTGTTGATCATGTCAACAATGCCATATTCACAATGCCTAAGGTAACTATAAATATGCTGATATGGTTATTAATCACAAAATATACCAGGCTCTCTACATAGGGGATAAGGCTAGAATATTTATTCAAATACCATAAAACTGAGTCCCCAAACCAGAAAGTAAAAGCCATAACAGTAGTTATGAAGTTGGCACATGTAGTTAGTGTAGTAAAAACCCACATCCTCAAGCCTTCAAAACAGAACAGGCTAACTCAGTAAACATCCTCCTCTACACACTCATGGTAACTGATCAGGAAGCTCTGGTGCCTTGCACTTTATTTTCCTGGCAGTGCTCAGCAGGCGTCCTTAGCAGAAATTCTGGCTGGCTCAAAAAAGAAGGAGTTTGCACTGCTGCTGCCATTGCTGCTGCTGTTGCTACTGCTGCCATCACACTTCCAGTCACTGCACACACTCTAGCTTGGCTTCTGTTTCCTCTTGCCCCACCCCTTCCTGTCATTTCAGCAAATTCCAGGGGAATGGAAAACCTTTAAATCCCATAACCATTACATTTGCCCCATGCTCTTTCATGTCCCTTACTTGGCAAAAATACATTAACTATAAATTTCATTACATAAATTTCATCAATAGGACTTTTAGAAGTAACCGATGTCAACAGAATTTTTCAGCAATATAACAAGAATAGCACACAATAAACACAGAAAACCATATTTTAGGGTGGACCTTGAGGAAAAGCTCCCCATCATTCCCCCCTGAACAAATGGGGCCCCAGAATCTTGGGTTAATTGATGAAGGTCTCTTCTTCCATGGCTACTTCCTGCTGAAATTGGACATAGCTGTCCCTGTCCCAAGGAGTTCCATTTGAGAGGTCAGTTCTTTAGCCAGTATTTGGAATGTGCTTGATTCCAGGTCCAGGGGTGACACATCACAGTTGTGGACAGGGGGTGACATACAGATTAAGCTATTAGACATCTACAGATGAAGAGTACCAAGCCTTCAGAAACAAATCTAGCAAACAAGGTGAACAGACAAAAAGCCAAGAAGAAGCAAAGAGACAATAACCAGAAACAAGGTAGATATAGGTTCAGCCATGCTATTGGATTCCAAGAGCCCACCATTGTAGCTTCATTCATGGTAGAATATATGAGTTAAGGGTACAATTTTGTAATCATCTTCTCTGGAATAAACAATACTTACAGTGTTATCCCTCCGATGTGCTATAATCTCTGCAGCCTTTGGGACATCATCTGGCTTCCGTTTTACCCATACTTTAGCTCCCACTTTTTATTCTATCAGTAGAACCAAACCTTTCAGTTCCTCTGATAGTTATTTTGGAAGGAGGGTCAGATTTTATAAGTGGGATTGTTTTACAAGAAACAATAATAAGATGAAATATCCTATTATTTTTATGAATCTGTATGGGCCTTTCACCTAAGTTATGGAATGTCACAACAATTTCTCCTTGATAGTTAGAGTCAATTACAACAGCCAATACATGTATTCCTTGAGCTGCTAATCCTGATTTGAGCAAAATCAGTCCAAAGTGATTTTAGGGATTCTTATTCACATCCCAGTGGAGATTTTTCTCATTTCTTTTCAGTCCAATCAAAAGTCCTCTAAACAATGTAAATCATACCCCACCAAACCAGGTGTTCCTGGGTGTGGTGCTAAGACATCTGGCCTGAAAGTACAATACTAAATATTTGGAATCTTATGTATTTGCTGTTTTCTAATTTGCAGAGTTAGGGTCATCATTCTGGCTAGAGGTGAACTTCTTCTCAATGGTCCATTATTAAAATTATATAAAGCCATGAACAAATTATCCTTCCAATGTTGATACAAATTATTGGAACTTGACTTCCTCAACTGTTCTTTCAATAACCCATTCATTTTTCAATTAACCCTGATGCTTGTGGATAATATGGAGTATGATGTATTCATTCTATATTGTTTAGTGTACATTTCTTCATTTCATTACCTTTGAAATGTGACCCATTGTCACTTTGAGTCAGCATTGGTGTTCCATAATATAGACTTATGAGATCTAAAGGTTCTTGGGTTTTTTTTTTTGCCTTTTGGAGGGCAGTTGCAGTTAAGTAATTTGCCCAAGGTTACATGGCTAGTTTGGGTGTTTGGGTGTTAAGTGTCTGAGGCCAGAATCGAAGTCGGGTCTGCCTGACTCTGGGCAGGCACAGAGATGTAAAGTTTTAACAAGTGTTTTTTCTGGGTTGCATTGTTATAAGGACAAGCCACTAGTACACCTGAATAAAGTGTCAACACAAGCACATAGAAATCTGCACTCTTTATTTTGTGGTAGTGGACCCATGTAATCTGTTTGCCAGATATGGGCTGGGACTTTTCCTCTTGCTATCTCTCCAGTTACTACCCAAGGAGCAGTTCGTTCCTTTTCCAGTTGACATATATGACATTCTTCTGCTATCTGTTTTAATAGTGAATGAGAGATACGAATACCTCAATCTTGCACCCACCAGTGTGTGGCCTGCACCCCCAATTGGTCAGCCATTTAGTGGATCCATTTTGCTAATACTGGATCATCAGTTGTTGTCAAAGTAGGGACAATATGTTCAGTAGCAATCTTCACCAGTCAATGAACATGATCATTGTACTCAAGTTCTGGCATGGTGAGGGCCATGTGAGCATCTACATGAAAAACTGACAAGTCAGTGACCAAAGACATGATCCAGATATCTTCCCATATTTCTTTGTCCCAGGCTTGTTTGCCATGAATTTCCCAATTTTTATTCTTCCACATGGGCATCCAGGTAGCTAACCCATTAGCTACCGCCCATGAATCAATGAATATATGACACTGTCTTCCTTGTTCTATTTTGATGGCTTGATATACTGCCATAAGTTCAGCATATAGACTACTTCTACCTATCCCAGTACTTTTCAAAGTAATTTTAGTAAATGTGTTATAAGCTACTGCTTTCCAATATCTTTTTTGGCCCAAATATTTCACTGTCCCATCAGTAAACCATGCATGTCACTTTTGTTCTTCAGTTAATTATGGAATATCCCTCATTCCATTTTATAGTGGACTGTACCAACTGTTTGTTTGGCTCAAGGGGTGTGTCATTCCCCTCAATTTCTGTGTTTGTTACAAATTCATGTAGAACAAAGACTCTTCTTTTTCCTGTTTTCACTCTATTTTGAATATACCACTTCCATTTGATTATACTAGCCTCTTGGGCACGTCCAGATTTTGTGAGAAGCCGGGATACTCATTACCCAGGTCATAATCGGGATTCCAGGTTTTAATATCACATCATTACCCAGAGTCAATGGTTCAGTCTTAAACAAAGTCCAATATGCAGCTAACAACTGATTTTCAAATGGTGTATACTGGACTCCAGATGAAGGGAGTTTCCTACATCAAAATCCGAAGGGTATATTTCAGCTTTGTTGTTTTTGCCATAAGCTTCAGTTTGCATAATCATTTTGTACAGTCCATTGTCATTCCACTGCATCATTTTGCATGCGCCACAAATCTAGGGCCAATGTTATGGCAGCCTTGGCTTCTTCAAAAGTTTTACTCTGCTTAAGTTCCTAATCAAATTAATATATCTTCTGAGTGACTCTGTATAAAGGTTTCAAAATCTGTCCAAAATGCGGAATGTGTTGCCTCCAGTATCCAAACAATCCTATAAACTTTTGAGCCTCCTTCTTATTGGTAGGGGTGAGAAAATCTTGAATCTTTTGTCAGGCTTAAGGAAGAATCTCTTGTAGTCCATTGTTCCATTGTATACTCAAAAATTTTACATTTTGAGCTGTTCTTTGATCCTTTTCAGGGTTAATTTCCCACCCTTAACTTTTCATATGCCTAATTAGAAGGGTCAAACTTCCCTCCACTTCTTTTTCATCTTTTCCCTGTAAGCTGTATATCAGGCAACTTTAATTGATCCAGCTGTTCAGCCACAATCCTGTGACAAATAGTGGGGCTATGCATGTACCCTTGTTACAAGCAAGTGAAAATATATTGTCTACCTGCCAAGTGAAAGCTAACTGGTCCCATTGTTTAGGGTCTATTGTTATGGTGAAGAAGGCATTAGCCAAGTCAATAACTGCATAAGGTGATGGTATCTGAAACAGCAGCATGCAAAGGAGGAGTCACTTTATTCAATTGTCTATAATCCACAGTCATTCTCCATGTCCCATATGATTTTCATACTTGCCAGACAAGATTATTCCATTGTGTTTGTAGGGACTAACACTCCTGCTTCGACATATTCCTTTATAGTAGTGGTAATTTCGTCTTCCCCACCTGGCACACAATACTGTTTTAAAGTAATTATTTCAGAAGGTTCAGGTAAAGTGATTGGGTCTGTGTGGAACAAGGAGACCCTTGCCCAAAATAAAATAAGCAGAGATGTCTCCAAGTAGAGAGAGGAAGAATTTATTTAATTATTTCTTCTTGCAAGAAGGTCGGTCTCACTACTAGAAGCAAGTCTAGTAGGAGAGGCAAAATACAAAATGTAAAACTTGGTTATATGCCCAAAAGACAACCCCTTCCCCCCACCCCCGCCACTTTGTCCTGTCCTGTTCCTGTTAATCAGGAACTGAGGTGCACAATCTAAACACAAAAGAATCTGGTGGCGTTTGCAGATGAAATGTCAGTAATATCAAAAAGCAGAAGGTACATATCTAGTGGACATAAAAACAGACAAATATGTTATCAATATCAATTTAGATATGAAAGCAGACTATATCTCATAAATAATAGGGGTATTAGGAACTTTTGGGCCATGGTGACCCTCCTACTGGCAATAGGAAGGTAGGAAATATCCTATGCGTAATGGAGTTTGGAACACAATGACCAGTCTGTAGGTCACAGAAATCTTTCTAAATCTATTGTGCTGGTCACGGGAAACTAAGTCCATAGCCAAGTTTAAGGAACATGTACTTTCCCTTCCTTCATATTAGTTAAGCTCAGCAAAGCCTTCAGCTCATGACCAGGAGAATATCACAAGGATCTCAGGCTGTTAAGTCCTAAGTGTTTGGTACTTTACAATTCTTTTCAGATTTCTGGGATTTCTGAGATGCTATCTGAAAAGTTTTCAGATTTAATACATTCAGGTCCATTTTTATTTTTCCCACTAAAACTGTATTAATTCCTATCTTCCTTATAGCAAATTGGTATCTTCCTTCAGGTAAATTCAGAGTCATGCCTCTATTATACACACACACACACACACATATATATATATATATATATACACACACACATATATGTATGTATGTATTTTCTATATATATACATATATGTATGTATTTTCTATATATATACATATATATGTATGTATTTTATATATATATATATATATATATATATGTATGTATATGTATTTTCCAATGATGTTTTCAGGAATGGGTACAACAACCACAGTATTTTTTCTTAGGTATTTGCCCAATTTTCATTGTTATTTTAACTTGTCTGGCTGATATTTCAGCCCCTCCAAGACCTGTGATGGCAATAGGAGATTGAACTTATCAAGGCTTACATAAATAAGTGTGGCCTCAGCCCCAGTATCAAACAACACCCTAGTTACAGTAGTTGATCCATTCTTCCAATATATTGTTAAAACAATACGGGGTCTGCTATCTCCACTGTATATTTCTTTAATCTTGGCTGGGGCTCAGACTATTTCCTATTCTCCATGAAGGTGGGGCAAACTTGGATAAAAAGATTCACATTCAGGAGTACCTGCAGGGGTGGTTCCTGCTTTTCTATTCATTCTAATGTTAAGTACCATTTCTTGGTCCATCTTATGCAGCTCTTCAGTTGGAATACCATCTATTCTTCTAAAATCCAGCCCTACTCTCCATAGAGCAGTAAACAGTCCCTTTCTTGTTGGTCTACTTTGTCTTTGAGTCCTCTGGCTGTTTACTCTTCACTAGAGGAAATTTGTCTTTTCTCCATTCCCCTAAGTCACTTAATTGTGCAATCTTATCCAGCATGTCCAAGTGCCCTATTTCCCCAATTAATTTAGTCAGAATTAAGGCCTTATAAGCAGTAGTAGCCATCTTCACTATGATATTTCTATGAGGAACTGCTAGTGGGGTATCATGATATGCATTTGCATCTCCAAAAATGATAGCAGTTTTCATTACCTCTTTGTTTAGCTTTCTCATACAATCTCTAAATGAGTACCAGGGTCTGTCTCCACCAGGCCACATAGAGCCAGTAGGATATTGCCTTTTGTATCCCTCTGCAGCTAAAGCTAACAGATTAGTTCTGTTGAGGCCTCCTTGCATATAGTCATCCCTAAAAGCCTGGTGTACAAAAGAATTCTGACTGACACTTAGGAATTTTCATCAATCCACACTGTCCGGTGTTATTCCTCAGGAACTCCATCCTCAGGAATTCCATCAGTGATTATTACTCTCCAAGACACTAAAGACTCTCCCATTCTTTGGGTGAATCTAATCAATATATCAGTAATGTCCTGTTGAGTGAAATCCTCAATTATCTCCCTGGACTCTGTTTGGCCCTGGCAGTTCTCCTGTCTTCTTCTTTGTATGGGGAGAACTTCTACATTAAAAGACTCCTCACCTAACTTTGTTCCATTCTTCTCACACACATTCTCCTGGCAGCTGTCGGGCAACTCTGCCCAGCCTGTACAAAAGCTGCATGCACATTATTTCTGCTTCTTTTTTTGTTTCCTTTTAGCTACATGAACAGTAGCTTCTTCTTCTACCACCTGAGTCCCTCCAGTTTGCTATTCTGAATGTTGTGGAACAAAAGAATCCTCAGGCAAACCAGCCAACTCCGCAGCCGTCTGAGCTTTTCCCTCCAGCAACTTATTCCTACTTTTACACATAAGGTGATAACTTGTTAGCAGGACCCAGCTGCTCCTGCACACTCCTGCCAGGTTTTTTTTTTTCCTGGCTCTATGGGTATTCCTTGCAAAAATGTTTCCAAGTCCCTGTGTCCTCCCTCTTTTATTCTTGATTCCCAGTTTTCACAGGGCCCTGTGCTTTTGGCCCATTCTCTGGTTAGAGAAGTATAAGGCAAATTCTCCCATCCCAGGATAGCCATTTATCCCTCTACATCCCCCCTGCTTCCAAATAGAGGACTGACATTTTGTGATTCCACCCTTGTTGCCAAATATATCAACAATTCAATATTCACAATGCCCACGGTAACTATAAATATCCTGATATGGTTATTAATCACAAAATATAACAGGCTCTCTACATGGGGGTAAAGCTAGAACATTTATTCAAATACCAGAAAACTGAGCCCCAAAACCAGAAAGCCAAGGACATTACATTAGTTATAAAGTTGGCACAAGTAGTTAATGAAGTAAACACTCACATTCTCAAGCCTTCAAAACAGAACAGGCCCACAATTCAAGAATTCTCCATCTTTCATCCTCCAAGCTCTCTCCTGTCCTGTGCTAATTTTCATTGCCCCCATTTTACTTCAACAGATTGGCACATATTTGGATCACATCTTCTGTAGTGATACCCTTTCTGCAACCTGCAAGAGTTCTTTTGAAATCCTGGTTATAGTTTTCTCTCCCTAATTTTTTTTTTATTAGAATGTCTGCTTCATGGCCTGCTCCAAATGTTCTAGTGATAGCCTGTGTAAGGTGGGCTAGAAAATTTGTAAATGTTTCTTGGGGCCCTTGAGTTTTCTTTGTGAATTATTGTTGCTTGCTTTCTTTTCCAGTGAGTGTTGCACAAGCCCTGGTGGCACATGTAGCTATTTGTTGATATCCCCTTATATCATAACGTAACTGCTGACCTCCTGCTTGATATGGGCCGGTACCTGAGAGCTGTTCATAATTAAAGGGCACCTGTTGTTAATCATTACATGGGGCCTGTTGCCTGCACTGCTCAAGAAACTCAGAGCTCCAAATCAAATATTCTCCCGGCTCCAGGCAAGTGTGCACTACCTGTCTCCAATCATGAGGGGGTACTATGGTATAGGTTACTTGGTCCAAAAGTGTTCTAACATAACAGAAGTTGAAACAAATTTGCTAGAGGCCTTTGTAATTTCTCTCAACAGTTTAATATGAAAAGGCTCATAATAAGGGAGGAATTGTCTAGGATTATTAGTGACAGGTCTCTCCAACAGAGGGCATGTTTGCAACCCTAAATCTTGGCATTCCTTTCCCTGCTGCTTAGCTTGTTAGACAGCTTTTTCAAGAGGGGAAAGCGTACTGCACGCTTTCCGCTTGGCTATGTCCCCAGCAGGAGTATGTATGCTCTGATAAGATGGGCATTGAGATAGAGGTGGGGCAGATGGCTGTGTAGGACTTTCTGCATTAATTGGGTAACATCCCTTCTCTCCCTGTATAGGCCCCCATTCTCTTTCTTCTTCCTCTTCTTCCTCTGTCTGAGACTCTGCATTAAATATCTGAATCTCTCAGTAATGATCTGGCTTTACTAAACACAACTTGAGAACTTTATATAGCTGGAAGCAATGTACTGGGAAATTCTCTGGCTCTACTGTGGAGTAATACTCTGTTAATTGTTCCCCTACTGTTTTCCACTTTTCAGGATCTAATGTGCCCTCTCTCATTAACCATGGACATGCAATTTCTAGCAAATTCAGAAACTCCTTTATCTGGTTCTGTGTGACAATAATTCCTTTCTCCTTCATTATGCATCAGAGGACTTTCTCATATGTCTCTCATCCAAACTGCCTAATCTGCAACTGTCCCTTAGCCATTGCTTGCTGGCTTGGAAAAAAGTGAATGTACCTGGTGAGCTTCATCTGAGCCTTCCCCTTACCTTGTGCTAGGATCCTGCGTTGCTCAAGGGGGACTTCCTGGGTGAGACTGATATGGGCTCACGCGACACCTCACTCTGCCTGTTGTTCCTTCACCTGGGCCTGTCATTCCTGTGACTTTGTCCATGGTTTCTCTGCCTAGGCCCATCATTTCTCTGCCTAGGCCCATCATTCCTATGCCTGGGCCTGTAGTCCCTGTGCCTTGGCCCTGGGTTGGACCTATCACTTCTATGTCTTACATAGGTCCCGGGTTGTGCCGTTGATGGTGGGGGTCTATCACTTCTGTGCCTTACATAGGCACCACATTGGGTGCCAGTTGTGGTGGTCGAAGTTAGGGGAACCCTACCTTCAGTGGAAGAACTGAGAAAATGTGTGGAGCCCTGCTATTCCCCAGCAGGGCTGAGAGAGTTGTCTACCCAGAGGCTGTGAAAGGGTGAGTTAAAAGAGAGATGGGGACTCAAAGAATGGTGGGAAATAGAAGCTCCTTTATTGTCTTAGGTGCAAGGTTTTTATAGGATGCTTCTTAATGGCTTTCCCCTGTGGACATTGCACACTTTAGCGTTCCAAGGCCAGGGGTGTAAACACAATGCTTTATCTTGAGGATCAAATGCTCACACCTGTATGCTTGAGCTCTTTTTCTGTGGGATGGGGAACCTATCCAGGGCAGGCAGCAAGCCCTTCACCTGAGGGGGCTTATTCAGCCATTAAGGCCAGAGTCTCACTAGCTTTTGGTCCTCAACAATATATCTATATATAGATATACATATGTACATATACATATATAACTATACATACCCACAGACACATAGAAATACATACACTCACACACACATACATATATATGTATACATATTCCCTTCGACTCTTCTAATACTGAGAAAAGTTTCATGATTTACAAATATCATATTTTCATGTAGGAATGTAAACAGTTTAACTTTAGTAAGTGCCTTATGGTTTCCTTTTCACTACTTTTTCATGCTTCTCCTAATTTTAGTATTTAAAAGTCAAATTTTCTGTTCAGCTCTGGTCTTTTCCTCAAGATTGCTTGAAAGTCCTCTGCTTGACTTCCTATTCTTCCCCTCCATTGTAACCATTTTCCCTTGCCTCTTCTATATGAGATAGTTTACCCCATTCTGTCTCTACCCATCTTGTCTTATTACATGCCTCTCTCATCTCTTAATTTCACCTGTTAAAGTATCATCCATTCTTATTAAATTGGTCCTGTGCCCTCTATCTATGTCTACTTGTAAACATATATACACACATTCACATGTATTCATATGCCTTTTTATCCTTTCATATACACATATATAAACATATATATATATATATATATATATATATATAT
>NW_027185653.1:2348998-2350397 GCF_028583685.1 Petaurus breviceps papuanus
TATCTATATCTATATCTATATCTATCTATCTATCTATCTATCTATCTATCTATCTATCTATCTATCTATCTATCTATCTATCTATCATGTTCCCTTCAACTATTTTCATACTGAGAAAAGTTTCATCAGTTACAATTATCAGTTTTCCAAGTAGCAATGTTAATACTTCAAATTTGATAAGTTCCTTATGGTTTCTTTTCCTGGTTTACCTTCTCATGCTTTGCTTGCTTCTTGTATCTGAATGTCAAATTTTCTATTCAATTCTGTCTTTTTTTAGCAAGAATGCTTGAAAGTCCTCTATTCCACTGAATGATCATATTTTCTCCTGAAACATGATAATCAGTTTTGCTGGGTAGGTGATCCTTGGTTTTAATCCCAGCTCCTTTGCCCTCCAGAATATCATATTCCAAGTCTTTCTATCCCTCAGTGTAGAAGCTGCCAGATCCTGGGGTATCCTGATTGTGTTTCCACAATATTAAAATTGTTTCTTCCTGGCTAATTGTAATATTCTCTCCTTGATCTGGAAATTTCAGAACCTAGCTATATTATTCCTAGGAGTTTTCATTTTGGGATCTTTTTCAGGAGGTGATCAGTGGATTCTTTCAACCTCTATTTTGCCCTCTGGTTCTCAAACATCAGGGCCATTTTCCTGGAGAATTTCTTGAAGGATGATTTCTAGTTTTTTTTTTTTTCATCATGCCTTTCAGGTAGTCCAATAATTTTTAAATGGTCTCTCCTGGATCTCTTTTCCAGGTCAGTGCTTTTTCCAATGAGATATTTCACATTGCCTTCTATTCTTTCATTTGTTTGGATCTGTTTAAAAGAATCTAGATTTATCATAAAGTCATTAGCTTCCATTTGCTCCAATCTAATTCTGAAGCAATGATTCTCCTCAGTGTGCTTTGGAGATATGTTTTCGAGCTTCAAATTTGGCTTTTAAAGGCATTCTTCTCCTCATTGCCTTTTTGATCCTCTTTTGCTATTTGAATTAGTCTATTTATGAAGGCAGTATTTTCCTCAGTCAGGCTGTTGACTCTCCTTTTATAATTTTCTTGAATTGTTCTCATTTCTCTTCCCAATTTTTCCTCCACTTCTCTTATCTGCTTCTTATCGTCCTCTATGGCATGTAACCAGCTCGTATTTTTCTTAGGTTTTGGTGCAGGAGTTCTGACTTCACTATCTTCCTCTTGTTCCATGTTTTGACCATTTCTGACCCCAAAATAGGAGAGTAAATTTGGGTTGTTCTGTTTATTTTGTTTCCTTTGCCTGCTCAAGTTGCTGCTCAATCACTTGACACCTGGGTTTTTGACACATTAGGACTTTGCCACCAGATAGGGGAGCTTCCGTCCCAAATGCTTGGGTGTTCTCAGCTGCTGAATTATTAGTTGGGTGCCCTCTC
>NW_027185653.1:2355397-2400594 GCF_028583685.1 Petaurus breviceps papuanus
CGAATTTGCCAGATGGAAAAAGAATCTCAAAAGCTCACTGAGGAGAACCATTGCTTCAGAATTAGATTGGAGAAAATGGAAGCTAATGACTTTATGAGAAATCAAGATGCTGTTAACAGATCCAAACAAATGAAAGAATAGAAGGCAATGTGAAATATCTCATGGGAAAAACCACTGACCTGGAAAATAGATCCAGGAGAGAGAATTTAAAAATTACTGGACTGCCTGAGAGCCATGACCAAAGTAAGAGCCTGGAAAGCATCCTCCAGGAAGTTCTCAAAGAAAACTGCCCTGATGTTTTAGAACGAGAGGGCAAAATTGAGGTTGAAAGAATCCACTGATCACCTCCTGAAAAAGATCCCAAAAAGAAAACTCCTAGGAATATTATAGCCAGGTTCCAGAATTCCCAGATTAAGGAGAGAATATTACAAGAAGCCAGGAAGAAACAATTTGAATATTGTGGAAACACAGTCAGGATAACCCAAGATCTGGCAGCTTCTACACTGAGGGATCGAAGGGCCTGGAATGTGATATTCCAGAGGTCAAGGGAGCTGGGATTAAAACCAAGAGTCACCTATCCAGCAAATCTGAGTATCATGTTTCAGGGGAAAATATGGTCATTCAGTGGAATACAGGACTTTCAAGCATTCTTGCTGAAAAAAACAGAGTTGAATAGAAAATTTGACATTCAGATACAAGAAGCAAGAGAAGCATGAGAAGGTAAACAGGGGAAAGAAATCATAAGGAACTTATCAAAGTCGAACAATTTTTTTTTGAGGCAATTGGGGTTGAGTGGCTTGCTCGGGATTGCATGGCCTGTTGTTGTTTCTGGGTGTGGTGCTGAGTGTCCGGATTTGATCTGGGTCGTCCCAGCACTGGGGCTGGTGCTCTTGCTCGCTGAGCCACCTGGCCAAAGTTGAACTGTTAACATTCCTACATGGAAAAACAATAATTGTAACCTATGAAACTTTTCTCAGTAGCTGAAGGGATTAGAAATATACATATGTCTTTATATGAGGGTATGCGGGCATATGAATACATATTTGAATGTGTGTATATACGTTTACAGGTATACATAGATAGAGGGCACGGGACCAATTTAACAGGAAGGGATGATACTTAAAAGGTGAAATTAAGAGGTGAGAGGAATATAATGAGAGGATATGGGGAGAGACAGAGTGGGGCAACTATCTCATACAGAAGAGGCAAGGGAAAATGGTTACAATGGAGGGGAAGAATAGAAAGGCAAAAGGGAATGGGTCAACCTTATTCCTATTGAATCTGGCTTGAGGAGGGAGGGAAATACACACTAAATAGGGGATCTCACCCTCCAGGAGAATAGGGGGGAAGGGGATGTGAGGGGGGATGATGGAAGGGAGGGCAGGCTGGGGGGAAGGGAAGTTGGAAGCACCCACTTGTGAAAAGGGACAGGATCAAAGTAGAGAATAGAACAAGTGGGAGGTGGGATAGGAGGGAGGGAAATATAGTCAGTCTTTTACAATACATCTACTATGTTATTGTTTTGCATTAGCTGCACATGTACAACCTATACTGAACTGCTTGTCTCCCCAGTGGGGGTGGGTGGCAGGGGGGGAATGGAATGAATCTGGAATTGAAAGTTTTAAAAATCAAATATTCAAATATATATATATAAAAGAAAATGAATTGGGGAGGTGGAAGCCAGAGCCCCACCTCTCCATGACCTTTTACCAATTCGTATTACTCTTGGAGGCTTTTGATGTAGGAGCTTTGACTTTGTTGTCTTCTTCTTCTTATATGATTTGTTCTTTGTTACCAAAGAAGGATTCTATGGACTGATATTTTGTATTTTTTTTACTCTGTTTATTAATTTTCCCAGCCAGTATGTTGACTTCTGAGCTCTTTGCCAAAGTAGGACGCTCCTTCCTGTGTAGATAGTGTTCTGTCCTAAATTTCTAGGGTTTTGTATAACTATTGTCAGAGCTATTTCTAGCTGCCTATGATTTTTCAGTTCTTCTAAGATGATATGATCAAAGGAGAAGTGTTTACTTCTCTCACTATCTGTTCTCTGGTCTGTGAGTGACAATAGGCACTCTTTCTTGCCTCAGAACTGTGAAGAGGGCTCCCTCTCCACAACTGCCTAAAACTGTCATGCCAGCACTCCTCCTCAACCCTGGACTGCCACCCCAGACTATAACTCTGGTCCAAGCAGTACAAAACAAAAGCAATTGCCCTCTGATGAGCTTCTTCATCCCCCCCCCCCCCCCAACTATGCGTGCAGCTTTATATCTGGAAGCAGCCACTGCTACTGCTGCTGCTGCTGCCACGACCACTCTCACCAGTTCCTCTGCCCCATGGGCTGGACCATCCTCTTTTCTCCAACAGAGTTTCCCCTCTTACCTTTTCCTTTGTCTTTGACATTTGTGGTTTGAGAAGTTTAGAAACCACCACAGCTTCCAATTTTTCAATTCTCTGAGTCTTTCTCCTTTTGTGTCCCTGTGCTCCACACTCAGGCCTGTGTTAGACCTTTCTTGTCAGCCTTCCAGGATGTTCTCAGCTGTAGATGTTTTTCACTCTGTTGCTTTGTGGGTTCTGAAGCTCTAAAATTTGTTTAGCAGAACTTTTTACAGGAATTTGGAGGACTTTGGGGTGAATAGTTCAAGCAATTTCCTAGTTTTACTCTGACATCTTGGCTCTGCCCCTGAGAACAAGTTTTCTTAAATAAAGATCAATTTTCTATCCAGGTTGAGAATGATCTTCATAATAGAAAGAATGCTGGACTCATAATCAAAATAATTTAAGGTGAATCCTAGCACTTGCAGTTAGCAAATTTGTGACCACAGGGAGTTGTTTAAAGTCTCTGAACCTCAGTTTCATCATCTGTGAAGAATTTAAGGCGCTTTCATTATCTATCTTAGCGACTGCTGTGAGGAAAATGCTTTGTATACCTCAAAGAGCTATATAGACAAGAAATAGAAATGCATATATTAGAGGATTAGCCCATGCAGTGGAAGCAAAAAAGCAGAGTATTACTCTTCCCCATTTAATCGGTACAGAAGTCTTCTTTCAAAAACAAGCACATGATGATGGTGGTGGTTTTTATTTTTTCCTGCTGGAAAGAATAAAATTGGTTAGATTGTAATAATAGCAACTATGATAATAAAATAGTCACTCCCTTTGGGTAAATATAACTATTTTTATCTATGGTCACATAACATTGGTTATACAAAAACGTGCATACAGTTATAAATATATACATATAAATATACATAGATATAATTAGATAGATAGATATATAGATAGATTTTTATGTATTGTATGCATGTTTCATATACTTACACTGAAGCTGACATTATTTTATTCAGTTGTGTTGTAGTTGAGTGTGTTTGCAAGTCATTTACTCCGAAAATTTGAAGGAATTACTTTCCAAAGACTTAGAAAAAGTTCCCTAATCCCAGAATTCTGGGACATAGTGTTTTGCACTCTAAGAAACTGAATGTGACCACTTTGTGTTCCACTGGAATAATCAATAAAGAAGAGTTCTAATAGAATCATAGATTCAAAAGGGCTACTGATTGACTACTAAACACAAATTACCCCCCAAGAATTTAATTTATTTTTAGCTTTCAACATTCATTTCCACAAGATTTTGATTTACAAATTTTCTCCTTATCTCTCCCCTACTCCCACCCTAAGAAAGCAAACATACTGAATACACCTTCCCCCAGTCTGACTTCTCTTGTATCCCTGTATACTTCCCATTAGCCCTTTACCCCGTACTTTATTCTAATTTGGATTTCTATACCCCATTGCCTGCATATCTTATTTCTCAGTTGCATGTAAAAACAATGTCTAAACACTTATTTTTAAAACGTTGAGTACCAGATTCTTTCCATTCCTCTCTTCTCACTCACCCCTACTGGAAAGACATTTCAATGTAGATTATACATGTGAAGTTGTGTAAAATATTTCCATAGTAGTCATATTATGAAAGAGTAATTATCTCCTTCCATCCTACCCCCATTTATTCTATTTTCTCCTTTAATAGTGTCCCTTTTCAAAAGTGTATGTTGAGAACCCACAAAATGTCACAGAGAAGCTAACCTCCCGCTGAGGGCAGCCCAGCACTAAGTAGCAAGAGCAGTGCTCTGGAAGCCAACCCCCGCTGGAGTCAGAGTTTTAGCCTCAGGGCAGGCCTGACCATCCACAGGCTGGAGAGACTTCAGTTCACCAGCAGCTGTGGCAGTTTCCAGAATTATGAACCCACAGATGCTAAGGACAAAGTTAGAAGTCAGTGCAGTGTGGACTTTGGGTTGCCCTTTGCCACTGGGGCAAGAGGTCGCTGAGGTGCCATGGCAGTGCAGCCTCCACCATGTGGTAATTTCAGATTCTCAGCTGTAGATTGTAGGGGGACTGAGCAACCAGTCTGAGGGGTAATTACTCTTGCTTTAATGTGCTTGAAACTAGGGTACAGGTCCTGGGGGTACAACCAGCTTGCCAGAACGTGTGGAGGTTTCAGAGGGGGCACCCAACTAAAATCTTCCAAATCTGAAGAAATCCAAGTGTTTGGGATAAATACCCACCCATCTGGTGTCACAGTCCTACTGTGGCAAAAAGCCCAAAAGTCAAGTAATTAAGTGGAAACATGAGCAGGCAAAGAAAGCAAAGCAACCAAAGTTTACACTCCTATTTTGGGGTCATAAAGGATCAAAGTATGGAACAGGAGGGAGACAGAGAAATAAGAACTACTGCACCAAAAGCTTCCAAGAAAATACAAGCTGGTTACAGACTATAGAAGAGCTTAAAAAGGATTTTGAAAACCAAGTAAGAGAAGTGGAGGAAAAATTGGGAAGAGAAATGTGGACAATGTGAGAAAATTATGAAATGAGAGTTAACAATCTGACTGAAGAAAATAACACTTTAAAAAATAGACTAACTCCAATGGCAAAAAAGGCTCCAAAAGCCAACAAGGAGAAGAATGCAATAAAAAGCCGAATTTGCCAGATGGAAAAAGAATCTCAAAAGCTCACTGAAGAGAATCATTCCTTCAGAATTAGATTGGAACAAATGGAAGCTAGTGACTTCATGAGAAATCAAGATACAATTAAACAGATCCAAACAAATGAAAATAAATATATAAATATTGGTTAATCCACTGACCTGGAAAATAGTTCCAGGAGAGATCACTTGAAAATTATTGGACTACCTGAAAGCCATGATAAAAAAAAAAAGAACCTAGAAATCATCGTTAAAGAAATTCTCAAGGAAAATTGCCCTGATGTTTTAGAACCAGAAGGCAAAATAGAGATTGAAAGAATCTACCAATGACCTCCAAAAAAGATTCCAAAAGGAATACTCCTAGGAATATTATACCTAGGTTCTGGAATTCCTAGATCAAGTAGAAAATATTACAAGTAGCCAGGAAGAAACAATTTCAATACTGTGGAAACACAATAAGGATAACGCAGGATTTGGCAGCATCTACACTAAGGGATCGAAGGACACGTATGGTAATATGATATCCTGGAGGTCAAAGGAGCTGGGATTAAAACCAAGAATCACCTACCCAGCAAAAGTGAGTATCATGTTCCAGGGGAAAATATTGTCAATCAGCAGAATAGAGGATTTTCAAGCACTCTTGATGAAGAAAACAGATTTGAATAGAAAATTTGATATTCAGATATAAGAAGCAAAAGAAGCATAAGAATGTAAACAGGGAAAATATATCATAAGCAACTTATCAAAGCTAAACTACTTACATCCCTACATGAAAAAACAATAATTGTAAGTTATGAAACATTTCTCAGTATGAGAACATTGAAGGGAATACAAATGTATATATACATACATATATGTGTTTATGTATGGGTTTATGAATACATATGTGAGTGTGTGTATATATGTTTACAGGTATACATAGATAGAGAGCACAGGACCAATTTCATAGGAAATGATGATTCTTAAAAGATGAAATTAATATGTGAGACAGCAATATAATGAGAGGAGATGGGGAGAGACAGAATGGATTGAACTATTTCATATGGAAGAGGCAAAGGAAAATGATTATAATGGAGGGGAAGAACAGGAAGGCAAAAGGGAATGGTTAAACCTTATTCTCATTGAATTTGGCTTTGGGAGGGAATGATATACATACTAAATAGGGTTCCTCACCCTACAGAAGAGTGGTCAGAAGGGAATAATGAGGTTTGGCATGATGTAAGGGAGGCAGCCTGTGGGGAGGGAAGTTGGAAGCACGTACTTTTGAAAAGGAACAGGTTCAAAGTAGAGAATAGAAAAAGTGGGAGCTGGGATAAGAGGGAGGGAAATATCGTCAGTATTTTACAATATATCTACTATGGAAATATTTTGCATAGCTACACATGTACAACATATACTGAATCGCTTATCTTCCCAGTAAGTGTAAGTGATAAGGGAGGAAGGGAATGAATCTGGAATTCAAAGCTTTAAAATCAAATGTGTATGTGTGTGTGTGTGTGTGTGTGTGTACACACACACACACACACACACACATACATACATACATACATACATATACTATTATTAATATTATTTTACATTTAACTGGGAAATGAGATATACAGCCAGTGGTGCATAAAGACCCATCATGCCCTACTGCAAAGTCTGAGGTGGTATGTGACTAGACATGGGAGAAAGGAGATTGGAGGAGGGATATCCAGTGTGATCACTATTTTGGGGTGGTGGGTAGAGGGAAAAATGGGATAAAAATTTGTAACTCAAAATCTTGTAGAAATGAATGATGTAAACTAAAAGCTAATAAAGCATTTGATTAAAAAAATGTTTGTTCCTGAACTATTCTCTACCCCAATCTCCCATGCCTTCTATCATCCCCCCTTAATTGATTCCCCCTACTTTTCTGTAGGATAAAATACCCAATTGAGTGTATGTGCTTGTAATAGTAATGACATTTAAAGATTCGCCTGTATTGGCTTGGTTTTTGGTTTGATTGTGTTAAAACCCAGAGTTTGTTAATCCCACCTGTGGGATGGACTTGTAGACATGAAAAGAGGGTGCTGAACTGGGAGGAACTGGTGACGTAGTTTGGAGAGACACAAGATAGAGGCAGAAGAACTTTTTTGGAAGCAGCACCTTTGGAAGCAGAGAGAGACTGAAATGATTGCTGAGGGCCATTTTGAATTGCCCAGGAATTTTCAGAGCTGCCACCCAGAGCTGCGAAGGACTGAGGAGATATGGCTGTTATGCTGGTACTTTGTCTGTCTGTTTTGATGTTGTTTTGCCATATTTGTCCATTGTTGAAAGACAGTGCTGTTGTTGCAGAAGTCTAGGAATCTTTCTGTTGGTTCAGAGCTACTGAGACTGTTCTGCAGACAGAGAGTGAATACTGTCCAGTGGTGAAGGACAGTGCTGTTGTTGCAGAATTCTTGGAACCTTGCTGGTGGTTCAGAAGCCCTGAAGAAGGATTTTCTTGTTTAGAAATCCTGGAAGAGTGTTTTGCTAATGTTTTCAGGGGTCCTAGTACTGCTCTGCAGACAGAGAATGAATTAATGAAGAGACTGGCAATGTACCTTGTGGCCTTGGTAAGCTTTGTCTCCCCAGGAAAAAAGATTGCTGAGAACTTGCCTAGTGTCAAGATGAAGAAAAGACCTCCATTTGGGTATTAAGTGCTGTGCTTAAACTTGTTGTAACCCTGGGGTAGATTCAATTATGATCCAGGGGTGGGGAACTTTTGACCTTTTTGTGTTCTATGATTGAACAAATGAATGTACTTTACTCATGATTGGAAACTAATCTCCATTTGAGAAGAGGGGTTTTGTGATGGACTAAATGAAGGTATAGCCTAGGGGTGGAGTTGTATTTATAACAGGGACTTTGTAATTGATTGAATGAATGTAAAGTCCTGGGGTGGGGTAGTACTTGGAGATTATTTAATCACACTTAGTAAATGCTGTATTTTGAATTATGTCATATTTGATCTTCTCTGTTCTTAATTTGTCACTGAATAAGATGGAGAACACCTATGCTGGTATTTTGAACCTTGGGAAGTTGCCTTTCCTTGGCATTGCATTACAATGCTCTTGACTCCTTAAGCCAAGTCCAATGAGAGTAAGGTTGACTCATTCTCTTTCACCTCCTTGCTCCTTCCCTCCACTGTAAAACTTCCACTTGCCTCATTTATGTGACATAGTTTAACTTATCCTATCTCTCTCTTCCTTCTTCTCTCAATATATTCCTCTCTTATCTCTTAATTTTATTTTTAGATGTAATCCCTTCATATTCAACTTAACCAATACACTCTGTCTATGTATGCATATATACGTGTATACACATATGTATGCACAATACATATATGTGTATATATATTTATGTATGTATGTATATCTATTTTCCTCAACTCCCCTAATACTGAGAAAAATCTCATGACTTTCAAATATTTCCTTTCCACGTAGAAATCCAAACAATTCAATTTTAGCAATTTCCTTATTTCTCTTTCCTGTTTAGTTTTTCATTCTTTTCTTGTTTCTTTTATTTGAAAGTCAAATACAGCTCTGGTCTTTTCATCAAGAATACTTGAAAGTCTGCTATTTCATTGGATATACATATTTTCCCCTGACATATTTTACTCAATTTTCCTGGATAGGTGATTCTTGCTTTTAAACCTAGCTCCTTTGACCTCCACAATATTATATTCAAGCCCTTAGATCCCTTCATCTAGAAGCTACTAGATCTTGTGTTATCCTGATTGAGTTTCTGCAATACTCAAATTGTCTCTTCCTTACTATTTTTGATATTTTGTCCTAACCTGTGAATTCTGGAATTTGGCTATAATATTCCTAGAAGTTTTATTTTTAAGATCTTTTTCAAGAGTCAATTGGTGAATTCATCAATTTCTATTTTGCACTCTGGTATGAGAATATCAGGGTAGTTTCCCTTGATAATATCTTGAATGATGATGTCTAGGCTCTTCTTTTATCATGACTTTTAGCTAAGCTAGCAAGTATAAAATTATCTCTCCTCGAACTATTTTCTAGGTCACTTGTTATTTCCAATGAGATATTTCAATTGCCTTCTATTTTTCAGTGCTTTGTATATGTTTTATATTCTTGATTTCTCATAATGTCCTTAGGTTCCATTTGCTCCAATCTAAATTTGAAGGAAATTTTTTCAGTGAGTTTTTGAACTTACTTGTCCATTTGGTCAATTCTGCTTTTTAAGGGATTCTTCTCCTCATTGACATTTTGGACCTCTTTTGCTATTTGAGTTAGCCTATTCTAAGTATTATTTTCCTCAGTAGTTTTGGGGTCTCCTTTAGCAAGTTGTTGACTCATTCTTTTATGATTTTCTTGCATTAGCCTAATTTACTCTTCCCAAATTTAACTCTACTCCTCTCACTTCATTTCAAAATCCTTCTTGAGTTTCTCCATAGCCTGCAACTTGTTCATATTTTCTTGGAAGTTTATGATGCAGGGGTTTTGACTTTGTTGCCTTCTTATGGTTCTATATTTTTTCACCAAAGAACTATTCTATAGTCTGATTTCCCTTACTCTGCTCATCGGGCCACTCAATCACTTGACTTTTGAGTGCTTTGTCGTGGTTGAACTCTGCTTCCTGAGTGGAGAGTGTGTGTCCCAGATTTTGGTAGTTTGTGCATCTCTTGTCAGAACTTCTCCTAGGCACCTGCCTCAGAACTATAAGGAATATTCTCTTTATATGGCCAGCACAAACTCTGCAACAGCAGAGATCTTCAGGCCTAGGATTGTGCCCTGCCCACCCAAGATTGTGACCCAAATACAAATAGGGCAAAACAAGAGAATCCTACCTCAGCACCAACAAAGAAAATCCTGTAACTGCTGTCTTGTCAATCCTTTTGTTCCCTAACCATCTGTGGGCCTGGACCTCAAGATTCAGCTACCCTGCAGCTACAGCTGCTGCTGCTTCTACCACCCTGCAGGCAAGGACTGCTCTCTTCTTTCACCTAGGTTAAACAGAGTTTGCCCACTGAACTTTTAATCTCTCTTTATCATTTGGAGGTTTAGAAGTCTGGAATCTGCAACAGGTGCCAGTGAGTCTGCCTCTGCAGATCTGTGCCTACAGTCTCTGCTGGCTTAGTCCACATGGGACTGCATTTCATTCCCAGCACTGTGTGAAAGACTCTTCCTTTTCGCTTACCAGGCTGACTGCTCCTGGAAATGTATTTTGCTCTCACATTTCTGTAGCTATAAAATTTGTTTAGTGTCATTTTTTTAGCCATTGTAGGTGTCTGGAATGCATGCTCAATTAAGTTCTTTAACTCTTTCCTCTTAGCTGCTAAATACAGATTTAAAATACAAGGTACATCAGCTGTTCTTAAATTAGAGATAAAATAGTATTTGCTTCTTTTTATTTATCCATATATATTTGTTTTTACTGTTGAGTTTGTTTTAATTTTTTTTAATTTAAAATGAAATTTAGAAATCAGCAAATATGAACATTTCCTCATGCAAACAACAGAAAAAGAGGATTGTAAGTGACATCTAATATAAATAACATTTAAAAAGTTCAACTAAGCAACTCAGATACTATCTTGTCACCTCACTTCACCATTGCCTATTTATGAGTGAATTAAAAAGCATATCTATAGGGGGCAGAGCCATGATGGTGACATAGGAGAAGTCCAGCCTCTGCCCTCTGGAAGAGAAGGCAAGAAGCATCAGAGGTACTTCAGCAGTACAGCTACCTCCATATGGCTGCTTTAGATCTCCTGTCATGAATATTGGAGGGGTAACAATTGACCATTCAGAGGGATAATCAATCTTGCTTTAACCTGCATGGATCTTGATTTCTGTCTTGGTTGGAGGTCTTGGTGAGTATGACCAGGCACCAGAGCTTCTGGAGGCTTCAGAGAGGATACCCAACTAACAGCAGCTAAAAACCTCTCCTCTCTGGAAGCAGAGTTCTACTGTGGCAAAAACCTCAAAATCAAGTAATTTAATGACAACATCAGGAAGCAAAGGAAGCAAAGCAAGCAGATCAGTAAAAACTTAGATTCCTTTTTGGGGGAAAAGGAGAAAAGCATGGAACAGAAAGAAAACAACAAAGTCAAAACTCCTGCACCAAGAGCTTCCAAGAAAAATATGAACTCGTTATGGCCATGGAGAAGTTCAAGATGGATTTTGAAAACCACATAAGAGAAGAGGGGAAAAATTGGGAAAAGAAATGTAATGGGAATGTAAATTTAAAGATCTTCCCTGCCCCTAGGCTAAAGTGCACCTGGAGCCTGGGGTGGGAGGCTTGTTTTTCAGTAGATACTTCCTGATTGGCCAGTGGGTCCAGAAGGTTGTTACATTCTCTGAGCCAGGAGAAGGCTATATAAGCCCTGATGTGTAGCTTTGATTTGGGGCTCACTTTGAGAAGTGTTCTGTGATTTGATCTGGATTCTGGGAAGCCATTGTTGAGAGCCCCCCAGCTTTGAAAAACCCAGATATTGATTTGGTTTGGATGTAATGGTTGGACAGTTTGGAAACTGTCTACTTGATCTGTTTCTCTGTCTTGATAATTCTGTCTGTATATTCTGAAATTCTGGGTGCTGACCCTTTTCCCCTGAACTAGGTAAACGATACATATTTGACTGATTAAAGCAAGCATGTTAACCCATTTTGAGTTGCTTTCCTTTATCAAAGCAGATCCAAGAACCTGTGTTGGCAGCCACCCTGAGGATGCTTGGGGTGCTTGCTGCTACAAAATGGCTTCACAAACAGGATCTGCAGGGTAAAAGGAAAGTATGGGGGCTGGGATAATTGTTTGTTTCCCAGTTGTGGTAGCTGTGCCTCTGTGGAGCCATGGGCTAGGAGATACCTTCACCCCTTACTACAAGATTTTGGGGTCCCATTTGTTCGAGGTGGGGAAATGATGGGGAGCTTGTGCTCAAGCCCCACCCTAAAATATGGTTTTCTTTGTTTATTGTGTACTATCCTTGTTATATTGTTGTGAACTTTTGTTGACACCAGTTATTACTAATGCATTTTTGCCAAGTAAGGGACATGGAAGATCTTGGGGCCGAATGTAATGGGAATGTAAATTTTTTAAGATCTTCCCTGCCCCTAGGCTAAATTGCACCTGGAGCCTGGGGTGGGAGGCTTGTTTTTCAGTAGATACTTTTTGATTGGCCAGTGGGTCCAGAAGGTTGTTACATTCTCTGAGCCAGGAGAAGGCTATATAAGCCCTGATGTGTAGCTTTGTTTTGGGGCTCACTTTGAGAAGTGTTCTGTTATTTGATGTGACTCTGGGAAGCCATTGTTGAGAGTCCCCTGGCTTTGAAAAACCCAGATGTTGATTTGGTATGGATGTAATGGTTGGACAGTTTGGAAACTATGTACTTGATCTGTTTCTCTGTCTTGATAATTATGTCTTCATATTCTGAAATTCGGGGTGCTGACCTTTTTCCCCTGAATTAGGTAAATTATATATATTTGAATGATTAAAATAAGAATGATGCAAGAAAATCATGAAAAGAAAGTAAAAATCCTGACTGAAGAAAATAGCACCTTAAAAATCGATGAAGTCAAATGGTAAAGGAGGCACAAAAGCCAATGATAAGAAGAATGCCTTGAAAAGCTGAATTTGCCAGAAAGAAAAAGAATTTCAAAAGCTTATTAAAGAAAATAATTCCTTCAGAATTGGATTGACTTTGTAAATAATCAAGAAATGACTTTATCAGAAATCAAGATTCTATTAAACAGATCCAAACAAATGAAAAAAATCTAAGGCAATGTGAAATATCTCATTGGAAATAAGAACTGACTAGGAAAATAGATCCAGGAGAGGTAATTTAAAAAATTATTGGATTACCTGAAAGCCATGATAAAAAAAATAACTTAGAAATAATCCTTCAAGAAATTCTCAAGGAAAATTGCTCTGGTGTTTTTGAAGCAGAGGGCAAAATAGAGTTTGAATGAATCCACAAATCACCTCCTGAAAAAGATCCCCAAAAGAGAACTCCTAGGGATATTATAGCCAGGTTCTGGTAATCACAGATCAAGGAGTAAATATTAGAAGCAGCCAAAGAGAAACAATTTGAATATTATGGAAACAAAATCAGAATAACACAAGATCCAGCAGCTTTTACATTAAGGTATTGAAGGGCTTGGAATACGATATTCCAGAAGTCAGAGGAGGTAGGATTAAAACCAAGAATCACCTACCCAGAAAAACTGAATTTAATGTTTCAGGGGAAAATATTGTCGATTGTTCAATGAAATAGAGGACTTTCAAGCATTCTTGATGAGAAAACCAGAGTTGAATAGAAAATTTAATATTCAAATACAAGAAGTAAGAAAAGCCCGAGTAGGTAAACAAGGAAAAGAAATCATAAGGAATTTATCAAAGTTGAAATATTTACATGCCTACATAGAACAAAAGGTAATTGTAACATGAAACTTTTCTCAGTGTGAGGATAGTAGAAGGTAATATAAATGCGTGTATATATGTACATATATGTGTGTGTGTTTACATACATATATGTCTATATAGGAGGATATATCTGCATATGAATATGTGAGTGTTTTTATATATGTGTACAGTATACATAGAGGGCACAGGATCAATTGAATAGGAAGGGATGACATTTA
Organism: Petaurus breviceps papuanus; assembly: GCF_028583685.1. NCBI lineage: Eukaryota > Metazoa > Chordata > Mammalia > Diprotodontia > Petauridae > Petaurus > Petaurus breviceps. Next base: position 2,368,981 of record NW_027185653.1, read on the forward strand.
AAAAATAAAATTAAGAGGTGAGAGAAGAATACAATGAGAGGAGAAAGGGAGAGATGCAATAGGGTAAATTATCTCATAAAATAGGCAAGGGAAAATTGTTAGAATGGAGGGGAAGAACAGGAAGGTAAAAGGGTATGGGTCAACCTTATTCTCATTGAATTTGGCTTAAGGAGGGAATAATAAACACACTAAATTGTTTCTCTTACCCTACGGGAAAGTAGAAGGAAGGGGATAAGAGGGGGGATGATAGAAGGGAGGTCAGATTGTGAGAGGGAAGTTAGAAGCACACACTTTTGAAAAGGGACAGGGTAAAAGTAGCAAATTGAACAAATGTGGGGCAGGATAGGATGGAAAGATATACAGTCAATCTTTCACAATATATCCACTATGGAAATATTTTGCATAACTATACATGTACAACCTATATTGAATTTCTTATATTCCCAGTAAGGGTGGGTGGTGAGGAAAGAAGGGTGTCTGGAATTCAAAATTTGAAAATCAAATATTTAAAAAATATTATTATTATTATTATTATTATTTTACATGCACTGGGAAATAAGATATACAGGCACTGAGGTATGGAGATCCTTCTTGCACTACTGAAAATCTGGAGGGGAAATGGGGGGGGATATAGGAAACAGCAGATTAGGGGAGGGGGTATTCAGTGGGATCACTGTTCTGGGGTGGTGGGTAAGGGAAAGACAAGTAGTAAATTTGTAACTCAAAATCTTGTGGAAATGAATGTTGTAAATTAATATAAACATAAATTTTAAAAGTATATCTATATTTATGTATGTACATACATGCATATATATATATATATATACATATGTAAATGATTTTAGCTTAATTCAGTGCCTGACAAATTGTATACAATATGTTTATTGATTGATTTTATTTAATAGTATTAGTTTCATCTTAACTTATATTAAGAAAAAACTTTTTAGATAATGACTCATAGTCAGTGTTAGCTCTCTCTCCTAATTTTTTGTTCTCTTAAAATTTGGTGAGCAAAATCCCTTTCATAGATCTTCATATTGCTTAGGTTCTTGTCTCAACATCCTGAAGAACTTTCTTTCAATTTTTCATTCTGACATTTTCTTTCCAAAATCATTGCAACCAAAAATGAATGTAATACTATGAATATGATCTAATGAGAGTTGAGTACAAGATACTGGCATATGATGAATTTTAAATGCCATGCTATTATGAATGATTAAGATAGAATTAGCATTTTTGAGGATCGACCTACCATGGCAACATCTTACTCATGCCTTTTTTTTTAATTTCCTGACAAAATTCTGATTCACCACCCTAAGATATAAATATGAAAAAAAAGAAAAGAAAACAGTGGAAAAAGAATGAAGGCATGTGATTAAATCCCTTATTTCATATTCCTCATCCCTCATTGCTAATTTGGCAAATTAGAAAATATGTTGTTGATGAGGATGATTATTATTTATTTTTCTTTCGAGTGCTAAAAAAAATTATGGGCAGGGTTTTTAGATAATTTTAAACAGATATTTACTTTTTGTGTTAGTTTGATCAATATTTTAGGGGTGTAATGCATCTTTAATTTGACCCTGTCCAACCTGTTTTACAAAGAAGTATGTTTCTATAATAGATGCAATACTTTTTCTTCTTTTTTTAAATCTTTTAACTTTTTTTAAATTTCTTATTGTCTCATGTGTATATTAAATTCTTATTTTTAGATTCAATTTTCAGTATCTTCAGAACTTGGGTAAGGGTCTTTACCTTCCTTCCTCTGCTATTTATTCTCTTTCTCTTTTTTTTTTCTTAAGAGATATAATTTCATTTTATGCCTTACTTCATTTGTTCTAGCTACTGTTGTTCATGTCATAACCCCTAATCCTACCAAAGACTTTGTTTGTACTCATTGTGGAATCATTCTTTTCTTTTTTCTTACCCCTTACTTTTTTTACTGAATATTATTCACCTCAATCAAAATTGCATCAACAGTCACAGTTTCTCCCCACTATCATCTAATCCAGTAACTACTCCAAATTTCAGGAATCTAAAGGATGGTATTGATAGATGTATTCTAACCTTGTATCAGGTGTTAAGCATGTTCCCAGGTTCTACTTATTTATGCAGGCTAGGAAATGCTACCAGGATTCCTCACTAGCATATGCATCTAAGTCAATATAAAATTATGCTGTATTATTTGATTCTCAAAGATAATTTATCTATTTGAAGGGAATAAGGAAGATTTTGTATGAGTTATCTTTTACTGAAAAAGGAAAACAAAATGAATATCTCTGAACTGAGACACCACTTCTCCCACCAGAGCAATGCCATAAGTTGGATCAGAAAGTTGACCAATTTAGGATCAGCTAATTATCATTTTATCAGATAACTCTGAGTTCTTTCACATGTATTTGTTCTTTTTTTCTTTATTCTTCAAATACTATTGGTTACAGATGGTATTGTGCTCTCTCCTCTTAAGATGTTCCTGTGTAAAGGTTCTCCCTTCCATTCTTCTTCAAAGTGATCAGATCTCAGAATTGACTACATGGGATCCAAGGCACACTCAGAAAATGTAGTGTTTGGAAAAAAAGAAAAATGGACTGAAGAATTTAGTCATTTACATGCTATAACTAAATCATTTTTTTTACTGAATTAGAAAAAAAAATTCATTTGAAACATTAATAGTCAAGAATATGAAAGAAAATAATGAAAAATGAGGGAGGGTTGCAGTACCAGATTTTAAACTATATTATAAAAAATACTGTAAATTACATACACATATATAAATAATACACACACACATACATACATACACACATATTATTCCCTATACACTTCTGTTTATCAGTTATTGGTTTTTTTGGATGTAGATACCAACTTTCTTCATATGTCCTTCATAGTTAATTTGAGTATTTATAATACAAAAAAAATGACATTCTCTCCAAGCCATTCTTAAAAAAAATTGCTGTTAGTGTATTTACAGTGTTCTCTTATTTCTTCTCATTTCTATCTTCATTATTATGTCCAGATCTTTCCATGATTCTTTTAAAATCATTGAGCTCATAATTTCTTAAAGCACAATAATATTTCACCATTTTCATATACCACAAGTTGTCCAGTGATTCCCCAGTTCACCATTCCCTGCAATTCTCTGTTCTTTTCTAATACAAAGTGTTCTGCTGTAAACACTTAAGAACTTAGAGGTTATTTTCCTTTTTCCCTAATTATCTTCAGAAATAGACCTATTAGTGATATTGGTGCATCAAAGAGTATAGGTCAGGGTTTGGGAACTTGCAGCCTTGAGGTTACATGTGGCTTTCTATGTCCTTGGGTGTGGCCTTTTGTCTAAATCCAAGTTTTAAAGAACAAATCCTTTTATTATGGGAATTTGTCCCGTGAAATTTGAATGCAGTCAAAGGACAGCACTTGTGGATCTAGAGGGCCACATGTGGAATTGAGGCTGCAGATTCTCCACCCCTGGTATAGGTAGTTTAGTAACTACTGGGTGTAATTCCAGATTGCTCTCCAATACAGCTGCATTAGTTCACAATTACACCAACAATGAAAAAGTGCCCTGATTTTTCCACATTAATTCCAATATTTGTCACTTTCCATTTCATTAATTTTAACCAATCAGGTAGGCATGCAATGATATTTCAAGGTTATTTTAATTTGCATTTCTCTAATGAATAATGATTGAGAGCATTTTTTTCACATGACTATAAATTGGTTTGTTACTATTATCAGGAAAACTTCCTGTTCACATTTTTGATCATTAATCAATTCAGGAATGATTAATATTCTCATAGATTTAACAAAGTTCGTTGTTTTAAATATTATACCTTTATCTGATAAGTTTTCTATAAAACTTCCCCTGCAATTTTCTTTTTTTTCCTTCTTATCTTAGCTATATTTGTTCTATTAGAAAAACTTTTAAAAATAAATATGACAAAAATTTTCAATTTTATACCTAACTTTGTACATATCTGTAAGTGTGATAAGTAATTATGTTCTATGTTCTTCTATTTTTCTTGTAAAATATCTCTTTATATCTAGGTCGTATATCCAATTTTGACCTTTTTTTGCAAACAGTGTGAGATGTTACTCTATGCCCAGTTTCTTCCACTCTGCTTTCCAGTTTTCCTAGCAATTTTTGCCAAATTTGAATTCTTATATCAAAATCTTAGGTGTTTACACTTGTCAAAAACATGGATATAATGTTTATTTACTTTTGTAAATTGTGTGTCTACTCTATTCCATTGTTCTACATTTGTATTTCTTAGCCAGTACCAGATGCCTATCTTTTCAGTTTCCAGTTCTTTGCCACTACAAAGAAAGCTGCTATAAATATTTTTGTACACTCTTCAGAATAAAAATAGTTCACAATTTTACCAACCATTTAGTTATAGACTTTACTAGTCCCTCCTTGTAGGAACTTGGTCCCAGCCAGAACTTGTAAATATAAAGCATATATTACACACTTAATATTATAAATATACTATACTATATAATATTATAAATATACTATAAATATTATAAATAAATAAATTATAAATATATAGTATGTTATATACTATAAATATATACATACATACCTACATATATAGTATATACAATAAATACAATTATTTATTTTAAAATTTGTGTCTTGCATAATAATTTAACATGTATAAAAGTGGGCTATAATCTTTAGTAGGTTTTGAGTTCTGTGCCCCACTTCCATTTTCTTTATAAAACTTAAGGTTTTTATTATTTAATTTTATATACCACAGTGATTTTTAGGAATGTGTATATCACATCATAGCAAAACATAACACATATCATGCCTGTATCTGTGTATATATGTGTATGTATATATGTATATGCACACTCATGTTTATGTATACACACATACATTTTCCCCTATATGTTGGACATTGCTATTGGTATTTTGAAAAAGGAATGGGGCATCACACTTCTATTTTCTTTTATGTTAAGTAGTATAGTCATTTACTAATTACTCTGTCACTAGGTGTAACTAATGCTCACCACGGCTGTTAGCTGCTGATTGCCTTCTGAGCCTCCCCTCAATGTCATGTCAGGCAAAATTACTGTGGTAATGTAGCAAAACTAATTAAGCCATGATGACCTTAGCGGTGGGCAGTTCTCATCAATTTTAGCCTGAGCTTGTTAGAGTTTTGAAAAATGCAAACAAAGTAGAAACATTCATTTCCAAGCAACACATTCTAGAAACCTTTTTATTTCAAGTGATATGAAAATAATGATTTCTTATCCAGAGTTCACCAAGTAGAATGTCAAGTGTAGAATGTAAGGGGTATTGACTAGCAAACCTGCAACAGGACACATGGATACTTTTCTAATCAACATTTTTTTTTGAGTATTTGTGATTGACCTCTGCAATGGCACAAGCACAGGAGTAGTTCACACCTTGATTCAGCTATTGAATTAACACATGGATTCAGTTCAAATTTCTTTTGAGACTTGAATCAAGTCTGTTAAGAAACAGAACATATGAATCCAAAACTTGTTAACCCTAGAACTCATGAACTCCTGAAACAGTAAGAGGAGGAGCTAATTACCATATATAAATGAATTTCCAGGCTAGAGAAAAACTAGAAGGCTGGAAGAACTGAAGAGGGGACTTTTGTGGTGGCAGAATCAAGGAGAAAATTTGTGGTATCCCTGCACTCTTTCTGCTCTGTATGTTTGTTTGTGATACTTTGTACGGAATTCCGTGGAACATTAACGGTAGCTCTGAAGGAGGATTTTCTGCTTGTATGTTTACATAAGTCCTGGAAGAGGATTATGGAGGTCCTGTGACTTCACTGATGATTTGGCTGACTTCTTGGACCTTGTTTGTGGGTCTGTGTTGATTTCTATGCTGATGATTTGTTTTGAGTTCTCAGACTTGTTGGTGATTCTGAGTTAATTTCACACGCAGATAGTGAATTGATGATGGTGCCGGCAATGTCCATGAATATTATTATGGCACTGTTAAAGCTTTATATTCCCAGAAACAGGAACTGTGCAAGAATTGAGGTGGACTGGGCACTGTGAACTTCATTATGGAACAGGAACTGGATGAAGTGGACAAGGACCTGGATAAGGAACTGGGAATTTCCTGCCTTTGAACCCTGGTGACAGTTGGACCTGGGACCATGGAAGAGGAACCATGGAAGCTGAGAGCCAGCCTCGAGTCGAGCTGAAACAAGATTTTACTTGGATACTGTTTACTGAATGATAAGATTATGATTTACTCTGACTTAGGTTGGAGAACTTTGACTTTTGTACTTTGTGATTGAATTAAGGATTTTGTGATTGACTAAATGACTGTACTTTGTGACAACTTTGGTGAAAACTATGTGGCCGTTTCAGTGACAAGTTGTTGAGTTATTATGTCATTGTGAATGCTATACTTTGATTTTCTGTGATAAGCTGTAACATTTTGAATGCTGTACCTTGATTTTCTGTGAATGTTTGCTCTGATTTGTTCCTGAAAAAATAGAGTGTTCACTATATTATGTCATCAGAATCTTGAAAGCTGTTGAGAGTAGCAATCCTCTGGAAAGCTGCTCATGTGTGGATTTACAACCTCAGAAACAGACCATATATAAATAATAGCAACTCTATATTTGAATAGTGTTTTGTGGTTCAGGAAGCATTCTCTCCTCAACGATGTAAAAATAAAGATAGTTTAATGTTTTATTTTAAGAATGCAAAAGGAAATGTTGTAATGAATGACCTAGAACATCAATGTAAAAATAGAATGCACAATGTTAAATTTGTAAATACTTACAAGAGTAAATTTCTTACTAGGATAGATTATGAGGGAGGAATAATGTCAAGATATTCCTTGGAACAAGGATTATCCTATTCATGTATCAGAGACACAGAATTTCCTTGATTCCGTTATGATTTGGAGGTACATGAGGTAATTTTTCTCATGCATGAACTTACACTGATAATAGTAGCATTTCTTTCTTTTTCAAAATGTTCTTTTTTCCCTTTTGTTATATTCCCACCTAAGACAAATTGTGAAAAGCCCCAATGTGTTTTTAGTCCACTTTTCATGGAGGTCAAGAGCTTCATGTCCATTTTAGACACCTAATCCCTTTCAATTTTCTTCACTAAAAATTTCTCCTTCCATTTCCCCTCAACTCACAGGAACATGAAAATAGGTAAGGCTTCTTTCTGTTCCCATTTTAAGTTCAAAATCATTCCTCTATCACCATATTTATAAGTTCTGACAGGAATAATATGTGAATACTTGGGAAATGAGAAATTCTAAACCATCTTTGTGTTGCTGTGAGTTGGGGTAGGGGAAAATGGAAGGTGAATGTGTGAGAGAAATAAATTGCTACTGAATAGGCACCTCTGGCAGCATAGCAATTTTCTTTATTGATATATAAATATCATATAAGAATAAATGGCATTCATATGTGAATATGATGCATATGTTTTGAGATTCAAATATTCCCTGCCTATATCCTTCTTATCAGTATTGTTACTACATAGATCTGACCTGTTCTGATTTTCTTATCTACCCTCCTTTTTCTATCTTCTGGGATTGTTAATATTTGTGTTGCTGTTGTGTGATTTGACCAGATGAGATGCTGGGCAGCCATATAGAGCCTCCCAGCTTTGAAAAATCCAGATGTTGATGCTTCCATCTCTGGTAACTGTGATTTGTTATGGATGAAATGGTTGGACTTTATGGAAGCCTGTCTGCTTGATCTGTTTGTTTCTCTGCCTTGTAACTACTGTCTATATATGCTGAAGTTTGGGGTGCTGATCTTTTTCCCCTGAACTAGGTAAATGATCTATATTTGATTTATTAAAGTAAGCTTGTTAACCCATTTTGGGTTGCTTTCCTTTAGAAAAGCAGATCTAAGAACCTGTATTGGCAACTACTATGGGGATGCTGGGGTGCTTGCTGCTACAAATGATGACAAGGATGGGATTTGCAGAGCAAAGGGAAAGTATGGGGTTGGGATAATTGTTTGTTTCCCAGTTGTGATAGCTGTGCCTCTGTGAAACCATGGAACAGGAGAGAAGAACAACCTGCATGTTTATTTCACTGAGCTGAGAGCAGGAATGGTGAGCTGCCAGCATTGGGACCTAGGCAGAAGCCAAGTGCGACTGCCACCTGTGGGAAGAGAAGGAACCCAGGAGTTCAGAATACAGTCACAGGAAAAAATAAGGACTGTGTAGCAAGGCAGGAGTGTTTTCTTGTTTCATCCCACAAAACTCAGGGGGAGTATGGACTTGTGTCTATGGTGGGTGGGGTAAAGGGCCATGGACCCCCAAGGATTGATTATTGTTTTTCCATGTAGGAATGTTAGTAGTTCCATTTTGATAAGTTCCTTATGATTTCTTTTCCCTGTTTACCTTCTCATGCTTCTCTTGCTTCTTGTATCTGAATGTCAGATTTTCTATTCAACTCTGGTTTTTTCAGCAAGAATACTTGAAAGTTCTCTATTCCATTATATGACCATATTTTTCCCTGAAACATGGTACTCAGTTTTGCTAGGTAGGTTTGGTTTTAATCCCAGCTCCTTTGACCTCTGGAATATCGTATTCCAAGCCCTTTGATCCCTCAGTGTAGAAGCTGCCAGATCCTGGGTTATCCTGATTGTGTTTCCACAATATTCAAATTGTTTCTTCTTGGCTGCTTGTAATATTCTCTCCCTAATCTGGGAATTCCAGAACATAGCTATAATATTCCTAGGAGTGTTCTTTTGGGGATCTTTTTCAGGAGGTGATGGGTGGATACTGTAAACCTCTATTTTGCCCTCTGGTACTAAAACACCAGGGCAGTTTTCTTTGAGAACTTCTTAGAGGATGATTTCTAGGTTCTTAATTTGATCATGGATTTCAGGTAATCCAATAATTTTTAAATGATATCTCCTGGATCTATTTTCCAGTTGAGTGTTTTTTCCCATGAGGTATTTCACCTTGCCTTCTATTCTTTCATTTGTTTGGATCTGTTTAACAGCACCTTGATTTCTCATAAAGTCATTAGCTTGCATTTGCTCCAATCAAATTCTGTAGCAATGATTTTTCTCATTGAGCTTTTGAGATTCCTTTTCCATCTGGCAAATTCGGTATTTTAAGGCATTCTTTTCCTCATTGCCTTTTTGAGCCTCCTTTGCCATTTGAGTCAGTCTGTTTTTTAAAGTGTTATTTTCCTCAGTTAAGCTATTTACTCTCATTTAATAATTTTCTAGCTTTGTTCTCATTTCTCTTCCCAATTTTTCCTCCACATCTCTTATCTGCTTCTTAAGGTCCTCTATGGCCTGTAACCAGCTTGTATTTTCCTTTGAAGCTATGGGTGCAGGAGTTCTGACTTCACTGTTTTCCTCCTGTTCCATGCTTTGCTCCTTTTTGTCCCCAAAATAGGAGTGTAATGTTGGAATCTTTTGTCTGCTTTGTTTCCTTTGCCTGCTCATTTTGACACTCAATTACTTGATTTTTTGGCTTTTTGCCACAGTAGGACTCTGCTACCAGACAGGGGAGCTTTCGTCCCAAACGCTGGGGTTTTTTCAGCTGCTGGAGGTATTAGATGGGTACCCTTTCTGTGGTCTCCACACACTCTGGCAAGCTGGACACACCCCCCTAGGACCTCCACCCTATACTGCAATCCAGATCCAAGCAGGTTAAAGCAAGAATGATTACCCCTCAGAATGGTGCTTGGTCTCCCTACACTCTGTACTCCAGTAGCTGAATCTTCCACATGGCACTGGCTGGCTGTGCCAGCCTCTCAGCCGCTTCTTGCCCCAGGGGTAAAAGCCATGCAATCCCACTTACTAGTCCCAAAGTCCAGACTGCACTGGCCTCTCACTTTGTCCTTCGCATCTTTGTGTTGATAAATCTGTAAACTGCCATCTCTGCTGCTGATCTGGAGTCCCTCCGGCTGGAGGCTGGTCAAGCCTGCCCTGGTGCTAAAGCCTCGGCGTGGGGCTGGGCTTGGTTCCCAGAGCACTGCGCTAGATTCCTGCCAGTCTGCCGGGCTGTCCTCAGTGGGAGGTTATCTTCTCTGTGTCATTTTGTGGTTTCTACAGCTCCAAAGTTTGTTTAGAGTCCCCTATTTACATCGACTGGGTGAAGGTGGAAGCCGGAGCCACCGGAAGGTCGTGCTTCTACTCCATCTTGGCTCCACCACCATTTTCAAGCATTCTTGATGAAAAAACCAGAGCTGAACAGAAAATTTGACTTTCAAATACAGGAAGGAAGAGACACATGAGAAGGTAAAGAGGAAACAGATATAAAAAGCTTATTAAATTTGAATTATTTTCATTCCTACATGGAAAAACAATAATTGTAACTCATAAGACTTTTCTCAGTATGAGGATATGTGAAGGGAATATATATGTGTGTGTGTATGTATATATATGTATATACATATGTGTGTTTGTGTTTGTATGTGTGTGTTTATGAGGGCGTTATGTGTATATAAATATGTATTTGAGTGTGGGCACATGTATGTTCATGTACACATAGACAGAGGGCACAGGATATGTTGAATATGAAGGGATGATATCTTAAAAATAAAATTACAAAGTGAGAGAGCAATTTATTGGGATAAGGAGAAAAGGAGAGATAGATTAGCATTAATTATCTCCCATAAAAGAGGCAAGAGAACACTATTTCAGTGGAGGGAAAGAGCAGAAAGATGAAAGGGAATGGGACAACTTTATTGTCATTGAATTTGGGTCAAGAGGAAATAACATACACACTCAGTTGGGTATCTCACCCTGCATGAAAATAGGGGGATAGGGGATAAATGGGGGGATGATGGAAAGGAGTGCAGATTGGGGGAGAGGATAGTTAGAAGCAAACATTTTTGAAAAGGGATAGGGTCAAAGGAGAAAATAGCATATGTGGGAGGCAGGATAGGATCGAGGGAAATATAGTTATTCTTTCATAATATAACTACTAGGGAAAAGATTCAGGTAGCTACGCATATACAACCTATATTGAATTGCTTATCTTACCAGTGGGGGCAGTTAAGGAGGGAAGAAGGGAAAAAAAATCTTGGAACTCAAAGTTATGAAAATAAGTGCTTAAAAAAATTTACATGCAACTGGGAAATAAGATATTCACACACTGTGGTATAGAAACCCATCTTGACCTAATAGAAAGTTAGGTGGGTGATGGGGGAAGATATAAGAGAAAACAGGTTGGGGGGAAGGGGGTATTCAGCAGCCTTGATATTTTGCAGTAGGGGTAGGGCCAAGATAGGGTGAAAAATTGTAACGAAAAATATTGTGGAAATGAATTTTGAAAACCAAAAGTAAATAAATAAATTTAAAATGAAAAAAAAATCCAGCTTGAGAAAAGAGTTCACTCTTTACCTTCTCCCTTGCACCTCTTTGGAGTTGTTGGGAAACAGCTAGAGGTTCTCTCTCTACTCTATCCCATATTAGCTTTGTGTCATTATAGCAGACACATGTAGCAGTATATACAGAGGTAAAAAAAAGGACACACACAGAAACAATAGAGTGTCAAAGTATAAGTTTGCCCAAGAGAGCATCCAAACTCTTTCTTTGATGATGGTTTCCAAGTAGATCAAAAATTCTTTTTTTTATTTTTATTTATCAAATGCTTTATTAACTTCTAGTTTACATCATTTCTGCAAGATTTTGAGTTACAAATTTTCTCCCCATTTTTCACCTACCCACCACCCCAAAATAGTGATCCCACTGAATATCCCCTCCTCCCATCTCCTCTCTTCCATGTCTTCTCCCAAACCCCCTCTGACTTTCCAACAGGGCATGGTAGATCTCTATGCTCCAGTGCCTGTATATTTTATTTCCCAGTTACATGTAAAGTAAAATTAATATTAGTGTATATATATATATATATATATGTTTAAATATTTGATTTTAAACCTTTGAATTCCAGATTCATTCCTTTCCTCCCTTGTCACCTGATTGGGAACATAAGCAATTCCGTATATGTTGTACATATGTAGCTATGCAAAATATTTCCATAGTGGATATATTGCATAAAACTGACTAAATTTCCCTCCCTTCTATCCCAACCCCCCACTTCTTCTATTCTATATTTCATTCTGTCCCTTTTCAAAAGTGGCTTCCAACTTCCCTCCCCTCCGTTCATCATGTCCCATCTCATCCCCTTCCCCTGTAATCTCCTATAGGGTGAGATAACCTATTTGGTGTGTATATAATTCCTTCCCTAAGACATATTCAATGAGAATAAGGTTGACCCAATTCGATTTTGCATTCCTCTTATTTCCTTGCATTGCAACCATTTCCCCTTGCCTCTTCTATACGAGATAGATTACTAATTCTGTCTCTCCCCATCTCCTTAAGTATCATCCCTTCCTATTAAATTGGTCCTGTGGCCTCTATGTATACTGTTCACATATATACACACATTCACACATGTATTCATATGCCTATATACCCTCCTATATAAACATATATATGTATGTATGTGTATATGTATGTACGTGTGTGTGTATGTGTGTGTGTATATATATATATATGTATATATACACACACATACATTTCTATTCCCTTCAACTATTCTCATGCTGAGTAAAGTTTCATAAGTTAAAATTATAGTTTTTCCATATAGGGATATAAATCGTTCAACTTTGATAAATTTCTTAAGATTTCTTTTCCCTGTTCATCTTCTTGTGCTTCTCTTCCTTCTTGTATCTGAATGTCCAATTTTCTTTTCAACTGTTTTTTTTTTTTCATCAAGAATGGTTAAAAGTGCTTTTTCCGTGTGGCCTTGGGACCGTCTGGTCGTGCTGCTGGTAAATACAGTAAGGCCCTAAAGGGTACAGTGAATTGGCCAAATACACACAGCGTATAAGTAGACGGAGCCTCTGATCCTACAGCTGAGTAAAGTTCCCATTTTAACTCAGGTTCAGTGTAGCCATGGCTCGTGGTCCTAAGAAGCATTTGAAGCGTGTAGCAACTCCAAAGCATTGGATGCTGGATAAGTTAACAGGAGTTTTTGCTCCAAGACCATCAACAGGTCCCCACAAGCTGAGGGAGTGTCTTCTACTCATCATCTTCTTGAGAAACAGACTGAAGTATGCCATGACTGGAGGTGAAGTAAAGAAGATCTGCATGCAGTGATTAATCAAGATTGATGGCAAGGTCTGCACTGATATTACATACCCAGCTGGCTTTATGGATGTCATTAGTATTGAGAAGACGGGTGAACATTTCCATCTGGTGTATGACACAAAGGGATGCTTTGCCATTCATCGTATTACAGCCAAGGAAGCTAAATATAAATTGTGCATAGGGAGGAAAATTTTTGTGGGTACAAAAGGTATTCCCCATCTGGTGACCCATGAAGCCCATACTATCAGTTACCCAGATCCTCCGATCAAAGTGAATGACACAGTTCAGATTGATTTAGAGGCTGGCGAGATCACTGATTTTATCAAGTTTGATACTGGTAACCTATGTATGGTGACCAGCTCGGCTAATTTGGGTAGAATTGGTGTTAGCACAAACAGGGAAAAACATCCTGGCTCTTTTGATGTTGTCCATGTAAAAGATGCCAATGGCAATAGTTTTGCTACCAGGCTCTCCAACATTTTTGTTATTGGCAAAGGTAATAAGCCTTGGATCTCTCTTCCCTGAGGAAAGGGTATCTGCCTTACAATTGCTGAAGAGAGAGACAAGAGATTGGCAGCTAAGCAGAGCAGTGGCTAAATGAGTGCAGATGAGGATTTGTAGGGTTTCACACAAGTTGAGATGTTACAGTTTTAAAAAAAAAATTGTGATTACCCTACAAAATATAAAATACATAAAATTAGAAATAGCTTAAACAACATGGTCTTATAAAATGAAATAGAACAAGCCATAAATGCCTTTCTCTTCTTTCCTTGGATTAGGGTACTGTGGGTATGAAGGTTGCATAAAATGTTGGAAGATGTAGCTGTATAGGTTTTGCTTAACTGATTTTCTTCATTACATGGAACTGGTCTCTGATTGGAAGATGGGGAGAGGACGTATCCCAAAATGGCTGATGTGAAAACAAAAGATATCAATAAAACTTCAAGAAAAAAAAAAGAATCGTTAAAAGTACTCTCTTCCACTGAATGACCATAATTTCCCCTGAAACATGTTACTAAACAATACTCAGTATTGCTGAGTAGGTGATTCTTGGATTTCATCCCAGCTCCTTTGAGCTCCAGAATATCATATTCCAAGCCCTTCCATCCTTCACTGTTGAAACTGCCAGATCCTGAGTTACCCTGATTTTGTTTCCACAATATTCAAATTGTTTCTTCCTGGATGTTTGTAATATTCTCTCCTTGATCTGGGAATTCCAGAACCTGGCTATAATATTCATAGGAATATTCTTATTGGCATCATTTTCTGGAAGTATTTTATGGATTCTTTAAACCTCTACTTTACCTTCTAGTTATAAAACATCAGGCCAATTTTCCTTGAGAATTTCTTGAAGGACAATTTCTAGGTTCTTTTTTTGATCCTGGTTTTCAGGTAGTAAAAAATTTTTTAAATTATCTCTCCTGGATCTATTTTCCAGGTCAGTGGTTTTCCCACTGAGATATTTCACATTATCTTCTATTTTTTTCACTTGTTTGGATCTGTTTAATAGTATCTTGATTTCTAATAAATTCCCTAGTTTCCATTTGCTCCAATCTAATGCTGAAGGACTGGTTCTCTTCAGTGAGCATTTGAGGTTCTATTTCCATGTGGCAAATTCGGATTTTTAAGGCATTTTTATCCTCATTGGCTTTTGGAGCCTCTTCTGCCATTGGAGTTAGTCTATTTTTGAAGGTGTTATTTTCTTCAGTCAGGTTGTTGATTCTGATTTCATAATTTTGTTGCATCATTCTCATTTCTCTTCCCAATTTTTCCTCCACTTTTCTTATTTGGTTTTCACAATCCATCTTAAGGTCCTCTATGGCCTGCAAGCAGCTCATATTTTTCTTGGAAGCTTTAGGTGCAGGAGTTCTGAATTCATTGTCTTCCTTCTGTTCTATGCTTTGATCTTCTTTGTTCCCCAAATAGGAATGTAAAGTTTGGTTGCTTTGCTTCCCTCATTTGCTCATGTTGCCACTCAATTATTTGACTTTTGTGATTTTTGTCACAGTAGGACTGTGCTACCAGACAGGGGAGCTTCGTCCCAATCACTGGGGTTTTCTCAGCTGCCAAAAATATTAGTTGTGTGTCCTCTCTGAAGCCTCCATATGCTCTACCAAGCTGGTTGCACACCACAGGACCTCCAACCTAGACTGAAATCCAGATCCAAGCAGGTTAAAGCAAGAACAATTACCCTTCAGACCCATCAATTGTTCCCCCTATAATCTTCAGGCCTGGAGATGTAGCAGCCACGTGGCTGAGCTATGCTTCAGATGCTTCTTGCCCTTGGGGGGGAAAGGCCGCCCTCACTCCTGAACTACTGGATTCCAAAGTCCACACTGCACTGACCTCTAACTTTGTCCTTATCATCTATGGGTTGATGATTCTGGAAACCACCACATCTGCTGGTGACCTAAAGTTGCTCCAGCTGGCAGCTGGCAGTGGCTGACCTGAGGCTAAGATGTCTGGCTTGGGTGGGGTTAGGATCAGCTCCTATAGTTCTGTTCTGGCTCCTTCCTTATGATCAGCTGGGCTGTCCTCAGCGGGAGGTTAGCTACTCTCTGTCATTTTGTGGGTTCTGTAGTTCCAAAGTTTGTTCAGAGTCACCATTTACATGAATTGGAGGAAGTGGAAGCCGGAGCTCTGAGGTCAAGAATTCTTAAGTTATGTCTCCTTGATTGAGTTCCCAGGTTAGGTTTTTTTTTTTTTCTGTGAACCATTTCACATTTTTTCTATTTTTTTTCATTCTTTTGAATTAATTAAATTGTTTCTAGATAACTCATTGCAATGCCATGCATGAGTAGCTTTCCAGAAGAATGCTATTGTGACCAGCTTTTAAGTTTCTGATTGCACAGTATAGTGAACACTGTATTTGTTGCATAACAAGTCAATGCAAAACATTCACAGAAAATAAAGGTACAGCATTCACATTATTACAACTTATCACAGAAAATCACAATATAATATTTACAACAACTTATCATTCAAAGTCTTCCACTCAGGGGGCACACAAAATTAACTCAATCAGTCACTTATTCAGCAATCAATTACTAAATATAATCGATCTCTAAGTACAATCATTAGAAAATACACAAATCCTCTACCACTAGGTCACTAGTAAACTACAGTTTCATCATTACTCAGTACCCACTTAGATGTCTTTTCATCTTGACTTTGGCCCGGTTCTCAGATTCCCTGGATCTCTTTCCATGGTGCCAGATTCTACCTGGCTTCACCGGACTGTCCCCTGGGTTCAATGGCAGACAGATCCTGCTTCCTTGTCCAGCTCCCTGGGTAGGTTCTGTTCCATACTGAAGTTCACAGGGTAGAGTCCAGCCAAAATCCCTCACAATTTCTGGTCCTGGCAACTTAAGGCTCAACCAAGCCACTAACTCCCTGAATCCTGGTCATGCTTCCTCAGTTTTCTGCAGCTGGTTTAAAAAATATGGATCACCTTATCCAGCCTGCGGCTGGAGGGGAGAGAGGGGGGTTGGCTTCTAGGCTCCTGGGCTCCTGTTCAGAAGAAACTCCACCACCAAAAGTTCTCATAAAATTCTGGCTCAGTTCTTGGTTCTCTCTTTGCCTCCAGATTCTTGTCCCAATAAATTCCGACTGTGCCTCTCTGGGGCTTTTCTTATATACACAGCATTAGCTACTTCCTGTTTCATCCAGCCCTTTCTTGTTATGTCAGGAACAGGGGTTCATACCTTCTGTGTCTTTCACAGAGGTTTGATTAGTTACTAAGTGCTAAGTACCTATTCAATTGAAAATTCAAAAGGGCTGTTCAAACTGAAATTACATTATCATTACGCTCATGGAGTTGTTAGCTTCCATTTGCTCAATTCTAATTCTTAAGGAATTACTTTATTCCACAAAGTTTTTGAACTCTTCTTCCATTTGTTAAATTTTGCTTTTTAATGACTTTTTTATTTCAGTTCATTGTTGTGCCTCTTTTTACCATTAGGCGTATTATGATTTTATAAAGGTGTAATTTTCTTCAATGTTTGTTTGTTCCTCTTTTACGCACTTGTTCACTCTTTTTCATAATTTTTTTCAACATCACTTTCATTTCTTTTCCAAAATTTCCCTTACCACACGTATGTCTTTTTTCTTGGAGTTGGGGAGGAAAAGCAACGGGGGTTAAGTGACTTGCCCAAGGTCATATGACTAGTAAGTGTATCAAAAGTCTATGACTAGATTTGAACTCAGTTCCTCCTAAGTCCAGGGCCAGTGCTGTATTCACATTGCCAAATACCTGCCCCTCTTTCTTTTTCTTTGTAAACACTTATGCCTTTCTAAAACTTTTCTAGGGATTCTTGTTGGGCTTTTGTCCAATTAGCATTTTTCTTTCAGTGTTTTCTTGAAGTTTTTCTACTTTGTAACCTTCCTAATAAGTTTGTGTCATGCTCTTCCTTACTACTTTACTAGCTTTTTATGGTCAAATTCTTTGTTGTTGTTTGCTCATTTTTATAACCTCTTTATTGTCTTTGACCATTAAGCAAAAGTTCAACTCTGCTAAGCTAGAGTGTGGAGGCAGTGTCCCAAATGTCAGAATTTTTTCCTGTATTATTTTTAGAGGTACTTCTAGGTTTCTGTAATCTTGGGTGGTTTAAAGGTGGTGTAATCTGGGGAGAGGTCTGTTAACTGCTCTGGTTTGTACTCTGGTCTTTACTCTGAAAGGCCTTTGTTCCTATAGTCAAAATAATAATGTTCCTCAGGGCCCTGAAACAGGCCTCCTACTCCATTGTCAGTGATCACAAACACTCTTCTCCACCATGGAACTGCAAATCAGAACTGCGACTTAGAACTGTGTATTGGTAATTGTATCAGCAATGCCATATTCACAATGCCTATAGAGATTACAAATATGCTGATATAATTATCCATTACAAAATACGTCATGTTTGCCATATGAGGAAATAAACTAGAAAATTTATTAAGATACCAAAAGACTGAGTCCCAAAACCAGAAAGTGAAAGCCATCAGAGTAGTTATGATATTGGCACAGGTAGATAAAGTAGAAAGCACCCACATTTTCAAGCCTTTAAAACAGAACAGGCTACCTCAGGCAAAGGTCCTCCTCTCCCTACACACAGCAACCACCCAGCGTCCTGGAAGCGTGCTCCCAGCAGCTCCGGCCCCTGGCAGTCCTCAGCAGGAGTCCTTAGCAGAAAGTCCTTAGCAGTCCTAACTCAAAAAAAGGGCTTCGCGCTGCCACTGCCTCTGCTGCTGCCGCAGTCACCACCACCGCCAGCCACCGCAGGAACGCTAGCTTGGCTTCCGCTTCCTCTTGCTCCGCCCCTTCCTGCTACATCAGCAAGTCCAACGGGGCATGGAAGATCTTTAAATCCCATAACCCTTACCGTAATGCAATAGGGCCCTATGTTCAGTGTCTGTTCAGGGTCCTCTTTATTCTATTTCTAACCAGATGAACTCCTGACAGTCTCTGATTTGAGAACTCTGTAAGCTGCTGTTGTTGCAGTTTCCTTTAATACCTGACCCTGATGTTGCTATGTTCACTATAGGCTGGCCCCAACTCTGGTGTCACAGACCTGCCTTGCTAACCTCCTAAATTGTCTTGGCCTGTAAGAAAATGTCTCAATCTGGCCTTTTGTTAGGTTTGCCACTCTAGAATTCAAATGGATGTGTTACTTGAAATTATTTAGAGGCCAATGTTTTGAGAGTTCGTATCCCATGTTGCCTCTACTTGGACATCTTTGCTCTGCCCCCATTTTAAAATTTGTTTCTTTGTTGTTGTTGCTGCTGTTTTTCAAATATAATCATACCATCAGTTTCCCAGGAGACACATAAGGGAGATTGGCCATTCAAAAGTATTGTATCCAGTGACTAATACATATTATTGTAGCAGCAAGCACCCTAGCATACCCAGGGTGGCTGCTAGCATAAGTTCTTACATCTGCTTTTTTAAAGAAAAGCAACTCAAAATGGGTTAACAATCTTACTTTAATCACTCAAACATCAGAGAATACAAACAGAATAAAAACAGAAGTTACAAGCAGACAGAGAGCCAGATCAGCATACAGGGCTTCCCACTGTCTGACCATTACACCTAACAAACTAGTTAGTTACCAGAGAGGGAAGCACCAATATCTGGGTTTTCAAAGCCAGTAGATACATTTGTAGATACATTTTCAATATTCATTTATTTTTAGTTGTCAACATTTATTTCCATGAGATTTTGAGTTCCAAATTTCTCCTATTTCTGCCCTACCCACCATGCCATGATGGCAAGCATATTAATTGCTCCTTCCCCCAGTCTGCCCTCTCATATGCCAACACCCCATCCCTGCTTTCACCCCCATACACCGTACTTCCTTGTAGGGCAAGATGGATTTCTATACCCCATTGCCTGTATATCTTATTTCCTACAATGTATGCAACAATAATTGTTTAAAACTTATTTTTTAAAACTTTGAGCTCCAGATTCTCTCCCTTTCCCCCTCCTCATTCACCCCCACTGGGAAGACAAGCAATTCAACATAGGGTATACATGAGCAGCCATGCAAAAATATTCCACAGTAGTCTTGTTGTGAAAGACTAACTATATATTCCTCCGTTCTATCCCACCCCCTATTAATTTTATTTTTCTCCTTTAACCCTGTCCGTATTTGAAAGAACGTGTTTATGACTACTCCTTCCCCCAATCTATCCTCTATTCTAACCAATTTAGTGTGTATGTCATTCCCTCCTTAAGCAAAATCCACTGAGATTAAGGTTGACTCATTCCCTTTCAGCTCTCTACTCTTCCCCTCCATTTTAATAAGTTTCTCTTGTCTCTTTTATGTGAGATAATTGACCCTCTTTTGCATCTCTCTCTCTTCTTCTCCCAATATATTCCTCTCTGACATTTTAATTTTATTTTATACATATCACCTCTTCATGTTCAACCATTCCTGTGCCCTCTGACTATGTATATGTGTATACAGATATTTTTATATATGTATATACACAAATAGACCATATATATATATATATATATATATATATATATATATTCCATTCAATTTTCTTCATATGGGGATGAGTATCATGAGTTATAAATATCATCTTTCCATGTAGGGATGAAAAGAATTCAACTTTTACAAGTTAGTTATGATTACTCTTTCCTTTTTTTCCTTTTCATCCCTCTCTTTATTCTTGTATTCGAAAGTCAAATTTTCTGTTCAGGTCTGAATTTTTCATCAAGTATGCTTAAAAGTCCTCTATTTCATTGAATGACCATATTTTCCCCTGAAGCATTGTATTCAGTTTTTCTGGTAGGTGATTCTTGGTTTACATCCTAGCTGCTCTGATCTCTGGAATATGACACTCCAAGGCCTTTCATTCTTTAATGTAGAAATCTAGATCTTGTGTAATCCTGATTGTGTTTCCACATTACTCAAATTGGTTCTTCCTGACTGGTTGTAATATTTTCTCCTTCACCTGGGAACTCTGGAATTTGACAATGGTATTCCTAAGGGTTTACTTTTTGGGATCTTTTTCAAGAGGTGATCAGTGAATTCTATCAATTTCTATTTTACCTTGTGGTTCTACCATATCAGTGTAGTTTTCCTTGATAATTTGTTGAAAGATAATGTCTAGGTTTTTTTTTTCATCATGGATTTCAGACAGTCCAATAATTTTTAAATTATCTCTCTTGGATCTATTTTCCAGGTCAGTCATTTTCCAATAAGATATTTCAAATTGCTTTCAATTTTTTCCATCCTTTTGGATATGTTTTATAATATATTGATTTCTCATAAAGCCATTACCTTCTATCTAATCTAATCAATTTAATTTTGAAGGAATTATTTTCTTCAGTGAGATTGTGAAGCTACTTTTCTTTTTTTCTGTGACATCACAATTTGATCTTTATTAATTTGTTTATTTTAGTTTACAATATTCAACAACACAATTCCTTGAGTTTCATATTTTCTTTCCCTCCCCCCCCCATGACAGCATGCAATCAAGTATAATATCTGCAAATACTTTCACATTAGGCATTAGTCAGTTTATAAAGGATTGTATCAGATGGAATGAACAATGTGGAAGAGGAAAGAAAAACAAACAAGAAAAAAAGCAGGTAGTTTGTTTCAATCTGGGTTCTAACTCAGCTCTTTCTCTGGGTGTAGACGTCTCTCTCCATCATGAGTCTTTTGGGGATGACTTATGACACTGGATTGCTGAGAAGATTCCAGTTTATCAAAGTTGGTCATCACAATACATTGTTTATGTAATTGTGTACAAATTCTTCCTGGCTCTACTCTTCTCACTCAGCTTCAGTTCATATAAGCCTCTCCAGGTAAATATGAAGTCCATCGGCTCCTCATTTCTTATAGAACAATAGTATTCCATAATATGCATATACCACAACTTGTTCAGCCATTCGTCAATTGATGGGTACCCCCTTAATTTCCAATATTTGCCATCACAAAAGAGCTGCTATCAATATTTTTGAGCATATGGGTCTATTCCCAATTTCTATGATCTCTTTGGGATACAACCCTAGAAGTGGTATTGCAGGGTCAAAGGGAATGAAATTATTTATACCTCTTGGGCATAATTTCAGATTGCTTTCCAGAATGGTTGGATCAGTTCACAATTCCACCATCAATGCATTAGAGTTCCAATGTGTCCACATCCTCTCCAGCATTTGTCATTTTCCTGTTTTGTCACCTTAACCAATCTGACTGGTGAAATGTGATACCTCAGAGTAGTTTTGATGTGAAATTCTCTAATCAATAGTGATTTAGAGTATTTTTTCATATGCTTATAAATAGTTTTAGTTATTTTTTTCCTCTGAAAATTGCCTGTTCATATCCTTTGACCATTTATCAAACGGGGAATGACTCGTATTCTTATATATTTGACTCAATTCTCTGTATATTTTAGAAATGAGTCCTTTATCAGTGACAGATGTTGTAAAAATTACTTCCTAATTTTGCACTTCCCTCCTAATCCTGGTTACATTGGCTTTGTTTGTACAGAAGCTTTTCAATTTAATGTAATAAAAAATTATCCATTTTGCACTTTATAATGCGCTCTAATTCTTGTTTGGACCTAAAGTCTTCCCTTTTCCATAAATCTGACTGGAAAACTATTGCTTGCTTTCCCAGATTTCTTACAGTGTCAGCCTTTATACCTAGATCATGCACCCATTTAGACTTGATTTTTGTATATGGTGTTAGATAATGTTCTATGCCCAGTTTTTGCCATTCTATATTCCAGTTTTCCCAACAGTTGTTATCAAATAGTGAGTTCTTATCCCAAACATTGGGGTCTTTGGGTTTATCAAACAGTAAATTACTACAGTTATGGACTGCTGAGTCTTGTGTACCCAATCTGTTCCATTGATCCACTACTCTGTTCCTCAGCCAGTACGAAATAGTTTTGAGGACTGCTTCTTTATAATTCAGATTAAAATCTGGTACAGCTAGTTCCCCCATCCCTTGCATATCTTTTCATTAATTCCCTTGATATTCTGGACATTTTGTTCTTCCAAATGAATTTCATTACAATTTTTTCTACCTCTATAAGGTAGTTTTTTTGGTAAATTGATTTGTATTGCCCTAAATATATAATTGAATTTAGTAAAATTGTCATTTTTAGTACATTATCTCGACCCAGCCACGAGCAACTGATGTCTTTCCAATTAGTTAGATCTGACTTTATTTGTGTGAAAAGTGTTTTGTAGTTGTGTTCATATAGGTCTTGGGTTTGTTTTGGCAGGTAGATACCCAAATACTTTATCATGTCTACAGTAACTTTAAATGGGATTTCTCTTTCTATCTCTTGCTGTTGAATTTCATTAGATATATACAGGAATGCCAAGGATTTAGGTGGGTTTATTTTATATCCTGCAACTTTGCCAAATTTATTTATTGTCTGAAGTTTTTTTACTTCATTCTCTAGGATTCTCTAATTATATCATCATAAAATCTGCAAAAAGTGATAACTTGGTCTGTTCTTTGCCTAATTTGATTCGTTTGATTTTTTTTTCTTCTCTAATTCCTACTGCTAACATTTCTACTACCAGACTGAATAACAGGTGTGATAGTGGACATCCTTGTTTCACCCCTAATCTTATTGGAAATGCTTCTGGCTTCTCCCCATTACGTATAATACTTGCTGATGGCTTTAAATAGATGCTACCTATTATTTTAAGGAAGGCACCATTTGTTCCTGTATTTTCTAGTGTTCTCAATAGGTAAGGATGTTGTATTTTGTCAAAAAGCCTTTTCTGTATCTATTGAGACACTCAAGTGGTTTTTGCTAGTTTTATTGTTGATATGATCAAGTATGATGAGTTTTCCTAATATTAAAACATCGTTGCATTCCTGGAATAAATCCTACCTGATCAAAAGGTATTATTCTTGTGGTAAGTTGCTGTAGTCTTTTTCTATTATTTTATTTAAAATGTTTGCATCTATATTCATGAGGGAAATTTGTCTATAATTTTCATTCTCTGCTTTATCTCTTCCTGATTTACGTATCACTACCATATTTGTGTCATAAAAAAAAAAATTTCGTAGATCTCCTTCTTCACCAATTTACCCATATAGTTTGTAGAGTATTGAAATCAATTGTTCCTTAAATGTTTGATTGAATTCACTAGTAAATCCATCTGTCCCTGGAGGTTTTTTTTTTAACTAGGGAGTACACTGATGGCTTCTTCAATTTCTTTTTCTGAGATGGAGTTATTTAAGTAATTTAATTCCTCTTCAATTAATCTGGGCAGCTTATATTTTTTGTAAATATTCATCTATTTCAATTAGTTTATCAAATTTATGCACATATAATTTGGCAAAATAATTCCTAATTATTGTCTTAATATCCTCTCCATTGGAGGTAGACTCACCCTTTTCATTTTTTATACTCATAATTTGTCTTTATTTCTAATATTAGCTAAGGGTCTATCAATTTTATTTATTATTTTTTAATAAAACCAGCTTTTTGTTTATTTTTTAATTCAATAGTATTCTTAATTTCAATTTTATTAATCTCTCCTTTGGTTTTCATTATTTCTTATTTCGTACTTATTTGGGGATTTTCAATCTGTTCTTTTTCTAGCTTTTTCAATTGCATGACCAATGCATTGACCCCCATTTTCCCTAATTTATTCATGTATGTATTCAGGGATTTAAAACTTCCCCTAAAGACTGCCTTTGCTGCATACTACAAGTGTTGGTATGCTATTCCATTATTGTCATTCTCTTGAATGAAGTTTCTCATTGGTTGTATAATTTCTCTTTTGACTCTCTCATTCTTTAAGAATAAATTATTTAGTTTCCAATTAGATTTTAGCTTATCTTTCCATGGCATTTTATTACATTTTTTTATTGCATCATGATCTAGGAATGGTGCATTTAATATTTCTGACTTTTCACATTAATTGTGAGGTTTTTATGCCCTTACTAGGCATGCTCATTTTTTGTGTATGTGCCATGTACTGCTGAAAAGAAGGCATATTCCTTTTTATCCCCATTCAGTTTTCTTCAGAAATCTATCATATGAAGCCTCTCTAAAATTCTATTCACTTTCCTTAAAATTCTTTAACTTTATTATTGTTCACTTTGAGGCTAGATTTATCAAGGGATATCAAGGAGATTGAGGTCCCCCATTAGCATAGTTTTGCTATCTATTTCTTCCTCTAATTCCCCTAACTTCTGCTCTAGGAATTTGGATGCTATACCACTTGGTGCATATATCTTGAATAATGATATTGCTTCATTCTCAGTGGTGACTTTTAGTAGGTTATAGTTTCCTTCCTTATCTCTTTTGATTAGATCTATTTTTGCTTTTACTTTATGTGAGATAAGGATTGCTACCCCTGTTTTTTTTTTTACTTTAGCTGAAGCATAATATTTTCTGCTACAGTCTTTTACCCTTACCCTATGCATATCCCCTTGTTTCAAATGTACTTCTTGTAGATAGCACATTGTAGGATTATGATTTTTAATCCATTCTGCTATCCACTCCCGTTTTATGGGAGAGTTCATCCCATTCACATTCACAGTTATCATTATTGTCTTTCCCTCCTTCCTATTCCCTACTCTGTTTAGATTTTTGTTTCTTCCTTCTCCTTTCCCCTTCTTAAGAGTTTTCCTTTTGATCACCTCTTCACTCAGTAAACCCTCTCTGTGACCCCCGACTCTTTTCAAACCCTTTCCCCTTACTACTATTTACCTCCCTTCCAACCACTGCCCACTTCTTATTCCCCACTTAACTCTCCTACTGTGTATAGAGCACAAGGGATTTTTATGCTTATCAGAGTATATCATTCCCTCTTTGGTCCCAAATTAATGAGAGTAAATTTCATACAGCAATCCTCTTCCTCCTACCTTTCCCTCTATTATTATGAGTTTTGTGCTTTTTTCACATTGTAATTGTAAATATATACAATTATGTTGATCCCTCTTTTAACCAGAAACAATGAGAATGAAGTTCATATGTTGTTCATCTCCCTCCCTTCCTCCCTTCTACTATAGTATATTTTTATGCCTCTTCATGTGGCATAATTTACTTTTTTCTGCTTCATCCTTTCCTTTTCTCCCACTATAGTCCCTTTGAATAACTTAATAAAATTTTTTTTAATCATCAGATTAGTTCATATATTCTCACACACTCTATCTATGTATATCCCTTTTAAGGACGTGATAATCATATAAATTTCAGTATTGACAGGTATCAGCTTCTCATATAGGAATGTAAACAGTTTGCTCTTATTGAATCCCATGTTATGTGCATATGTGTGTGTCCATGTTTGTGTGTGTGTGATTGTGAGTTCTCTTTGTCCTCTCTTTTATGTCTTTCTTGAGTCTTCTAATTGTAGATCAAATTTCCCAGTGATCTTTGATATTTTCATCACTTAAATCTGGAAGTCCTTTATTTCATTAAATGACCATCTCCTTGCCTGAAAGTTAATGCTCAGTTTTGCCAGGTAGTTGATCCTTGGTTGCAGTGCTAGCCCTTTTGTCTTATGAAATCAAATTCCAATCCCTCCAGTCTTTTAATGTAGAAGTTGCTAGGTCTTGTATAATCCTGACTGTAGTTCCTTGATATTGGAATTATTTATTTTTGGCTGCTTCCTGAAATTTTTCCTTAACTATATATTTCTGGAATTTGGCTTCTATATTTCTTGGCATTTTCCATTTGGGATCTCTTTCAGGAGGAGTCTGATGAATTCTTTTGATAACTGTTTTACCTTCTGATTCTAGGACTTGAGGACAGTTTTTGTTGACAGTCTCTTGGAGGATGTTGTCCAGGCTGCTTTTTTAATCATGGCTTTCCAGCAGATCAGTAATTCTTAGATTATCTCTCCTGGAGATGTTCTCCATGTCAGTTACTTTTTTTTCAGTGATATATTAAAAAAACACTTTCTTCTAATTTTTCAATCTTCATGTTTTGGTTAACTGACTCTTCTTGCATCATAGATTCCTTAGCTTCGATTTGACTGATTCTAAATTTTAGTGAATTATTTTCCTTGGTTAGTTTTTGAAGCTACTTTTTAGGGAGGTATTTTCTCCAGTTAGATTTTGAACCTCCTGTCCCAGTTCACAAAATTTTATTTTTAAGGATATGTTTTATTAAATGAAATTTTTTTTTCCGGTTTGGCCTGTATATTTAAATTTATCCTCTACCTCTCTAATCTGGATTTTAAAATGTTTCTTGAGTTCCTCCAAGAATGCTTTTAGGGCTTGAGAACAGCTCATATATCCTTTTGTGGTCTCAGGCATGGACACAGAGTCCATGGTGTCTTCTGAAAGTGATTCTTCGCATTCACAATAAAAGGATTCAATTGTCTTTGGTCTTGCCTTTGCAAGTTGCTTCCAACCCATTTTAATTGCCTATTTCCTGACGTTTAAATTGTTTTCTGCTCCTGGGGTACAGAGGGCTCTGACCCAAGCTTCTCAGGCTGGGAGCTAGGTGCCTGGCTACTCTAGCCTCTGGTTGTCTAGACTGAGACCAAGGTCAGGATTCTCAGTGTTTCCCCTGAGTTTCCCTGAGGCTCACAGAGTAATTTCTGGGGGAGGAGTGGTCTGACTGCTTCAGATTTCTGACTATTTGCCCCTGAGCTACTGCTCAGGCAGGCTCAGCACCTGGCAGCCAGCAGAGCTGGTGTCTGCAGATTTACCTGGTGGTGCTAAGATCCACCTAAGCTTGTGTTGTTAGTTCTTTCTGGCTCCACTACCCTGGCCTTCTGGATCTCCTGCTAAGGTTGAGCCTATTGGGACCCCACCCAACCTTCACTCCAGACTCTTTACTGCCTCAGTTGCACCCTTTCTAAGTGACTCCTAAGCTTGAAGCTATTTCCAGTATTTCAAGATTTTACTCTGGGTGGGATATTTATCTCTGGGTTTTCTGGGTCAGGGAGGGGGAATTGGTGCAGCTAGGGTTTACTTTGCCACCTTGGCTTCTGGAAATTCAGGTAAATGATTTTTAAACTTCCAGTTTGTGGGCTGATAGCCCCAGGAGCATCTACTGTCCCTCCTGCAGGATCTGTGTTTTGTTTTACCCAGCTTGGACTCATCGTCCTGTCCTGTGATGAAATGGCTGTGGATTGCCCTTGGGGTGGGCAAGTCTGCTGGCTGGGGTCCCTTCTGACTCTTCTGTAGTCTGCTCTCTAGTCTGCACTGGTGCAGCTTTGCTCCCCCTGCCCAAACCCATGTGGGCACTTTCCTGGGCTAGATTCTGCCATGCTCTGTCTCTCTGTCACTCTAAAATCTGTTCAGATTCACTTTTTAAAGTTTAGTGATGGGATTCATGGAGGAGCTTAGAAAAATTAATGATTCCTTTCTGCCATCTTGGCTCCACCCAATTTACAATGTATTACTGTAATACAGGTAATTTCCATCATTCTTCTCCTACTCCCCACATCAGCAAATTCTCCATGGTTACTAGAATTTCTAGTTATAGGTCTATTTATAAATTAGTTTTACGTACTTTGTAAGGAGATTTTTTTCACATAGAACAGAATATTCACACTATCTCTTTTACAGAAAACAATCAAAACAAGGAATCAAACTGATTTGCAAAGCTGTCTTTATGACCAGAGCAATACGATATTTTTCACTTAGATTTTTATCAAAATGCATTTTTGCTTTGTTCTTAAATGCAATACAAAGTGCAATTGATTCACCTGATTTATTCTCAACTCTGTTCTTAAGATAATATACACTTATCTATGGACAGGTTTCTCCTTAAAAGCTGACCTTACTTCTAGCTTGTTTGTATTTTTGCCTATCTTCTGTATTTGTTTATTTTTTTTAATTTTTTTGTCTTTTTTTTTTTTTTTTTGGAGGGGGGAAGGCAGGGCAATTGGGGTTAAGTGACTTGCCCAAAGTCACACAGATATTAAGTGTTAAGTGTCTGAGGCTGAAATTGAACTCAGGTCCTACTGACTCCAGGACCGTTGCTCTATTCACTGGGCCACCTCACTGCCCATTTTTGTTTACTTTTATAGGTTATTTTCTAGGTCACTACTTACTTTCTTATGTGTAGGTTAAGTCAAAGCTAAAAGAAAGATTTATGGATAATGCTTTCCCTCAGAATTATTTTTATTTAGATTTTGTTTTTGGCAATTTTGATGTTGAAATTTTTCTCATGTATAAAGTTCATTTCATTGCTTTGTAGGCTTTGTGAGCAGGGGCCATAGGAAAAATGAGGTTCAAGCACTTTCTCAAATTTAAGGCTGCCCAATTATTTCCTTAATGATCCCATTTTGAGAGTATACATGGTTCGCTATGTACAACTGAAGCAATATCCCATCAATGATTTGTTCTGTATAAATCTTAAATTTATCTTGTCCTTTTTATCTTCCCTCCATTCTTTAAAGGTGAACACTTGTTTCCACCTCTCTTTGAAAACTCAATGCTTTGCACAGTGCCTATCATAGAGCAGTATTTAATAAATACTTGCTGACTTAGCTGCGCTTGGCTTTATTAAGTGATCTGGAATATAACTATTTGTGATAGAAAATTAGACTTCACTCACCAATTATGGCCTTCTATTGCTATACCAAAAGTAGAATTTGTATTTTAAGAGCTACATCTGAAGGTTTAGAAGCAGAAATAGAATTGGAAGAAAAAAATTAAGCTAAACTAAGTCCAAAGTGAGATATATTTTCTTGTACTTTTCAAGATGAAATGTGAGAAACTGGTAGCTGGGTTCAACACACATAAAAATAAAATAAAAGTTTCAACAGATACAGCAAAATTCAAAACTTTTCTTTAAAGTCTGTATTGTTTCTTATATGGTACTAATGACATTCTCTATTTATCTTTCTCCCTTCTTTATATTTTAGAAGACAGTTCCCTGAAAATAGTATCTTTGTTCTCTGAAAGCCCATCTGCTGTTAATGTTTATATTCCATTTAAGAAAAAGCTCTGTTATTATTTTTGGCATAAACAGACACACACAAAGTTTCAGTCACATTTCAAAATTCAAGTTTCAGTTTGTTCTTACTTTATTTAAACTCACATTTTTACCTATGACGACACCACTTAACGTGGTATAATTCTCTTTGTACCAAGTAAGTAATTCTCCTTGTGCACAGGCCCAGTAACAATAAAAAAAATCTTTTAGCCAATTTCATATCGAAAACAGAAAAATGTGAAATCAATGGAACAATAAAAACTGTAATTTCTTGTTGTCACATTTTATGACCTCATCACCAATGGACTCCTCAAGGTCATCACTCCTTCTATTAGTCTCTTAATAGTCTGGGCACAGTTACAGTTACCTTTTGAACTCATATATTTCACAATATCACTTTTTGTTTGTTTTATTAGTGATCATCGTGGGTGCCGTTTTTAAAATGAACTCCCTAAGTGCACTGCCATCAGATAGCTCAGTGAATCCTATATAGTGAAGGTCAGTTTGGACTCCTTGCAATACCCGATGCTTCTTTGAGAGTTGGTTTGACCAAGGATGAGCCCCAGAGGGCTTGTAGTATTTATGGAATAGCTGTGACCTTTCCATGGTGATGTCTTGAAATAACAGAGGGTAGGGTGGGATGAATTCAGGTACAAAATACTGGCAGTAAGTAAGAAAAATGCCAGACATGGGGCTGATTATCTCAGTGGAGTAACTGAGAATTTGACATCAAACTCAAAGAATCCAGAGACAAAGTCTGGTCGAAAAAACTTAATGAAGAAACCTACACCTAAGAAGGTTATCAAAATGGAGTCCTCAAAAGGCTACAGGTAAAGTCTATGATCAACTTGGAATCAAAAGACCTGAATTGGAAGCTCTTATCCACCATTTACTACCTGCATTACCTTGCTACTTGTCATCTGTGGAATGGTTTCCTCCCTTGTGAAATTAAAAAGCAAATGTTCTGACCTCTGGAGCCCTATCTAGTATTAAGTCTATGATGTGATAATATGAAATGAAGCTGTTCACTCCAAGGATAGACTATCACTTACATCCACATATATACATATCTGTATATCTTTGAGCTCTGTATATCTATCCATCCATCTATCTATTTATCTCTCTGTATCTGTTTGTATGTGGTCTCCCCTATTAGATTGTCATTTTATTGAGGGCATATATTGCCTCTTTGTATCCTGAGAGCTTAGTACAGAGTACAACACATTCTAAGAACTTAATACATGTTTATTGATTGAATGTTTATTTATCAAAGATCTAAGGAATCAGATTCAAAGCTCAAACAAAATCAGAAATCACAGAAACAAGAAAAGTCGAAAAAGGTACCTAAGAAGAATTTTAAGTTTGTTTCTATTTGTTATCTTCACTGAGCTAGAACATTTTTTGAGCCTTTAAGCTAAGGTGAACTTGGTTATCTCCTTGATAAATTGGTTATCACACACAGACACACAGACACGCATACACATTTTACTGAACAGAAAGAATTGTATTACCTCAAAAAAAGAAATAAAACCTCAATAGTCTATTTGGATAATGGTGAATAGCTATATTTTTATAACTATAAATTGGCACAAAGTTTAAGGAAACATGAGTGCAAAAAATGAATTTTAACAAATTTGAAACAGGCAGGATATGGTCATACATATTATTGGGCATTAACTGAAATTTCAGGTGAAAATAAAATTGATTATCAATTGTACATATGTTAGAAGACTGTTACATGTAAGAAGTTGTATGTAAGTATAATATATTAGCAAATTTGGATGAAAACTCATTATTTTTTTCAAGTCCAACAGAGAGTTCAAATTGAAAATGAGGAAAAATTGATTCATTTCCATTCACATTGATTCACATTGCTACCTTTTACAATGTCACAGAAGTGAAGATTTTATTTTGTGTGGATCAAATAAAGGTATTTTTATTGGCCTTCAGGCTTGATTCAATAGATTTTTACACACTAGATGACCCGCTTTAAAATTAATCATAGGACTGCGGATCTCTCAGACTCCTTAGAAGTCATCGCCTTACGCTTTCAAATTCTATGAATACCAAGAGAATAAAAGAGGTCACTTGCTCAAGGTTGCACATGTCAGCTGCAGACCCAACTCTAGAACCAGTTCTCTCACTTCCC
>NW_027185653.1:2400604-2468336 GCF_028583685.1 Petaurus breviceps papuanus
GATGGCTGTTGGTGGTGAAGTGAAAGCATCTATAGTTGCCTCACTCTTTGGTTCAAAGTCCATGCCTGCCTCCATCAGGATTTGAGAACAGTTGGTAGCCAAGGTGGTAGAGCTTTGACTTACATGGCACATGATGAATTTGTCTCTCCTTCAGAGTCCCTTGCTGCTTAAACAAAGCTGCCTTTCATGCTTTCTGTGTAGCTGTTAGTTTACATTTGGCAGGGCTGTCTTATTCCATAGGAGGTGCAATCCTTGGATGATGGTTGTGAGGTCAAGGCTGGACTTTTCTTTTTTTGCAGGGAGGAAGGTAGGGCAATTAGGGTTAAGTGACTTGCCCAAGGTCACATGGCTAGTTTTTGTGTTAAGTGTATGATGCCGTATTTGAACTCAGGTCCTCCTGACTCCAGGACTGGTGCTCTATTCACTGTGCCACCTAGCTGCCCCAAGGCTGGACTTTTCTATGAAAGAAAGAAAAAAGGCCATCCTAAATTTATAAAAAGTCCTGCCAGTTCACAAAGACACATTTGTATTATCTGCTAATTTCCATTACTAAAGACAACATAGTGTATCCAAACACACACAAAAAAACTAATAACAAAGCAAACAATGTGTGTGTATGTGTGTAGTGGTCATATACACATATACGTGGTTTGATAAAGAGTCTTTTTTAAATGAAAGTATAACAAAATATAATGGAGATGATGACATTTCTACTACTCTAGTGTAAGGGTTATGGGATTTAAAGATCTTCCATGCCCCAATGGACTTGCTGATGTAGCAGGAAAGGGCGGAGCAAGAGGAAGCGGAAGCCAAGCTAGAGTTCCTGCGGTGGCTAGCAGTGGCGGCAACGGCGGCAGCAGCAGCAGAGGCAGCGGCAGCAGCAGCACAAAACCCTTTTTGAGTCAGCCAGAATTACTGCTAAGGACCCCTGCTGAGGACTGCCAGGAGCCGAAGCTGCTGGGAGCGCACTTCCTGGACGCTGGGTGGTTGCTGTGAGTGGGGAGAGGAGCACCTTTAACTGAGGTAGCCTGTTCTGTTTTAAAGGCTAGAGAATGTGGGTGCTTTCTACTTTATCTACCTGTGCCAATTTCATAACTACTCTGATGGCTTTGACTTTCTGGTTTGGGGACTCAGTCTTTTGGTATTTTAATAAATTTTCTAGCTTATTCCCTCATATAGCAAGCCTGATGTATTTTGTGATGGGTAATTACATCAGCATATGTGTAATTTTTGTAGGCATTGTGAATATTGCATTGCTGTTACATATGGCTACAAGGATGGGATCACAAAATGTCAGGCATCTATTTGGAAGCAGTGGGGCTTTAGAGGGAGAAATGGCTATTCCAGGAGGGGAGGATTGGCCTTATTCCTCTCTAGCCAGAGAATGGGCCAAAAGCACAAGGCCCTGTGAAAACTGGGAACCAAGGCTAAACGAGGGAGAACCTGGATATTTGGAAAGATGTTTGCAAGGAATACCCATAGAACCAGGCAAAGAACTGGCAGGAGTGTGCAGGAAAGGCTGGGTCCTCCTAAGAAGTTATCGCCTTATGTGTAAAAGTAGGGATAAGCTGCTGGAGGAAAGAGCTTGGATGGCTAGGGAGTCAGTTGGTTTTCCTGAGGATTCTTCTGCGTCACAGCACTCAGAAGAGCAAACTGGAGAGACTCATGTGGTCCAGGAGCAAGCTACTGTTCATGTAGCTATAAGGAAGCAAAAAACTAGCAGAAGGAATTTGCATGCAGCTTTTGTACAGGCTGGGCAGAGTTGCCCTGACAGCTTCCAGGAGAATGTGTGTGAGGAGAATGGAGCAAGGTTAGATGAGGAGTCTTCTAATGTGGAAGCTCTCCCCATATGAAGAAGAAGACAGGAGAACCACCGGGGCAAAACAGAATCCAGGGAGATAATTGAGGATTTCACTCAACAGGAGATCACTGATATATTGAGTAGATTTACCCAAAGAATGGGGGAGTCTTTAGTGTCTTGGATAGTAAGAATCACTGATGAAGGAGCCAGAGGAATAACACTGGACAATGAGGACTGTTTAAAATTCATAAGTATCAGTCAGAATCCTTTTGTACACCAGGCTTTTAGGGATCACCATATGCAAGGAGGAAACAACAAAACTAATCTGCTAGCCTTAACTGCAGAAGGATGCAAAAAGCAATATCCTACTGAATCTATGTGGCCAAGGGGAGACAGACCCTGGTACTCACTTAGAGACTGTATGAGAAAGCTAAAGCAGGAGGTAATGAAAACTGCTATCATGATTGGAGATGCAAATGCATATTATGATACCCCCCTAGGAGTTCTTCATAGAAATATCATACTGAAGACGGCTCCTCCTGCATATAAGCACCTAATTCTGACTAATAATTGGAGAAATAGAGCACACTCTTTCAGAGGTGCTGGATAAGATTTCACCATTAAGCGATTTAGGGGAATGGGAAAAAGACAAATTGCCTCAAGAGAGAAGAGTAAACAGCCAGAGGATTCAGAGACAAAGTAGACCAACAAGAAGGGAACTGTTTACTGCTCTATTAAGAGCAAAGGTGGACTTTAGAAGAATAGATGGTATTCCAACTGGAGAGCTGCATAAGCTGTACCAAGAAAAGGTACTTAGCATTAGAATGAACCTGGAAGCAGGAACCACCCCTGCAGGTATTCTGAATCTGAATCTTTGTATCCAAGTTTGCCCCACCTTCAGGGGGAATAGGAGATAGGCTAAGCTCCAGACCAGATAAAAGAAATATGCAGAAGAGATTGCAGACCCCATATTGGTTTAACAATATATTGGAAGGGGGCGACCAGGTGGCTCAGTGAGCAAGAGCACTGGCTCCAGTGTCGGGATGACCTGGATCAAATCTGGGCTCTCAGTTACTCAGCACCACACCCAGAAATAACTGGCCGTGTAACCTTGAGCAAGTTACTTAACCCCAATTGCTTTTAAAAAAATATATTGGAAGAATGGAACAACTACTATGACTAGGGCACTGCCTGATACTGGGGCTGAGGCCACACTTATCTAAGGAAACACTGATAAGTTTAAACATGAAACTCCTATTACCATCAAAGGTCTAGGAGCGGCTGAAATATCAGCCAGACAAGTTAAAATAACAATGAAAATTTGGCAGTTAACTAAGAAAGAATATACTGTGGTTGTTGCACCCATTCCTGAATACATCATTGGAATAGAATATTGAGAGGCATGACTCTTTAATTTACCTCAAGGGAGATACCAACTTGCTGTGAGGAAGATAGGAATTAATACAGTTTTACTGGGAAAACTAAAAATGGACCCAATCACTTTACCTGAACATTCTGAAGTAATTACTTTAAAACAGTATCTTGTGCCAGGTGGGCAAGATGAAATTACCACTACTATAAAGGAATATGTTGAAGCAGGAGTGTTAGTCCCTACAACCACAAGATGGAATAATCCTGTCTAGCCAGTAAGAAAATCAGATGGGACGTGGAGAATGACTGTGGATTATAGACAGTTTTTCACAGGTATTTGGAGAGGTTTGGGGTAGATCTTAACCATGTCCCTAGTCTTTCTCTGCCATCTTGTCTCCACCCCAGCTCTTTTATTTTTTAAAACTAAATACATATGACCAGTATTATCAACAACTTCTTGTTATAGAATAATATTATTAAGTAAACTATTTTTTAGTTTTTATCATTTACTTGCATAAGATTTTGAATTCCAAATTTTCTCACCTTCTCTCCCCTCCCCCAACTCCAAGAAAATGTGCATTCCACTTATCACTTCTCCCTGTCTGTCCACACCCCTTCTCTTATCCCCTTCCCCTTCTATTTTCCTATAGGGGAGTACACCCTTGTATACTGTATCCCATTGCCTCTATATCTTATTTCAAAATTTCATCAAAACAATTTTTACATTCATTCTTACAACTTAAGAGTTCTAAATTCCCTTCTTTCCTACCTCCCCACTTACTCTGTTTGATAAGGAGAGCAATTCAATATAAGTAATATATGTGCAGTCATGCAAAACAGTTCTGTAATAGTCATGTTGTAAAAGACTAATTATATTTCCCTCTATCCTATCGCATTCCCCGTTTATTCTATTCTTTCCTTTGACACTGTCCCTCCTTTAAAGTGTTTACTTCTTGATTACCTTGTCCCCTACTCTTGCCTCCCTTCTATCATCCCCTCTCCCTTTATCCCATTCCCCCCTACTTTCCTATAGGGTAAGATATATTTCCATACCCAGTGGAATGAGTAAGGTCTTCCCTCCTTAAGTCAAATCAGCTGATAGTAAGGTTCCCTCTCACCTTCCCCCTCTCTCTGACTACTTTAAAAGTTTTTTTTCCTTTCCTCTTTTATGTGAGATAGTTTTCTCCATTCTACTTCTCCATTTCTTCTCCTCCCAGTACATTCCTCTCTCTCTATCCTTAATTATAGTTTTTTTAGATAGCATGCCTTCATATTCAACTCAGCCTGTTCCCTCTGTCTACACACACACACACACACACACACACACACACACACACACACATACACACACACACACATTCTATCCAACTATCCTAATACTGATAAAGGTCTTAGGAGTTACAGAAATATTTTTTTCCATGTAGGAATGTAACCAGTTCAACTTTATTACGTCCCTTATACTTTCTATTTCTACTTTACATTTTCATTGTTCTCTTCAGTCTTGTATTTGAAAATCAAATCTTTTATTCAGCTCTGCTGTTTCCATCAAGAATGTCTGAAAGTCCTCTCTTTCAATGTCCATGTTTCCCCTAAAGGATTATGATAAGTTTTGCTCAAACTGTGATTCTTAGTTTTAATTCAAGCTCCTCTGATCTCCAGAATATCATATACCAACCCCTCTTATACCTTCATGTAAAAGCTGCTATGTCTTGTATTATTATGGTGGTATTTCCACAATAGTTGAATTGTTTGTAATATTGTCTCCTTGACCTGGGAACTCAGAACTTTGACTACAAATATTCCTAGGAATTTGCTTTTTGGGATTTCTTTCTGGAGGTGATTGGTAGATTCTTTCAAATTTTATTTTATGCTCCAGCTCTGCAAGAACAGTGCAATTTTACTCTTTTTAATGTTTTTTTCATTTTCAACTTTCACCTCCACACATTTTAAATTTTCTTCCACTCCTTCCCTTACACCTCTGTAAGATGGCATGCAACCAGATATAGGTTCTACACATATATTTCTATTAGACACATTTTCCCATTAGTCATGTTAATAGAAAAAGTAGAACAATGGGAAAAACCATGAGAAAACACAACAAAACAAAAGAAAGCAAATAATGTGCTTTGATCAGCATTCAGGATCCATAATTCTTTCTCTGGATGTGGATGACACTTTCCATCATGAGTTTTTGGAAATGTTTCAGGTCTTTGCCTTGCTGAGAAGAACTAATTCTATCAAAGTCAGCCATCACACACTGACTGTGTGCACAGTGTTCTCTTGGTTGTGTTCACTTCACTCAGCATCAGTTCATATAAGGCTTTCCAGGTTTTTCTGAAGTCCAACTGTTCATCATGTCTTATAACACAATAGTATTCCAGTTCATTCAGACACCTTAACTTATTCAGTCATTCCCCAACTGATGAACACTCCTCAATTTCTAGTTTTTGTCCATCACAAAAAGAGCTGTTATAAATATTTTGTACATGTGCATCTTTTTTTCCCATTTTTATGATCTCTTTAGGGTATATCAGGGGAGTTTTCCTTGATAATTTCTTGAAAGATGATATCTAGGCTCTTGTTTTGATGAAGGCTTTCAGGTAGTTCATTAATCAAACTGGTTTCCAGGTTAGTGTTTTTTTCCAAAGAGATATTTCACATTTTCTTCTATTTTTTCCTTTTTTAATTTTTTTAAATAATTACTTCATTTCTCAGAAAGTTACTAGCTTCCATTTGCTCCATTCTATTTTTTTGAGGAATTATATTCTTCCATGAGATTTCAGACCTCCTTCGCCATTTGTCCAATCTTTGTTTTAAGGCATTGTTCTACTCATTGAATTTTTTGGACCTCTTTTGCAATTTGTGTTAGTCTATTTTTAAGGTGTTATTTTCTTAATTATGTTTTGGATTTCATTTACCAAGCTGTTGATTTGTTTTTCATGATTTTATTGTAAAATTCTCATTTCTCTTTCAGTTTTTTCCTCTATGTCTCTTACTTGATTTTCAAAATCTTTTTTTAAGCTCTTTCATGTCCGGGAACCAGTTATTTTTTTCCATGAGACATTGTATGTAGGAGTTTTGACTTTGTTCTCTTCTTTTGGTTGCATGTTTTGATCTTCCTTTTCACCAAAGTAATATTTTGTTGTCTGATTCTCCCCCTGCTTTTTGACCACTTTACCACTCAATTACTTGACATTTTGACTCTTTGTTAAGATAGGACTCTGCTTCCAAAATGAGGAGTGTACTATACGAAGCTTCAGGGGTTTTGTGCATTTTTTCTTAAAGATATTTCTAGGGACCTGTAAGTTTTCAGTTCTTCCAAGGTGGCATGATAAAAAGAGAGGTGTTTACTCCTCTCCTGGAATGTGTTCTGGGTTGTGAGTGACCATGAACATTATTTTCTGCCTTGGAACTGTGGGGAGGATTCCCTCTCCACAAAACCACAAGCTTTGCCACATTAGCACACCTCTTCACCTGATTACTGACACTTAGCACTGAAACTTAGATCCATGCACTGGGAAAACCAAAGAATCTCTCTCCTCAGAGTCAGCAAAGAGATCCCTGTAATATTCCTCTAACCACTTCTTCAATCCCCCCACCATCTGATGGCTGAGAGCTGTGGAAGTAAAACTGTTGCTGTTATTGCCACTGCCCAGGCCTGCTACTGGGCCATCCTCCTCTTTCACCCAGGTCTAAAGATCTTTCCTACTGACTTCTAATCTGGTTTGAGATGTCTCTAAACTGCTACAGCTTCCAATGATTCAGTGTCCTGGGATGCTCAGTGTCTAGCACAAAGCCTCATCAGATATGTGAATAGAAATGACCAGACCATGTGGGTAGATGAAGGAAGATCCATGAAATACATTTAATGATTCTTTTTAAAAATTAATTTCTTGGTTTACTTTGAGTTTGCAAAATTCAGTTCCCTGGATCTTTGAGTTAAAATTATTCTCCCCCTCCTTCCCCTCACCCCCATGGCAGCATACTCTCAGGTATCGGGTCTGTAGATACTTTCACATTTGACATTTGTAAGGTTGAAAAGAAGGATTGAAATGGATGGAATGAACAATGGGAAAGAGGAAACCAAACCAAACAAGAAAGAGAAATGGAGCAGGCAATTTGCTTCAATATTCATTCAAATTCTTTTCTTTCTGTTTTTTTCTCTGAATGTAGACATCTCTCTCCATCTTGAGTATTTTAGAATTTACATGTAGCCCTGCATTTCTGAGAAGAGTGTGGTCTATCAAAACTGGTCATCACACATACATTGTACCTGTAATGGTGTACAAATTTTTCCTAATTCTTTTCTTCTCATTCAGCATCAGTTTGTATGAAACTCTCCAGGTAGATATGAAGACTGTCTGCTCTTCATTTCTTTTGGAGCAACACTATCCCATTATGTTTATATACCATAACTTGTTTAGCCATTCCCAAATTGATGGGAATCCCCTAATTTCCAAATCTTTGCCACCACAAAAAGAGCTGCTATAAATATTTTTGTACATATGGGTCTTCCTCCTGCTTCTGTGATCTCTTTGGGATACAACCCTAGAAGTGGTATTGCTGGGTCAATGGATATGAAATTACTTATAGCCCTTTGGGTATAGTTCCAAATTGCTCTCAAAAATGGTTGGATCAATTCACAACTCCACCAGCAATGTATTAGTGTTCCAATTTTTTCACATCCTCTCCAGCATTTATCATTTTCCTGTTTTGTCATGTTAATCAGTTGGACAGGTGAGACATGTGGTACCTCAAAGTTATTTGGATCTGCATTTCTCTAATCAATAGTGATTTAGAGCATTTTTTTCATATGCTTATAGATATCTTTAATTTCTTCTTCTGAGAACTGTCTGCTCATATACTTTGACCATTTATCAATTGGGGTATGAATTGTATTATTATAGATTTGACTCAATTCTCTGTACATTTTAGAAATGAGGCCTCTGTCACAGATATTGGTTGTAAAAATTCTTTCCCAATTTTCCACTTTCCTCCTAATATTTGTTACATTGGCTTTGTTTGTACAGAAGCTTTTCAGTTTCATGTAATCAAAGTTATCCATTTTGTGTGTTATAATGCTCTTATTCTTGTTCGTTCATGAAATATTCCCCTCTCCATAAATCTGGCAGCTAATCTATTCCTTGCTTTCCCAGATTAATTACAGTATCATCCTTTACACCTATATCATGTACGTATTTAGACTTAATTTTGGTATATGGTATTAGATCATGGTCTATACCCAGTTTTAGCCATAGTATATTCCAGTTTTCCCAGCAGTTTTTTTCATATAGTGAGTACTTATCCCCAAAACTGGGGTTTTTGGATTTATCTAAGAGTAGATTATTATACTCATTGAATAATGAGTCTTGTCTACCCAATCTCTTCCATTGAACCACTGCTCTATTCCTCACCTAGTACCAAGTAGTTTTGATGATTGCTGCTTTATAATACAAATTAAAATCTGGTGTAGCTAGGTCACCTTCCGTAGCTTTCCTTTTCATTAATACCCTTGATATTCTGGAAATTTTGTTCTTCAAAATGAATTTTGTTACTATTTTTTCTAGGTCTATAAAGTAATTATTTGGTAAAATGATTGGTATGGAACTAAATATGCAATTTAATTTAGGTAAAATCGTCATTTTTATTATATAAGCTCGACCCAGCCATGAGCAATTGGTTTTTTTCCACTTCGTTAGGATCTGACTTTATTTGTGTGAAAAGTTTTGTAGTTTTGTTCATATAGGTCCTGTCTTTGTTTTTTGCAGGTAGATTCCCACATATATTATAATGTCTATATTGACTTTAAATGGGATTTCTCTTTCTATCTCTTGCTGTTGGATTTCAGTAGAAATATATATGAATGTTAAGGATTTATGTAGGTTTACTTTATATCCTGCTACCCTGCCAAATTTATTTGTTATCTCGAGTAGTTTTTTACTTGATTCTTTAGGATTCTCTAAGTATATCCTAATATCATCCACAAATCTCTTCTTTGCCTAATTTGATTCCTTTGATGTCTTTTTCTTCTCTAATTGCTACCACCAATATTTCTAGTACCACATTGAGTAAGAGGGGTGATAATGGACACCCTGGTTTCAACCCTGATCTTACTGGAAACACTTGTAGCTTATCCCCATTACATATAATACTTGCTGATGGCTTTAAGAAGATGCTACTTATTATTTTAAGAAAAGCTCCATTAATTCCTAT
The DNA here is from genome assembly GCF_028583685.1 of Petaurus breviceps papuanus. Taxonomy (NCBI): domain Eukaryota; kingdom Metazoa; phylum Chordata; class Mammalia; order Diprotodontia; family Petauridae; genus Petaurus; species Petaurus breviceps. The sequence continues at coordinate 2,409,990 of NW_027185653.1, forward strand.
ATTTTATTTTTTTAAATAGGAATGGATATTGTACTTTGTCAAAAGCCTTTTCTGCATCTACTGAGATAATCATGTGTTTTCTCTTAGTTTTATTGTTGATATGATCAATTATACTGATGGTTTTCCTAATATTAAACCATCCTTGCATTCCTGGAATAAATCCTACTGGATAAAAGTGTAATATTCTTGTGAAAAGTTACTTTAGTATTTCTGCTAATATTTATTTAAAAATTTTGTATCAATATTCATGAGAGAAATTGGTCTATAATTTTCTTTTTCCATTTTTCTCTTCCTGATTTAGGTATCATTACCATGTTTGTGCCATAAAAAGTATTGGCTTGGACTCCTTCTTCACTAATTTTCCCAAATAGTTTGTAGAGTATTGGAATAAATTGTTTTTTAAATGCTTGATACAATTCACTAGTAAATCCATCTGGCACTGGAGATTTTTTTCCTAGGGAATTCACTGATCGCTTTTTCAATTTCTTTCTTTCAGATGGGGTTATTTAAATAATTTACTTCCTTTTCAGTTAATCTGGGCAACTTATACTTTTGTAAATATTCATCCATTTTACTAAGATTGTCAAATTTATGTGCATATAATTTGGCAAAATAATTCCTAATTATTGTTTTAATTTCCTCTTCATTGTAGGTAGATTGACCCTTCTCATTTTTGATACTCATAATTTTGTTTTCTTCTTTTTTTTATCATATTGGCTAAGTGTCTATCAGTTTTATTGTTTTTTTCTCATAGCACCAGCTCTTAGTTTTATATGCTAATTCAATACTTTTCTTAATTTCAATTTTCTTAATCTCTCCTCTGGTTTTCATTATTTTTAATTTAACATTTAATGGTAGATTTTCAATTTGTTCTTTTTCTAGCTTTTTCATTTGCATGCCCAATTCATTGACCTCACTTTTTTGTAATTTATTCATGTATGCACTCAGGGATATAAAACTTCTCCTAAGAACTGCCTTTGCTACATCCCACAACTTGGGGTATGTTGTCTCATTATTTTCATTCTCTTGAATGAAGTTACTGATTGTTTCTATAATATCTTGTTTGACCCACTCATTCATTTAATGACTCTTTGAAAAAGGTTTTTAAAGATCCAGCAGACAAATATTCAAGTACTCTTATGAATAGCTTAGTGTGCAATATCCTGGAATATTTTTATTATCTTACAATGTCATATCCTGAAGTCTCCTTATCCTTATCTTAATCTGTCATATCCTGGAAGTAGATCAAACTTGAAAAAGGCCATGTTATCTATGTGACAAAAATTCTTCAGGAAGGTCAGTTAACTCCTATTTTATGCATTCACATAGCAAAGAGTGTTGTTCAGAGCAGACTTCAAAGCTGGAAGCCAAAGCCGCATCATCAGGTACATCTACATAGGAACTGACCTTAAGAATAAAATATTTTGGCTTACTACAAATTCCCCCTTTTTTAAAGACATATAAATCAGTGCCTAAAGTTTTAATATTGCATGTCATAATTAACATAATGCAAGGTCCAAAATACAACAGACTAATATAGTGATTAGTATAGGGAGTATATATGTATATTACATATTATAAGTATGTGTGTTTGTGTGTGTGTATATTATATATATATATATAATATACACACACACACAGAAAGAGAGAGTGCTACCATATTCTTAAAGGGAGAGTTTTTTTTTTCAATGTATCAAAAATTGTTTTGGCAACTCCTTCTGCGTCCATCCCAAGGATCTTACTGTGTTCAATATCTTAATAATTTTATTGAAAGCTTTTATTTTCCCCAAGGTATTATTGTAATTATGGCATTCTCCCAATAAGTATGCTCTGATTCTCTCCCATGTGTTATTGGGATGAAAGGAATTATATAAGCTAAGAGTCACACAAATTTATGTGTATTTATAATCACATCTAAGTAAGAATTGAGTCATTAATTCTTTTAACTCATACCTAAACATAATTCTAATAACTATAATAAATTGAACTAATACAAGAGATCCTTATCATACAAGAGATCTTTATCATGTTGTGTATTAAAGGATGACATAAACATTTTTTTTTATAATTCATTAACCTATTCTGCAGTTTGGATTGCAAACATAGCAGTTGGGACCATTAACAATGTTATCATAGTGAATATAGTAACAAGAAATCTGATAAACCTTTTTCCCCTTTTTAAAGACATCAATTACCTTGATGTTTGATATCAAGCATAAGTGAAATTAGTTGAAAAAAGCAAAAAAAAAAACCGATTATTCAACAAGATCTCTATTAGGTATACATTGAGCAAAAGTAAAATTAATACAATTAAAGGTCATACATCGATATATGAATCCATAATTACATTGGAGGAGCCTGGTCTTCAGTTTTTCTATCTGCTCCAACATATTGATTTTTTACAGTATGTCTTATATATAGAGTCTTGAATTATCAAAGCCAAGTTAAGATTCCTTGCCAACATATTCAGAAATGGAGCAGTTTGTATCTCACTTAAAATAGAAGACACCATTGCTGAGATTAAGAGGGAGGCAATTAGTCCTGTGAATTGAAAAGTCAAAAAATCAGTTTTTATTAGGAAATCAATTATTTCTTGAAGTGCAGGCTCCTCTGAAATGTGGCATTGTGTAATGTTCTATTAGAAGGCTGGACCATCCTGTGAAAAGGTGGGATGCCAAGCCATTTCCTCTTGGTTTGTCCTTGTGGGGGATCCTCTGATCCATTTCACTGTTTCTGCATCTGGGGGAACATGCCTGGATATTCTATGTTGGCATATTCAGTAGTAGTTCATCAGTGTCTAAATTTATATATATATGCACAACCTTGCCTCTACATAATTAAGGGGCAGGTCTTTTCCACTATTTTATTTGGGAATATGTGCTTTTTAAAATTGTTATTCTGCTGGTGTATACCCATTTTTAATGATGTTAAAAAAAATTAGGGTATATAAGGCAGTAGTTAATTGACCTTGTGATATATAGGTCAAATCCAAATACCCTTTTCATTTTTGTCAATACATTTTACAGAAAAATTGAAATGATCTTCCAGTGTAGGCAGGGGCATCGTGGGTTTTTATTTCTTTAGGGGTATCTAAGAATGAAAAACAATGGAAATGGAGTGAAAAAACAATGTTTCTCCTTATTGAAGTGTAGCTACAGGTGTAATCATATAAAATTGAAGGACAATAATTTTGCTCTGTTCATATAATGGAGCCTTATTAAGTTAAATGAAAGGGAGATTTCACAGTTAAAAGAAACAGAAAATGATTTTAAGTTTTAATTTTTTGAACGGAAATATAGTCATTGACTGATGACTTTTCATTTCTGAGGGATGTTACAGGGAGAGGACTCTCTATTATTTACATATCTAGTATTAGGGTTGAAAAAGTCAATTCTTGAAGAAACGGCAACAGCAACAAAAAATTAGGTTAGAGGCTTCTAATAATACACTGAAAGTTTTCTTTCCCATTTCTTATTCACTTTAAATAAGTTTGTAAGTCATAGTTATGATAAGTTGTTAACCTTCAACCTAAAAAGAATTATAATGTTGACATATCACTCAAAAAATTAAAGTTTTACATTCAAGAAAACTAAGCTTTTCCTGTTCAAATTGCTTAAGCCACAAATTTAAACTGCACTTGACATTACTTATCTCACTCTGAATATCTATATGTACAAATTCTTGAGAATGAAATATTTGGCAGTTGATATTCTCAATTCTTATTTATCTCAACAGAGCAAAGATCATCCACCCTTTAAAGTTACCAAAACAAAAGTGTAGGAGAAAAAATATTCACCTGTCACATGGTTACATATCCATTTGCCAAAGACTACTAAGTTTTAAAATTGTAGGATTAATAGACGTGGAAGTGAGAGAAGGTATGTGAATAAGGCATTTTGTGCATGATTTAACTATTTTCCTGGCATATTCTTGAGTAAATGTGATATTACTTATGAACATCCTTGTATTTTGAATGCAGAGATAAAGGAAGATGTTCTGGGTAAGTTTGTATTGGTAATATATCACCTAAAGCATTGCCTTGTTGAATGGGTGAAGGTCTATGAAAGTAAACATGAGAAATCCCAAAAGGACCTTCTCCACCTCCAACCATGTGATTCAACTGAAAAAAAAATCAATTGATAGAACTTTTGATTATTGAAATTTGTCTCAATGTTCCTTACAGTTTATAAAACAAAATATGTAAAAATGTTAAGGGATTGAGGCTGTTCTTTTAAAAGACACATAATAGTAAACATATCATTCTTTCGGTTACATGAAAAGATAATGGAAATAATTCTTTTAGCTTTGTTTATTAGAGGCCTTATTAAAAGCCTTATATGACTTTTTTTTAAAGAGGAGAGAAGGATGTTATTTATCAGGAAGGGTCTTCTTAGATTAGCATTTCAATTTGGGCTTTAACATAAGGTTGCTCAACATTGCTAAGGGAGAGTCTGAGCTGATTATTTCAGGTAGTCTTTTGTTAAGGATTATAGGAATTGGGGGTTGGTTTTCCCCTTATAGTGGTAATTTTTGAGAGTCATTTAAAGTCTCCAAGTTATCTCTTAGAATTACTATTTTCTGAGCTTCAATAATGTTCTCTCTCATTAGATATCCTAAGTAATTGTATGGAGCTTGCAACTTAATTTTTTTTTCTAGAGCTAACCCATATTGAGATAAACTAACCTGAGTGGTTTGAAGTATTTGTTGCAAAACCACTTTTGAAGGATGTGCACACAAGGTGTCATTCATATATAATGGATAAAATATGCATATGGATATTGATCTCTTATAGTTTTAATGTCCATGTAACACATTTCTGGCACAATGTTGGGCTGCTTTTATCCCTTGTGGGAGCACCTTCCATTGAAAACATTCATGGGGAGCTCTTAAATTAGTTGACGGAAGGAAAATACTGACAATTCATCTTTATGTTATGGGATATTTTTAAAACAATCTTTTAAATAGATTATACACAATGGCCCTTCTTTTGAAATCATAGAGGGAGCAGGGATGTCTGGTTGAGGGGCTTCCCATAATCTTATCTTTCCATCAGCAAAAGGTTTGGTTGAAGGAGACAAACAAATAATAATATAAAATTACAACATTTATTCATTATTCCCTTAAGGCTAGCTTTACTACTTGTACAGGAAGTGCAGGATTAGAGTTCTGACTCAGGAACAAAAGGATGATAGAGCTTAAGTAAATTCTAAGACCATCCCAATTAGGGCTGGCTGAGTTACACAAATTTATGATCCCCATAATGGTCTAATCATTGTATGAGAAAGGAATTTTTTTTAATGGGATAAATGGTAAATACAATAAAACAAGTTTAGGGGAAACTTCAAGCAAGTCCCTGATTGTATTCCGCCATCTTGGCTCTATCCATTCTCTGTGCAATAGTTTTAACCCTTCTCTTTCCTTTCTGCAAAACCACTTTTATTAGAATGTATAAACAGGAGTCAATTGCCTGGAGTGAGCCATGAGGGAAGCTCATCACTATCACAGATACCACTAATACGGATACTACTAATAAAGCACATGTAACTGATGAAAACTGATCTTTCCCAGTTTTAACATATAATGACAGAAGAGGAAGATCACAGGTATGCTTTACAGGAAAGAGTAGTATGCTATTGTAATGGTTATGTAATTTTGAATTTGAATATCCCTTTGTGTTGGCAAAAGTAACAGGTACTTTACACTTAGTAACTGATCAAGCCTCTGATTGGGGAAACAGAAGGTATGAACCTTACATTCATTCAATCAATTACAAAGTCCCTGTTCTAAATACTCCTCCTCCACCCCTAGGCTGTACCTTCATTTAGTCCACCACAAAGCCCCTCTTCTCAAATGGAGATTAGTTTCCAATCATAAGTAAAGTACATTCATTTGTTCAATCATAGAACACAAAAAGGTCAAAAGTTCCTCACCCCTTGGATGGATTGAATCTACCCCAGAGTTACAAGTTTAAGCACAGCACTTAATACCCAAATGGAGGTCTTTTCTTCATCTTGACACTGAGGCAAGTTCTCAGCAATCTTTGTTCCTGGGGAGACAAAGCTTAGCAAGGCCACAAGATACATTGCCAATGTCTTCATTAATTCATCCTCTGTTTGCAGAACAGTCCTAGGACCCCTGAAAACATTAGCAAAACCCTCTCCCAGGATTTCTGTAAACATACAACAAGAAAATCCTTCTTCAGGGCTTCTGAACCAACAGGAAGGTTCCCAGACTCCTGCAACAACAGCAGTGTCCTTCACCAGTGGACAGTATTTACTCTCTGTCTGCAGAACAGTGTAATGGAAATGCAGATTTAAAGATCTTCCCTGCCCCTAGGCTAACGTGCACCTGGAGCCTGGGGTGGGAGGCTTGTTTTTCAGTAGATACTTCTTGATTGGCCAGTGGGTCAATAAGGTTGTTACATTCTCTGAGCCAGGAGAAGGCTATATAAGCCCTGATGTGTACCTTTGTTTTGGGACTCACTTTGAGAAGTGTTCTGTGATTTGATCTGAATTCTGGGAAGCCGTTGTTGAGAGTCCCCCGGCTTTGAAAAACCCAGAATGTGGAAACCCAGATGTTGACTGGGTATGGATGTAATGGTTGGGCAGTTTGGAAATCTGTCTACTTGATGTTTCTGTCTTGATAATTATGCCTGTATACTTTGAGATTCAGGGTGCTGACCTTTTCTCCTGAACAAGGTAAACGATATATGTCTGACTGATTAAAGTAAGCTTGTTAACCCATTTTGAGTTGCTTTCCTTTAGCAAAGCAGATCCAAGAACCTGTGAGCAGGCACCCTGGGGACACTGGGGTGCTTGCCACTACAAACAGTCTCAGTAGCTCTGAACCAAAAGAAAGATTCCCAGACCCCTGCAACAACAGCACTGTCCTTCACCAGTGGACAGTATTCACTCTCTGTCTGCAGGACAGTCTCAGTAGCTCTTAACCAACAGCCAGGTTGCAGAACTTCATCAACAACAGGACTGTCTCTCACCAGTGGACAAACCTGGCAAAACAACATCAAAACAGACAAAGTACCAGCAAAACAGCCATGTCTCCTCAGTCCTTGGCAGCTCTGGGGGTAGGTTCTCAAAAGTCCAGGGCAATTCAAAGTGGCCCTCAGCAATCCTTTCAGTATCTCTCTGTATCCACAGTTGCTGCTTCCAAAAAGTTCTTCTGCCTCTCTCTCCTGTCTCTCAAAATCTACATCACCAGCTGCTCCCAGTTCAGGACTCTCTTTTCACATCAACAAGTCCATCCCACAGGTGGGATTAACAAGCTCTGGGTTTTAACACAATCAAACCAAAAATCAAGCCAACACAGGGGTATCTTTAAATGCCATTACTATCACACATTGTTACTGATGTAACAGGAAGTTAGCTGAAGGAAGTGACATAGGTAATGCTGTGTATATAAGAAAAGCCCCAGAGAGGCACAGTCAGAATTTCCTTGAGACCGAGATCTGGTGGCAGAGCAGCTACAGAAGAGAGAATAGAGAACTGAGTCCTGAGAACTTGTGGTAGTGGTGGAGCTCCTTCTGAACATGTTCCTAGGAGCCCAGAGCCAGGAGGCCAAGATCCAAGCACCAGGAGCCAGGAGCCCAGGAACCCAGGATCCCAGGAACCCAGAATCTGGAGCCAGGAGCCCAGGTAAATCAAGCATGACCAGGATCCTGAGACTTTGTTTGTTTGTGGCTTGGTTGAGCCTTGAATTCCTTGGAGCAGAAATGGTGAAGGAACTGATATGGACCAAACACTGTGAATGCCAGTGTGGATCAGGACCTCCCCAGAAAGCTGGTCAAGGAACTGGGAGCTGTCTGCCATTTAACCCAGGTAGAATCAGGGACCATGGAAGGGGATCCAGGGAATCTGAGAACAGGCCCCAAGTCAAGACGAAGAAAAGACCTCTCCTTGGGTACTGAGTAATTATGGAATTATAGTTTACTAGTGACCTAAGGGGTGGAAGATTTTGTGTATGGCACTTATTAAGAATTTACTGAATAAATGACTGATTGTACTTTGAGAAATTTGACTATTGTTACTGATCAGTGACTGATTGAGTTAATCAAGACTTTGCCCCAAGAGTGGAAGACTTTGACTGTGTACTTTGATACCACTGATAAGTGACTGATGGCATTAACTTAAGAGTGACTATTTTGTGACTGATTGAATTAAGTTAAAAGTGACTATTTTACTTTGAGACAATGTTGTGAATATTATATTGTGATTTTCTGTGATAAGTTGAAATATGATAAATGCTGTATTTAGAATTATGCTGTACCTTGATTTTCCATTGTTATTTTGCTTTTGTTATGGAATAGAGTGATCAATATACTGAGTAATCAGAACCTTAAAAAAAGGCTCATTACAGGGGGGGAGCCAAGATGCCAGAGTAGAAGCAGGACCTCCTCAAGGCTGTGGCTTCCACCATCCCAACACATGTAAAAAGGGGACTCTAAACAAACTTTGGAGCTGTAGAACCCACAAAATGACACAGAGAAGCTAACCTCCCCCTGAGGACAGCAGGACAGGCCTGCAGGAATTAGCCAGCACAGCGCTCAGGGAGCTGAGCACAGCCCCACACCAAGGCTTTAGCCCCACGACAGGCCTGAGCAGCCGCCAGCCGGAGGGACTCCAGATCAGCAGCAGCTGTGGCCATTACCAGATTTATCAACACACAGACATGAAGGACAAAGGGAAAGGTCAGAGCACTCTGGACGTTGGGACCAGTAAGTGGGAATTCATGCCTTTTTCACCCAGGGAGAGAAGCCACTGAGATGCTGGCACAGCCAGCCATGTGGCAGCTTCAGCCCATGGCCTGCAGAGTGTAGGGGGACCAAGCACTAGTGTGAGGGGTAATCGCTCTTGCTTTAAGCTGCTTGGATGTGGATTGCAATCTAGGGTGAAGGTCCTGGGGTGTGTGTCCAGCTGGCCACAGATTGTGGAGACCTTAGAGAGGGTACCCATCTAATAACTCTGGCAACTGAGAAAACCCCAGCGTTTGGCATGAAAGCTCCCCTGTCTGGTGGCAGAGTCTTACTGTGGCAAAAAGCCCATGGGTCAAGTGACTGAGGGGCAACATGATCAGGGAAAAGAAACAAAGCAGACAGAAGATTCCAACATTACACTCCTATTTTGGGGACAAAAAGTAGAAAAGCATGGAACAGGAGGAAGACAAAGAAGTCAGAACTCCTGCACCAAATTCTTTAAAGGAAAATATGAGCTGGTTGCAGGCCATAGAGGATCTTATGAAGCAGATAAGAGAAGTGGGGGGAAAATGGGGAAGAGAAATGAGAACAATGCAAGAAAATTATGAAATAAGAGTCAACAGCCTGACTGAGGAAAATAACACTTTATAAAACAGACTGACTCAAATGGCAAAGAAGGCTCAAAGAGGCAAAGAGGAGGAGAATGCCTTAAAAAGTCGAATTTGCCAGATGGAAAAAGAATCTCAAAAGCTCAATGAGGAGAATCATGGCTTCAGAATTATACTGGAGAAAATGGAAGCTAAAGACTTTAGGAGAAATCAAGATGCTGTTAAATAGACCCAAACAAATGAAAGAATAGAAGGCAATGTGAAATATCTCATGGGAACAAACACTCACCAGTAAAATAGATGCAGGAGAGATAATTTAAAAATTATTGGACTACCTGAAAGTCATGATCAAAGTAAGAACCTAGAAATCATCCTCCAGGAAGTTCTCAAAGAAAACTGCCCTGATGTTTTAGAATGAGAGGGCAAAATAGAGGTTGAAAGAATCCACCGATCACCTCCTGAAAAATATCCCAAAAAGAAAACTCCTAGGAATATTATAGCCAGGTTCTGGAATTCCCAGATTAAGGAGAGAGTATTACAAGCAGCCAGGAAGAAACAATTTGAATATTGTGGAAACACAATCAGGATAACCCAGGATCTGGCAGCTTCTACACTGAGGGATCAAAGGGCTTGGAATATGATATTCCGGAGGTCAAAGGAGCTGGGATTAAAACCAAACCTACCTAGCAAAACTGAGTACCATGTTTCAGGGAAAAATATGGTCATACAATGGAATAGAGAACTTTCAAGCATTCTTGATGAAAAAAACAAAGTTGAACAGAAAGTTTGACATTCAGATACAAGAAGCAAGAGAAGCATGAGAAGGTAAACAGGGAAAAGAAATCATAAGGAACTTATCAAAGTTGAACTATAAACATTCCTACATGGAAAAAATAATAATTTTAAGTTATGATTCTTTTCTCAGTGGTTGGAAGGAATATATATGAGGCTATATGGGCATATGAATACATATGTGAATGTGTGTATATATGTTTACAGGTATACATACATAGAGGACACAGGACCAATTTAACAGGAAGGGATGATACTTAAAAGGTGAAATTAAGAAGTGACAGAGAAATATAATGAGAGGAGATTGGGAGAGACAGAATAGGGGAAACTATCTCATACAGAAGAGGCAAGGGAAAATGGTTACAATGGAGGGGAAGAATAGGAAGGTAAAAGGGAATGGGTCGACCTTATTCCCATTGAAATTGGCTTGAGGTGGGAATGACATAAACACTAAATAGTGTATCTCACCCTACAGGAGAGTAGGGAGTAAGGGAATGAGAGGGGGTATTCTGGAAGGGAGGCTGGGGGGGAGGGAAGTTGGAAGCACCCACTTATGAAAAGGAACGGGATTAAAGTGGAGAATAGAACAAGTGGGAGGTGGGATAGGAGGGAGGGAAATATAATCAGTCTTTTACAATATATCTCCTATATTATTGTTTTGCATTAGCCAGTCATGTACATCCTATACTGAACTGCTTATCTTCACAGTAAGTGTGGGTGACAAGGGAGGGAGGGAATGAATCTGAAATTCAAAGTTTTAAAATCAAATATTCAAATATGTATATATATATGAATATATGCTTTTATCATTACTATTTTACATGTAATTGGGAAATAAGATATACAGGCACTGGGGCATAGAGTTCCACTGGAAAAGTCAAAATGTGTATGGAAGGAAATATGGGAGAGAGCAGATTGGAGGAGGGGATATCCTGTGGTACTGCTGTTTGGGGGGGGGTAGGGGAAAAACAGGGAGAAAATTTGCAACTCAGAATCTGGTGGAAATGAATGATGGAAATCAGAAGTTAAAAAAAGGCTGTTCACAATAGCAGTTCTTCTGGAAAGGTTCTTTGCATGGCATTACAGCTCTGAGTCAGAAGACCTTGATATCAATCTGTGCTGTTACACAAGGACTTTGAGTGTGAGTAATTTAAATAACCATTCTAGATCTCAATTTACTAACATATAAAAGAAGATGGCATAGATTAAGATAACTTTCAGTTATTTGAAAAAGGGTTAATTTTAAGAATAATGGTAATATGGAACAGCTAGGTGGCACAGTAAATAGAGGATCAGCCCTGGAGTCAGGAGGACCTGAGTGCAAATCTGGCCTCAGACACTTAACACAAAAAAACTACCTGTGTCACCTTGGGCTAGTCACTTTAACACAATTGCCCTGCCTTCTGCCCACCAAAAAGCAAGACAAAAAAATGGTAATATGTGTAAAATAGCTTCATAGATCTGAATAGTGACATGAACTCAAAGGCTATATGTCCCAATTACCTTATATTACATGTGGCAAAACTCAGATCTTGAAAAAGTCTTTCCTAAGGCCTACTACATGGTAAGCTTCAGAGGGAGGATCTTAATTCAGGTTCTCTAATTGCATGGTTAATGATTTTCCTATTGCACCATGTCCTTTCAATTATTTTAATTATTCCCTTATTTAAAGCAGTACCACCAAAACCTCTTTTTAGGAAAATATATGAAGCTGATGATTTTATTAAAAATTGAGGATTCAGGAAGGATAGAGGGGGCAATTATATATATACATATATGTATATGTATATGTATATATATATTAGATGTACTACTTAAATATTTACTTCTAATGTTCGTGAAACTTGTCTTCCTGACCCCAAATTAAGGGCTATGCTATACTTCTAGTCTGCTTTGTTTTTCTTCTTTCCAATGATTTGTTCAAATCCACAGGGTCCCCATTAATAGAAGCAGCAAAAGGAGCCTTCAGTAAATTAATTATAATTCTGTATCCCACACAGATGAATAATAATGATTGATAAATTTACAATAGCAAAAATTATAATGTAGATTAAAATGATAAAGGCAGTTTATGTAGGGAGTTGTAAAGGATATATAAGTTGAAACACAGAGAAGTTGTCCTTTATTGCAATTTGGTTCCTAAAAGTGGTTCAAGTTTTGAAATGAAACTATTTATTTTGAGTAATTATCATAAACACTCAGTCAGAGATGTTCTTTGGTACAATTGTAAAATAATTGATATATGAACTTCTCTAACTACAACTCTGAACTGTTCCTAAAACCAATACTTAGGTTTTAAAAACCAAGAATTTTGCACAACATTGTTTCTTAAAATTATACTGTTGTGTTCTCTCTCTCTCTCTCTCTCTCTCTCTCTCTCTCTCTGAAAATTCTTTGTTCTATGATGGGAAACATGGTCTAAAAATTTTTACTGATTAGTTGGACCAAAACAATTTCTCATATACCCATTCAATATACCAATATTGGAATAATGCCACATTGGTTACATTGTATTGGGGATTTAAAAAAATGTAATACACAAGTGTTTCTCTTTTTAGAATTCCCACATTAAATACTTTGGAGCCAAAAAGTTTGCTAATTTACAAGTTTTGGTCACAAAGATAAAGTTCTATGAGAACGATTATTATTAAATTAACTTGGTGTAAGAATAAAAATTTCCTGCATTTAAGTAGAAATTATATATTAGATATATGCATATATAGGTATACACACACACACATATATACACACACATACATATATTTATGTATGTGTACACAGGTGTATATGTCTATTTCATGTGTGTATATAAGTATACAAACATATACTCATAATTATGTAAATGGATATCCCCAAATCATGCATATGTACTCCATACACATATGTATAAACAGATATGCTTAAAGGTCTACCTCTATGTGTATTATGTATGTATGCATGGTTTCAGGATCTACAGATTATATGGTGCTTTAATTGTTCACAGAATATTGTTTCATTATATTTTCAACATAAAGAGAAAAATGCTGAAAAATATAGAAAATGGATAATGGTTATTGATCTATTGATTATGATTTCTTAATTAGCAGGTTTTGTTAGTTTGTTGGTTATTTGCCAGGTACATCTTTGGCCATATAGCAGAAACTATTCTTAGGAAAATATCTTAAATTTCATGCCATAAAATATGTAGGTATACAAAGGAAAGCAGTTGAATTGAAAGAGTTAAAAATATTAAACACACACACATATACACGCACACACTCACACATCAAGTCAAGAGCCCTTCCCAGGTTTAGCAATCATAAAGCAATTTCCAGATTAAAGAGTCATAAGAACCTAGCAACCACTTTGCCCAGAAAATACTTGACCTCCTTCAAGCAGCTGAGAGATGTGGCAGGCAGATAAAATAGCTAGTATTTGAGAAATTTTAAAGTGGAAGTTGGTAGTGAGAATATGATTCATATCAACTCATAAAAAAGAGAGTTGGTAGAAAGCAAGATGAGCTTACAGATAGCTTGTCATGAGAACCACTTGAGCTAGATCTTTTCACAAATGTTTGTTTATAGATGGAATTATTAGAATAAAGACAGTGAATAGAATTTCACAATAGAAAGAAAAATTCTAGAATAGTATCTCCACTCTGTACTTAGAATAAAGAGCATATCTTTACCAAGGGTATTAAAATTAAAATATAAGTTGGGGCAGAGTCAAGATGGAAGAGTAGAAACACAACCTCTCCATGGCTCTGGCTTCTACCTTCCCCAATCCATGTAAAAAGGGGACTCTAAACAAACTTTGGAGCTGCAGAACCCACAAAATGACACAGACAAGTTAACCTCCTGCTGAGGATGGCCTGGCAGGCTGGCAGGAATCGGCCAGCACAGTGCTCTGGGAGCCAAGCTCAGCCCCACTAAGGGGCTTTAGCCCCAGGGCCGGCCTGACCAGCGGCTGATCTAAGGGACTCCAGATCAGCAGCTGTGGCCATTCCAGATTTATCAACATATAGATGCAAAGGACAAAGTGAGAGGTCAGTGCAATCTGGACTTTGGAATCCCATAAGTGGGAGTGCATGGCTTTTGCCCCCAGGGTGAGAAGCCCCTGATATACCAGTACAGCCAGCCAGCACCATGTGGTGGCTTCAGCTCCTGGCCTGCAGAGTGTAGGGGGACCAAGCACCAGTCTGAGGGGTATTTGCTCTTGCTTTAACCTGCTTGGATCTGGATTGTAATCTAGGGTGGAGGTCCTGGGGTGTGTGTCCAGCTGGCCAGAGAGTGTGGAGACCTCAGAGAAGGCACCCATCTAATAATTCTGGCAGCTGAAAAAACCCCAGGGTTTAGGACAAAAGCTCCCCTGTCTGGTGGCAGAGTCTTACTGTGGCAAAAAGTGCAGAGGTCAAGTGACTGAGGGGCAACATGACCAGGCAAAGGAAACAAAGCACACAGAAGATTCCAACATAAGACTCTTATTTTGGGGACAAAAAGGAGCAAAGCATGGAACAGGAGGAAGACAGTGAAGTCAGAACTCCTGCACCAAAAGCTTCCAAAGAAAATACAAGCTGTTTCAGCCCATAGAGGACCTTAAGAAGCAGATAAGAGAAGTGGAGGAAAAATTGGAAAGAGAAATGAGAAAGATGCAAGAAAGTTATGAAATGAGAGTCAACAGCCTGACTGAGGAAAAGACTAACTGAAATCTCAAAAGAAGCTCAAAAAGGCAATAAGGAGAATGCCTTTAAAAGTAGAATTTTCCAGATGGAAAAAGAATCTGAAAAGCTCACTGAGGAGAATCATTGCTTCAGAGTCAGACTGGAGCAAATGGAAGCTAATGACTTTATGAGAAACCAAGATGCTTTTAAACATATCCAAGCAAATGAAAGAATAGAAGGCAATGTGAAATATCTCATGATCTGGAAAATAGATCCAGGAGAGATTATTTAAAATTATTGGACTACCTGAAAGCCATGATCAAAGTAAGAATTTACAAATCATCCTCCAAGAAGTTCTCAAAGAAAATTGCCCTGATGTTTTTGAAACCAGAGGGCAATATAGAGTTTGAAAGAATCGACCGATCACTTCCTGAAAAAGAAGCCAAAAAGAAATCTCCTAGGAATATTATAGCCAGGTTCTGGAATTCCCAGATCAAGGAGAGAATACTATGACCAGCCAGGAAGAAACTATTTGAATATTGTGGAAACAAAATCAGGATATCCTAGGATCTGGCAGCTTCTATATTGAGAGATTGAAGGTCTTGGGATATGATATTCTGGAGGTCAAAGGAGCTGGGATTAAAACCAAGAGTCACCTACCCAGCAAAACTGAGTATCATGTTTTAGAGGAAAATATGGTCATTCAGTGGAATAGAGGACTTTCAAGCATTCTTGCTGAAAAAACCAGAGTTGAATAGAAAATTTGACATTCAGATACAAGAAGCAAGAGAATAATAAGAAGGCAAAAAGGGGAAAAGAAATCATAAGGAACTTATCAAAGTTGAACTATTAATTTTCCTACATGGAAAAACACTAATTGTAACTTATGAAATTTTTCTCAGTAGTTGAAGGGAATATATATATATGAGGCATGAATACATATGTGAATGTTTGTATCTATGTTTACAGGTATAAATAGATAGAGGGCACAGAACCAATTTAACAGGAAGTGATGATATTTAAAAGGTGAAATAAAGAGTTGAGAGAGGAATATAATGAGAGGAGATGGGGAGAGACAGAATGGGGTAAACTATCTCATACAGAAGAGGAAGGGAAAAGGGTTACAATGGAGGGGAAGAATAGGAAAGCAAAAGGGAATGGGTCAACCTTATTGCCATTGAATTTGGCTGTATGAGGGAATGAAATATACACTAAATAGGGTATCTCACCCTCCAGGTGAGTAGGGGGGAAGGGGATGAGAGGGGGGATGATGGAATGGATGGCAGGCTAGGGGGGAAGTAAGTTGGAAGCACCCCCTTTTGTATAGGTATGGGATCAAAGTAGAGAATAGAACAAGTGGGAGGTGAGATAGGAGGAAGGGAAATATAATCAGTCTTTTACAATATATCTACTATTTTATTGTTTTGCATTAGACACATATGTACAACCTATACTGAAGTGCATTTCTTCCCAGTAATTGTGGGAGACAAGGGAGGAAGGGAACAAATCTGGAATTCAAAGTTTTAAAATCAAATATTCATATATTTTAGAATAAAAAGAAATAAAATTAAAATATAAGTAAAGGACGAGTAGAATTTCTTTTTTTTAATTTTTTATTTTATTTAGTTACTATAGTTGGGTAAGTCAGGGTGCAGTTTTTTTTTTTTTTAAGCAATTGGAGTTAAGTAACTTGCTTGAGGTTACACGGCCAGTTATTCTGGGTGTGGTGCTGAGTATCTGAGCCCGGATTTGATCCAGGTCATCCCGACACTGGAGCCGGTGCTCTTACTGAGCCACCTGGCCACCCCTAAACAATTGGGGTTAAGTAACTTGCTCAAGGTTACACGGCCAGGTGTTTCTGGGTGGGTGCTAAGTGTCTGAGCCCGGGATTCGATCTCCAGGTCTTCTCAACACTGGAGCCGGTGCTCTTACTCGCTGTGCTACCTGGCCGCCCCTCGAGTAGAATTTCTTTACAATGTGCCTTCACAGTCATATGAATGACAAAAAAAGTGGAGAATAAAACAAGTTTCTGCTGTTTTTATTTTCTGTTCACTATTGTTAAAAGCATATGACTTAATAAAACAGAAGACACATTTCATTGCACTCCAACAAAGTGTCTCTCACACACATATTAAGTTTATAAACTCCATCTAAGTTTCCCTCATACATCTACAAAAAAGAAGACAAAACAAATAGCAATATGTTTTTGTAATCATGATCTATAACTTTGAAAGTAATACCCTACCCCACTCCAAATAACCAGAGGCAAACATTATCAAAAATAAATTAGTTCTCTGGTATTAGTATTTATAGTGAAACTACATTGTGGGTTAAAGAGATCTTTTATGGTATATCCTGGTATAGCCACCATTTAGAATCATAGAATCAGAATGTATATTTACAACTATCAGCTATTTAGTCAGTTAACTTACATTTTTTAATGTGCTACTACATGCCAGGTAGGAAACTATGTGGTAAATGGAAAGAATGTGGATCATAGAATCCATAAGATCTGAGTTTAAATCCAGACTAAGACATGTTTAACTATGTGACCACAGGCAAGTCACTTCACCCTTTTTTACCTCAGTTTCCTGCTGTGTAAAATGAGTTGGCAAAGGAAATAGAAAGTTGTATTATTTTTGTCAAGAAAACTCCAAAGGGTTCTTGCTTTGGCAGTATATATACTAAAACTGGAATAATATAGACAAGATTAGCATGGACTCTGGGCAAGGATGACATACAAATTCATGAAGAATTCCATATTTTTAAAACATTACTTTCTCATGGGTAGGCCAACCTAATATAATAGAAATGACAATTCACCTAAGTTAATTTACATATTCAGTTCCATGCCAATAAAAATACCAAAAAAATTGTATTTTAAAGCTAGAAAAATAATATCAGAATTCATCTGAAAGAATAAATTGTCCAGAGTATCAAGGGAATTAATGAAAAGAAATGGTAATGAAGGTGGCCTAGTCATACCAGATCTTAAATTGTAGTATAAAGCAGCAATCATCAAAACCACTTGGTACTGGATAAGAAATAGAGGGATAGATAAACAGAAAAGGTTATGTACGCAAAAGACCTCAGTTTCCTGGAAAAGAAATCACTGTCTGAGAAAAACTGCTGGGAAACTGGAAAATAGAATGGCAGAAACTGGGAATAGATCAAAGTCTGACACCTTATACCAGAATTATGTCCAAATGGGTACATGATCTAGGTATAAAGGCTGATATTATAAACAAATTAATTGGGGCAAAGAATAGTTTATCTCTCAGATTTATGGAGAATTGAGGAATTTATGACCAAACAAGAGATAGAGAATATTATGAAATACAAAATATATAAGTTTTATTATATTAAATTGAGAAGATTTTGCACAAACAGAGCCAATACAACCAAGATTAGGAGGGAAGAAGAAAACTGGGAAACAATTTTTACAACCAGTGTCTCTGATCAAGGCCTAATTTCTAAAATATATGAAGAACTCAATCAAATTTACAAGAATATAAGTCATTCTCCAATTGATAAATGGTTAAAAGATATGAAAAGGCTGTTTTCAGATGATTAAAGCTATTTATACTCTTATGAATGCTATTAATAAATATTAACTAAAGAGACACAAATCAAAAGAACTCTGATGTACCACATCACATCCTATCATATTGGCTAATATGGCAAAAGAGGAAAATGATAAAAGTTTGAGAGGATGTGGGAATGTTGGGACACTAATTCATTGTTGGAGCTGTGACCTGATTCAACCATTCTTCAGAGCAATTTGGAACTGTGTCCATGTAATGGTAAGAGAATTTGAAGATCTTCCTTGCTCCTCAATGGACCTCACTTGGAGGTCCATTATGTGGATAGGGATATGGATATGGACATGAACATGGAAATGGAAATGAATGTGTATGTATACGTACACATATGCACAGCCATGTATATGTACACACATATGTATATGTGTATATATACATGTATATGTGTAAGTACATATATATATGTAATACACACATGCACACACACATATATACCCTGAGGTGAGGTTTTGCTTTGGGGTTCACTTATGGGAAGAACTGTGGGCCCTCTCACCCTGCTCTGAAAACTCAGATGTTGGTGCTTCTATTTCTTGTAACTAACTATGTATATGTTTTATGGTCAGAGAGCTAGAAGTCTTGTGCATTGTTCTGTTGATTTGTGTTATTTTTTCTGTCTGCATTTTTCATCTCCTTGTAATTTTTGTTTGTATTTTCTCTGAAGTTCATGGTATTGACTTTTTCCCCCTGAATTAAGTGTCTATATTTGATTAAAGTAAGATTGTTATCCTTTTTTTTAGTTACTTTCCTAGAAAAGCAGATCAAAGAACATCTTCTAGGAGGTTCTTTGAAACTCTTCATCCTGGGTATGCTAGGGAGCTTGCTGTAAACAGTTCAAAGGTCTATAAAAATATGTATGTCCTTTGACCCAGCAATACAACTTCCAAGGCTGTATCCCAAAGAGATCATAAAAATGAGAAGAGGACCCACATGTACAAAATATTTATAGAACGTATTTTTGTGGTGGCCAAGAACTAGAAATTGAGGCGATGTCTGTCATTTGGGGAATGGCTAAACAAATTGTGGTATAAGAATATAATGAAATACTACTGTTCTATAAAAAGTTATGAACAGGTGTACTTTAGAGAAACCTGGAAAGATTTATATGCATTGATGCTGTGTGAGGGGCACAGAACCAAAAGAATACTGTACACAGTAAGGGCCACGGTGTGTGAAAACTGATTTTGATAGACTTAGCCCTTCTGAGCAATGAAAGGACATAAAACAATTCCAAAGGACACATGATGGAAAATGCCAGCCACATCCAGAGAAAGAACTATGGCGTCATAATGTAGCAAAGCAGACTATTTCCTTTTTTGTTTTGCTTTGTTTTTTTTTCTTTCTCATGGCTTTTCCCATTTCATATAATTATTCCATGCAACATGACTAACTCAAAAATGTGTTTAATGGGAATGTATGTGTACAGCCCATATCAGATTGCATGTCATCTTGGGGAGGGAGGGGGAGAAAATTTAAAACTTATGGAAGTGAATGTTGAAAAATAAAAATATAATTTACTTTTAAATTATTAAAACTAAACTTTAAAAAGAAAAAAGAAAGAAAACTCCAAATGGAGTCATGAAGAGTTGGAAACAACTGAACAAAAACCATGTGTCAGGTACTGTGTTAAGTTGATGGCCCACAGCAGAGGTCACACCATGAGGTGTGTAATGATTGAAGATGTAGGTCTGGTACTACTCATGCAGCAAAGGGGTAGTAGTTTGGATTACCAAAATGTTAAATAGGACAAAAGGATTTGAGAGCTACTATTGGTTAGGAAAGTCACTCCAGTATATGTTTCTCTGTGTTTGTGTGTATATGTTAACTATTATAAAGCATCATAATAAGATAGGATTTTAAGTACTTTCACTAAATTTGAGTAGCTAACACTAAATATTTTCAGTGGGTCTTCTGGATTTTGGGTAGGTAGGGTTGAGAGATTGAAAATTGTTAAAGTTGAGGGTACACCAAGGAGGTATATGATATGGGTGCTAGTATGGATGCTATCAATGGACTAGAAGGGGACTCATGTTGTTACAGCTCCTGCATATGAAGTGATAGCACTTTTTGAATCTAAGACAGATACCGTACACATTTTTAGATTTGTTCTACTTATGGAAGTACCTTTTAGGAAGAGGATGAAAAAAGGATCACATTTTCCACTTGCCTTTTATAGATTCCCATATCTAAAGCTAGAAAGGGAACTCATTGATATCTATATCACCTAACTGAACAATCTCAGTTTATAGATGAAGAAACTGATGTTGAGACATTTAACATCTTATAAAAATAGCAAATAGTGAAGTAGAAAGTCAAACCCACACCTTCTGACTACAGATCTCAGCTACCTGCCAGCACTTTATAATCCCTCATTGAGTTCTGTGGACATACCCTGAATTTTATTGTTTTACTGGTGAAGAGAGCTTGTCTGTTAAATCATAAGGTGCTAAAAGGTCAACCTAAAACAAAGCTGAATTCCTCATTTTTTTTTCCTTACAAAGAGATAACACTGTAAGGAGATTTTAAGTTTCTCTAGTAAACTTTACCCAGCATGCTCTGGTATCTTGGAAGAAGAAGGAAAAAAATAATCAGGGGTGATGTGGGGACTTCTACTCTCTTAGGACAATTTGAGGTTTTTGAAGTTCTCTACGAATTTCCCAATCTGATCAAACACTTTAATAGTCCTTTCCCCACATGTAGACTCAGAAATGCCTATTTTTGAGGTTCTATACTTTAAGGGGCAGGATTATTGGTCTACACATCGATGGAATCTTGCAATTAATACTACCTACTCATGACATTTCTGTTGCTCAATCATCCTGAACTCCATTACTGTATTTATGGTGCTATCAGACTGCTCGATGATAAAAGTCTGGCAACCATGGAAACAGACACGGTTGCTCATTTCACACATTTCTTCCCAAGACTGTTAATCAGTCACGGCAAGAAGGTAGCATTAGATACATATTACATAGTGACCTTAAAATGAAAACTTTACTTTTATATGTCTTAAGAAGAGAAAAGTGACACAATTACTAAAGTATAGTAGCTGATACCACATTTCTCAGACATTGGTATTTAAAATGAACTTTTGGAGAAAATCAGGTGAGCATGATTTCTAGGTGATGAAGTGCATACTTTATTAAATTGTTCTAAAATTATTTCTAAAAATACTTCTATAGTGGGATATAGTAGAATTTGTTATTCTTTCTTTATTGTCTGAATAATATAAGGGATGATTTGTCACATGGAAGAGATTAAAGCCATTACTGTGACATGAAATTTGTTTCATTGTAATAGGTTTTATTATTGTTTTTTAATATTTTGCTTATTTTTGCTTACACAACATTATGTTTTATTTCTCATCTCCCTATCTAATGTCCCCATTGAACTTTTCATTATAAAAAAGAAAACTAAGCAAAAACAGCCTATACCATGACCTCACCTTGCACGTAAACAAAGTGCTTCTTGATTGATTGAATAAAATTAATGAATACAGAATTAAAGTTAGTGGAGCAGAATAAAACAAAACACTGTGATCCCATAGTCTCCCATGTCACCATGGAAAGGAGGGGAATGCATTCCATTGAAAGTGCTTCACAGAAGAAAACAGTGCTTGAAGGCAGTGTGTGCAGGGAGCAAGGGAGTGGGGATGTAACAGGGTAAGCTGGGGAAAAAAAATATATGAACTGGTAAATTAAAGCAAACTTGGTTATGTACACTGCTCACTGACATGAAGATCCTGAGGGGAAGAGTCAGTGTGTCTATGTCTGTGGGTAGGGAAGATAAGATCAACTAGAAAACTTAGAAATTCAGCAATGCTTGAATCAAGGACATGGATCATTCTTCCTTGGCCACTTCATAATGATCTGTGTCTGCACTTCAACATAGCACAGTTTGATCATATGATCATGCAGGCAACTCAAGAGCTATACAAGCCTTCCATATATTCTGAGCAACCTCTAGAAGTGCATATATGAGGAGCTACATAAGCAGATACAGAAATTATAAATATAACGCAAAAAAGTAAGATGTCTCACAAGTTCAATTTGACTAAAGTTTATAGAACTTTTCTCACATTTCTGGAATAAAACCATGTTTTACTAAATTTGAATTCAGTCCTCTCTTTAATATCTACCCGATCTTATCTGAATTTTTTCTCCCAAGCATTGGAATTTAGAAATAGTGACACTGACTGAGTACAGGCTCTGGAAACACCCTTGAGCTCTCCTTGAATCTTCCCACTTGATCTGGTGTTCACCTGAGGTCATAATCCTTTCATTATCTCAAAGCTTATATCTCTGTTACCTTAAATCTAGCCTAGACCTCCTTGTATCTTCTGATGCCTTTGACTACTTCCCATCCTTTATCCTTATCTAAAACCCCATCCTCTAGGTTTCTTGCTCCAGATGGCTAGTTTATCAAGACCCTTCCTAAACCTCCTCCTCTACTCACCCAAGATTACTGACTATTCCCATCAAGATCCTCCCTAGACTCCTCCTCTACTCACCCCAGACTACTTGAACACCTCTAGTTCCCTCCCTCAGTCTTTCTGTATATAAGATCCATCTTATTTCCATGAAGGTGCTCAGATTCAATCTTGCCTTCCTAATAATATAAACATCACAAATGCAATCTGACCCTCTTACATTTGTGTTACAAATGTACAGATTTCTTAAGAATCTACCCAATATGACATTTCTTTGATAAACTTTGTATTCCTTTGACTAAGAGAAAGTTGGAGTTGAATTCATTTGTGAGGACATATGAATCGCTATTTTGGGGTCCAAGCACCAGGGTCTATACTCCATATTTCTCCCCTCAAACAAATGGGTCCCAAATTCCTTTGGGGTAAAGGGGGAAGATATCTGCTTCTAAAACTGCCTCCTGCTCTCAAGGGGCATAGAACTGTCCTTGTGTCTCTAGGTTCCATTCAAGGGGTATATAGCCTGAGCAGTCATCTGGACGTTAATGGCTTAAACTCTGGAGGAGACAAACCTGCCAAGGAAGTGTTATTGGAATGTAAATTTTTAAGATCTTTCCTGCCCACACCTTGGTGCTTTGTGATTGTGCAGTGGGTCAAGGGGGTTATTACATTTTCTGACCCAGGAGAAGGCTATATAATCCCTGATATGAGGCTTTGTTTTGGGGGCTCACTTTGAGAAGTGTTGTGTGGTTTGACCTGATGAGACTCTGGGTGGCCATTGTTGAGAGCCCCCTGACTTTGAAAACACAGATGTTGATGCTTCCCTCTATGGTAACTGTGATTTGGTATGGATGTAATGGTTGGATAGTTGGAGGCCTGCTGCTTGAAATATTTCTGTCTGTATACTCTGAAGTTTGGGGTGCTGACATTTTTCCTCTGAACTAGGTAAATGATATATTTGATTGATTAAAGCAAGATTGTTAACCCATTTTGAGTTGCTTTCCTTTAGAAAAGCAGATCTAAGAACCTGTGTTGGCAGCCACCTTGGGGGCACTGGGGTGCTTGCTGCTACAGGAGGTTAAGCAAATTAGGACAAAACAGACATGAAAGAATTATAGAGAAAAGACAATTTCCCTAGAAGAAATTAAAGATGACTATGGCAAAGCCAAAACCTAAAAGGGCATGTTTGATATAGGAGCTATTTGCTGTTAGATATTCCCTTCCTTTAATAATTGCTCCATGGGCATGTAGGACATGGAAAGCAGTAGGAGTAAGAGAATTTAATAGTTTTGAAAAATAGGCAAAATTGGACAAGGATCAGGTCCTAAGGACTGTGTTAGGATTCCCAAAGCGTGTCCTCTACTTTGATCAACATACAGAGTGAAGAGGTTTTCTTTATTCAGTAGAGTTAATGGTGGAGTGGTGGTCAATTTAATTTAATTTTTCTTTTTTTTCTTTTTTTTGGAGGGGGGAAGGTAGGGAAATTGAGGTTAAGTGACTTGCCCAAGGTCACACAGCTAGTTTTGTGTTAAGTGTCTGAGGCTGGATTTGAGCTCAGATCTTCCTGATTCCAGGACCAGTGCTCTATTCACTACACCACCTAGCTCCTCCTAATGGTCAATTTAATTTTCAAAGTCTTAAAAGCCTGGTTGGTGCCCCACTCTAGAGGGAGTGATTCAGTGCCTTGAGCAGTATTTAATGGTTGCAGTCCTTTCCAAGTCTCGGGCTTAATTTGATAGAGAAAATGCTGGGGAAATACATTAGGATCTAGGAGTCATGCAATAGCTGAGATGGCAGAAGAAGCTTGCCCAGGAATTCCCTGATCCCAAACAATTGGCTCAACTATCTCTCACACTTCCAAATGAACATGAGTAGATGTGAGAGGCTTAACCAGAGAAAACTGATTTCCCAATTTCACCATCAAGTCCTTTCCCAAGAAGGGGGCAGGATAAGAGGAGAGCATAAAGAAGAAACATTCAAATAACAGATCCTCACATAGGCATGGGCCTGGAGTATATCTGGAGATATCCTTTAGTTTTCCTTTCAATGCTCCTGATCTGATTGGTCCAGGGGAGAGTACAATCGGAGTAATTGGTTAAAACAGAGAACGTGGCCATTATAAAGTGGGTAACCTTACCTTTGGCCTCTAATTTTGCCCATAGCTCAGCAAGAGATGTGGAGAAAGTGGGAATGTTGCCAAGCCCCAGGCTCCCCTTTCATCCCAAGTCTAGAGCAGACTGGAGGACAGGGTACTGGGAGGTGCCTCTACCACTTTTCCAACCTCAGGGAAAAATTCCTCCAATGTCCCTCCTGGTCAGATGGGCATGGTTCCCGAGGTATAGGTTCCTGGGACTCCATCTGGGAGGGGGATGCCTTAGAGTGGCACTCCTCGGACCAGTTACCTTGCTTGTGTCATTGAAAGCATGTTTCCTCACTGCCCAAGTTGCTGGGCTTCCTTGGAGGGAGCACCCTGGAGCAGCACTCCTTTGGTCTTTTAATGGCCATCTCAGCAACCAAGAATTGAGTATGATCTCTGTCTCTAGCTCTTTCCCTGCATTCTCTCTCTTGTGCTGCAACTAGGTCTGTTGTTAAAGCCTCAAAAGGCCATCTCAAGTAATTGGGCCTGGGGTGTTTGAAGTCCCTTTGCTAATTTCTGCAGTTTCTTCCTAAAATCTGGAGCAGACTGATTAATAAAATGTATGCTAAAGATTGCTGCCCCTTCTATAGAGTCAGAATCTAAATTCAAATACTTATTAATAGCTTCTATCAACTGGTCTTGGAAAAGGGAAGGGTTTTCCTTTTCTCCCTGAGGAATTTCCCTAACTTTTGGAAAATGTATTTGTTTGTGAAATGTGGTTCTTAAGCCTTCTAACAGGCAAAGTACCATATGATCTCTCTTTCCTATATGCCCACTCTTTTGATAATCTCATCCTGTGTCACTGGTGGGAGCAGCAGCTGTTCCTTGGGGGAATTTTGTGGTTGTCATTACTAGCCAAACAATCCCTAAATTTTGGCACTTCTTCCTAGATTCTCCTCTTCTCTTCAGTGGAACAACTGATAGAGAAAAGGATATTCAAATCACCTCAAGAAAGATCCAGTTGTAGGGATATGTACCTAAAACCCTCAGTCAATTTAGTGGAGTCTTCCAGGTATCACCTAAGTTTCTCTTTAACTTGAGGAGAAAGATCCAAAATGTAGAATGGAATAGGCACTCTCATTGTCCCCCTGGTAAAGGCAGGCACTTCTCTCAGGGAGAAAAGCCCCAAAGGAGATGTGGGGATGAGGGCTTGGGAAGGGAGATAGAAAGTCTCACGTATTGTGAGGCAGGGTGTTGGCTGAACTGTATTAGACTGCAAGGCTGGTGGCTTAGGCTGTCAAAGAGGAAGATCAGCTGGCATCTGACAAGGGGTAGTGGTCAGAGGGAGTAAAACCACAGCTAATGCTGTGAGCACAAGACCTCAGGCCAGAATGTGTGTTGCTTCAGGGCAGGGGGCACAGAGGGGAGCACCTTAGCAAGATAGCTGACTGGAACCTGAGCAGGGGTGGCCTTGGGGGAGAGGGGCCAATGTAGGAGATGCAGGGTAGGAGATGTGGAAGGTGAAAGAGGAATGAAGTGAGGGATGCTGGGCTAGAAGGAAAGGGAAAACAAGGGGGAAAGGGGATGACAAAGGAGGGGGGAGCATGGGAAACAGGGGAAGCCACGGGAGGTTGGGGAGCAGCAGGAGGGGCTGGAGGAGATGGGGTGGGAAGAGGATCTGGGAGTGTGGTGGGAACTGAAATAGGGAAGAGGAAGGGAGTGACTCCCTGGGAACTAAAAGACAGGAATCAGTTAATTGGCCCCAACTCTTCCTTTCTGGAACAGCTCTAGGCAAAAGCATCTTACAACCTTTCCTGAGAATGTGTTTGGAGAGAGCTTGACAAAGATGATTATGTAAGAAATTTCTATCATTTTCCTTCTCTGCCACAGTATAATTCCTTTTTGAAAAAAAATTATTTATCTATTTACTTTTAGTTTACAACATTCTGTTCCACAAGCTATTGGGTTCCAAATTTTCTCCCCCTCCCTCTCCTTCTCTCTGCCTCTCTATGAAGGCATGCAATGCAATATAGGCTCCACAAATAATTTTACATTATACATTAGGCAAGTAGTAAAGAAGTATTATAAACCAACGGTATGAACAACAAGAAAGAAATGACAAAAACAAAACAAAAAGAGAGAGAGCAAGCAGTTTGCTTTAATCTGCATTCAGATACCATGACTCCTTCTCTGGATGTGGATAACCATTTCCATCATAAGCCTGTTGGAGTTGTCTTATAGCCTTGCATTACTGAGAGGAGCCCATTCTACCAAATTTAGTCATCACAGATACATGTGTCTGTAATTGGGCTCAGTGTTCTCCTTGTTCTGCTCCTCTCCCTCAGCATCAGTTTATATAAGTCTGTCCATGTTATTATGAAGTCTGTCTGCTCCTCATTTCTTATAGCACAATAGTATCCATTACATTCATGTACCACAATTTGTTTAGCCATCCCCTGATTGATGGGCATTCCTTTGATTTCCAAGTCTTTGCTACCACTAAAAGAGCTGCTATAAATATTTTTGTACACATAAGTCCTTTTCCAAGTTGTATGATCTCCTTGGAATACAGCCCTAGAAGTAGTATGGCTGGGTCAAAGGGTAAATACATTTTTTATAACCCTTTGGGAAAAGTTCCAAATTTTTCTCCAGAATGGTTGGATCAATTCACAGATCCACCAACAATTCATTGGTGTTCCAGTTTTCCCACATTTTCTCCATCATTTATCATTTTCCTGTTTTGTCATGTTAATCAGTTGGACAGGTGAGAGATGTGGTACCTCAAAGTTATTTGGATCTGCATTTCTCTAATCAATAGTGATTTAGAGCATTTTTTTCATGTGATTATGGATATCTTTAATTTCTTCCTGTAAAAACTGCCTGTTCATATCCTTTGACCATTTATCAATTGGGGAATGATTTCTATTCTTATATATTTGAATTAGTTCTCTGTATATTTTAGAAATGAGGCCTTTATCAGAGACACTAGTTATAAAAATTCTTTCCCAATTTTCTTTTTTTTTTTCCTTTTTGCTTTTTGTAGGAGGGAATGTGGGGACGCAAAGAAGCCTGGTTCAGAACTCAGATGTTAAATCCTAATAGTGGACTTTAAAACAAGAATCTCTTTGAGATGTGACTTTTTGTCAAGTTAGCTCCTGTTGTTATGGGTTACACTTATAAGGATGTTACTTGAATTCTGAGATCAATAGGCTATACCCCAAAATTTAATTATTGAGAGCCAAAATATTTGATTTAGCACTCAGGTATCTTTGGGTGGTCAGCTCTAAATGTGTATCCATTTATGACTGTGGCTACATTAGCATATACCTGGGGCCTAGATCAAAGTTCTAAGACTTTGGTCTCCAGGTAACAAATCCTTATCAAATTATCTAATCTGTACTGCTTCCAGGACACAACACGCTAGGTAATGATTAGAAAACTTGATTCCTCTTCCTTTGTCTCATTGCTCTATAAAAACCTTGTCCTAAGAATCAATAAAGGGAGTTCATCATTCTTCCTTGAACTACCCACATTGCCTAGGCATTTCTTATTCACATCTCTGAATCATGCTAAGTGCTGGGCACTGAGCAGCCCAGGGGAAGGGAAGGCAGGGCAATTGTTAGTAAGTGACTTGGCCAAGGTCATACAGCTAGTAACTGTTAAGTGTCTGAGACCAGATTTGAAGTCAGGATATACAGACTCCAGGGCCGGTGCTGTATTCACTGTGCCACCTAGCTGACCATCTTTTCCAATTTTCTGCTTCCCACCTATTCTTGGTTACACTGGCTTTGTTTGTACAAATATGTTCAATTGAATGTAATTGGAATTGCATTTTTTTAAAGCAATTGTGGTTAAGTAACTTGCTCAAGGTTACACAGCCAGTTATTTCTGGGTGTGGTGCTAAGTATCTGGGCACGGATTCGATCCCCCAGATCATCCCGACACTGGGGCCACGGCTCTCACTCGCTATGCTACCTGGCCACCCCTATTTTGCATTTTTTTAATCCTTTCTTTCTCTTGTTTGGTCATAAATTTTTCCCTTCTTCATAAATTTGACAGATAAACTTTTCTTTGCTTTCCCAGATTCTTTACAGTATCAGCCTTTATACCTAGATTGTGAACTCATTTAGACCTTATTTTGGTATATGTTATAAGATATTGGTCTATGCCCATTTTCTGATATTATTTTGCATTTTCCCCAGCAGTTTTTGTCAAATAGTGACTTCTTATCCCAGAAGCAGGAGACTTTGGGTTTATCAAACAGTAGATTACTAAACTCATTAACTATTATATCTTGTGTATGTAATCTATTTCCACTGATTCACTACTCTGTTCATCCACCAGAACCAAGGAGTTTTGAAGACTGTTGTTTTCTAATAAAGTTTAAAATCGTGTATGGTTGGCCACCTTCCCTAGCATTTCATGTCATTATTTCCCTTAATATTCAGTACCTTTTGTTCTTCACGATTATTTTTATTTTTTCTAACTCTACAAAACAATTTTTTTTTTGGAGATTGGTATGGCACTAAATTGTAAATTAATTTAGGTAAAATTGTCATTTTTGTAATTTAATGCTACCTAACCATGGCAACTGATTTTTTTCCCCATTTATTTAGATTTGACTTATTTGTGTGAAAAGTGTTTTGTAATTGTGTTCATAAAATTTCTGGGTTTGTTTTAGCAGTTGGAATTCCAAATATTTTATAATGTCAAAAGTAACTTTAAATGGAATTTCTATTTCTTGTTGTTGGACTTCCTTAGAAATATATAGGAATTCAGAATATTTATATGGGTTTATTTTATATCCTGCAACTTTCCTAAATTTATTTATTTTCTCAAGTAGTTTTGTCTTTATTTCCTAGGATTCTCTAAGTATATCATCTGTAAAGAAAGATAGTTTTGA
The DNA here is from genome assembly GCF_028583685.1 of Petaurus breviceps papuanus. Lineage (NCBI taxonomy): Eukaryota > Metazoa > Chordata > Mammalia > Diprotodontia > Petauridae > Petaurus > Petaurus breviceps. The sequence goes on from NW_027185653.1 coordinate 2,439,741, forward strand.
CTCATCCTTACCTAATCTAATAGCTTTCATTTCTTTTTCTTCTCTCATTGCTATAGCTAACATTTTAGTACCAAACTGAATAAGGTGGGTGATAGTGGACATCCTTGTTTCACTCGTGATCCTACTGGAAATACTTCTAGATTATCTGCATTACATACAATACTTGCTGATAGTTTTAGATAGATGATACTTATTATTTTTAAGGAAGACTCCATTTATTACTATGCTCGCTCATGTTTTTTATAGGAATGCTTGCTGTATTTTGCATCCATATTCATGTGGAAAATTGGTCAATAGTTTTCTTGTTCTGTTTTGGCTCTTTCTGATTTAGGCATCAGTATTCATATTTGTATCATAAAAAAAAGTATTTGCTAGGATTCCTTCTTCTGCCATTTTCCCAGTTTATATACTATTAGAATTAATTTTTCTTTATATGTTTGATAGAATTTTCTTGTAAATCCATCTGGCTTTGGAGATTTTCTCTAGGGAGTTCATTGATGGCTTCTGCAAGTTCTTTTTCTGAGATGGATTTAAGTATTTTACTTCTTCATTTAATTTGGCAACTTTTATTTTTTAACTATTCATCACTTTTACTAATATTTTCAAATTAATGGACACAATTTGGGAATAATTGCTAATAGTTTTGTTTAATTTTCTCTTCATAGGAGGTAAATTCATCCTTTTCTTTTATGATAGTGGTAATTTGATTTTCTTTCTTTTTTTAAACAAATTGACTAAATGTTTATCAATTTTTTCAACAAAGGCAGTTCTTAGTTTTATTATATTTAGTTCAAAAGTATAATATAATAGTATAGTAAAATATTTTATTATTCAATAGTTTTCTTAATTTCAATTTGATCAATCCTTTGGTTTTCACTATTTCTAATTGATTATTTAATTAGGGATATTTAATTTGTTGTTTTTCTAGCTTTTTCAATTGCATGCCCAATTCAGTGATCTCTTTTTTCTCTATTTTACTTATGTAAGCATTCAGAGTTATAAAACATCTCCTAAGAATTGCTTTTGCTGTATTCCACAAGTTTTGGTATATTGTCTCATTATTCTTATTCTCTTGAATGAAGTTATTGATTGTTTCTATTATTTGGTGCTTGACCCACTCATTCTTTAGGATAAGATTATTTTGTTTCCAAATATTTTTTACTCTATCTTTCCATGGCCTTTTATTATATATAATTTTTATTGCATCATGATCTGAAAAGGATGTGTTTAATATTTCTGCCTTTCTGCACTGAATTGTGAGGTGTTTTTGAGCTAGTATATGGTTTGCTTTTTTGTATGTGCCATGTACCCCTGAGATTAAAGTACATTCTTTTTTTATCTCCATTCAGTTTTCTCCATATTTCTAACATATATTTGTTCTCCATAATAATATTCACCTCCTTAGCTTCTTTCATATGTATTTTCAAGTTAGATTTATTAAGTTCAGAGAGGGGGAGCTTGAGGTCCCCCATTAGTATAGTTTTGCTATGTATTTCTTCCTCCAACTCCCTGAACTTCTCTTCTTGGAATTTGTTTGCTATACAGCTTGCTGCCTATATATTTAGTAATGACATTTCTTCATGTTCAATGGTGCCTTTTAACTGGATATAATTTCCTTCCTTATCTCTTTAAATTAGATCTATTTTTGATTTTGCTTTTTCTGAGATAAGGATTGCTAACCCTGCTTTTTTTTTACTTTATCTGAAGCATGATATATTCCACTCCAACTTTTTATCTTTGCCCTGTGTGTATTCCCCTATTTCAAATGTGTTTCTTGTAAACAGCATATTGTAGGATTATGTTTTCTTAATCCATTCTGCTATCTCCCTCCATTTTATGGGAGAGTTCCTCCCATTGTTATAGAAATGTAAATTTTTAAGGTCTTCCCTGCCCCTAGGCTTAAGTTCACCTGGAGCCTATGGTGAGAGGCTTGTTTCTCAGGAGATACTCTGTTATTGGGCAGGGAGTCAAAAAGGTTTTTACATTCTCCGAGCCAGGAGATGGCTACGTAAGCCCTGATGTGAGGCTTTGCCTTGCAACTCACTTTGAGAAGTGCTGTGTGATTTGACCAGATGAGACTCTGGGCAGCTGTTGAGAGCCCCTTGGCTTTGAAAACCCAGATGTTGATGCTTCCCTCTCTGGTAACTAGGATTAAGTATGGATGTATGTAATGGTCGAACAGTTTGGAAGCCTGTCTACTGAAATGTTCTTGTAATTTATACTTGTAACCTCTGTATACTTTGAAGTTCAGGGTGCTGACCTTTTTCCCCTGAACTAGGTAAATGATATATGTTTGATTGATTAAAGTAAACTTGTTAACCCATTGTGAGTTGCTTTCCTTTAGAAAAGCAGATCTAAGAACCTGTTTTGGTAGGTATCCTGGGGATGCTGGGGTGCTTGCTGCTACACCCATTCACATTCACAGTTTTTATTACTATCTGTCTTTGTCTCCATCTTATTCCCTCCCCTGTTTATGCTTTTACTTCTCCCTTCTCCTCATTGAGTTTTCCTTTTGAACACTGCCTCACTCAATTTTCCCTCCTTATCAGCCCCCCTCTCTTTTCTCTTTCTATATTCCTCCCTTCTATAACCCCTTCCATTTTCCCCCCTTTTCCCTCCTTCTGCCTGTTGGGCATGAAAGATATTTATGCTTAAGAAAGTATTTTTTTTCCTTGAACCAAATCCAATGAGAATAAATCTCCAGAAATGCCACTCTCCCTCCCTTCTTTTCCTCTGCTATAAGTTTTTTTGTCTTTTTATGTTAGATTCCTATACATAACTGAGTATTTTATTCCCTCTTTGAAACAAAACCGAGAGTAAAGCTCATAAAATGTTCATCTCCCTCTCTTTCCTGATATTTTAATGCTTTTTAACTCTTCATGTGACATAATTTACCCTTTTATGCCTCCCCCTTTTCTCTTCTCCAATTACAATCCCTTTACACCACTTAGTAAAGTTTTGTATCTTTACATTAGTTAATTCATAACCATTTTATTTGTCTGTGTGTGTGTGTGTCTCTCTATCCATCCCTTTTACATGTTGTGAGAAGTATATAAGTCTCAATATTGATTGACAGGGCTCATCCTCCCATATAGGGATGTAGACAGCTTGCTCTTTTTGAATAACAAATTGTGCGTGTGTGTGTGTGTGTGTTTTCCCTGTTTGCTTCTTTATGTCTCTCTTGCGTCCTATTTTTGGAGAACAAATTTTCCATTAAGCTCTGGACTTTTCATCAGGAAGATCTGGATGTCCCTTATTTCATTGAATGAACATCTCCTGGTCTGAAAGATTATGCTTAATTTTGCTGGGTCATTGATCCTTGGTTGTAGTTCAAGTTCTTTTGTCTTATGAAATATTACATTCCAATTCCTATGATCTTTTAATGTAGAACCTGTTAGGTCCTTTGTGATCCTGAATGTATATTTTTTGGATATTTCAATTATTTCTGGCTGCTTCCAGTACTTTCTCCTTGATCTGTTCATTCTGGAATTTGACAACAATATTCCTTGGAATTTTAAATTTGGGATCTCTTTCAAGAGGTGTTTCATGGATTCTTTCAGTAACTATTTTACCCTCAAGTTCTAGGACCACAGGGCAGTTTTCCTTAATGATTTCTTTAATGATGCTGTCCAATTTTGTTTTTTTTTTAATCATGGCTTTCTGGTAGAAAAATAATTCTTAGATTATCTGTACTGAATCTTCTTTCCACTGCAGTAAATTTTCCAATGAGTTATTTTACATTTTCTTCTATTTTTTCATTATTTAGATTTTGTTTGACTGATTCTTGATGCCTCAATGTCTCATTAACTTCAATTTATTAAATTCTAATTTTTAGCAAATTGTTTACCTCCATTGTTTTGTGAACCTCCTTTTCCATTGTTTCAGTTTGAGCTTTTAAGGAATTGTTTTCTTCAGTTAGATTTTGAAGCTCCTTTCCCTTCTGACAAATTTTCTATTTTAAGGAGTTGTTTTCTTCAGTGTTTTTTTTTTCCATTTTGCCAATTTTATTTTTAAAATCACTGATCATTTTGTTTTCTACCTCTCTAATTTGGCTTTTAAAATTCTTCTTGAGCTCTTCTAAGAGTGCTTTTTGGGCTTGTGACCAGTTCATGTTCTGTTTTGAGGTTACAGATGTGAGTATAAGATCAATGCTGACAGCTTCTGCATTTGTTCTTCTTGCTTATCATAATAGGATTCTAAATTCTTTGTTTTTCCAATATGTTTTTTTGCCTATTGTGATTGCCTGTTTCCTGGCTTTTAAAGTACATCTCTGCTTTGGGGTATAGAGGGTACTGATGCAAGCTTCTTTTTTTTTGGAGGGCAGAAGGCAGGGCAATTGGGTTAAATCACTTGCCCAAGTCACATGGCTATTAATTGTTAAGTGTCTGAAGCTGGATTTGAACTCAGGTCCTCCTGACTCCAGAACTGGTGCTTTATTCTCTGCACCACATAGCCACCCATGAAGCATGCTTCTTATACTGGGACTTATTGGTCTGGATATTGGTTTTGTGTACTGTGACCTCTGAGTGCCTAGATTGAGGTGTAGACCAGAACTTTCTGGGTTTCCCCAGAGTTACACAGAAGCTCACAGTGTGAGGAGTAAGAGAAGAATTGTCAGGCTATTTTAGATTTCCATCTCCATGCCCTTATGCTAGACCTCACATAGGCTCATCTGCTAGTAGCTGGGGGCAGCCTATTGCCTGTAAATTCCCATGGTTGTGCACAGGCACACCTGTACTTCTGGTATTAGCTCTTGCTTGCTCCACACCCATGGAGTCCACTAGTTGGATGAGATGGGGTTTGTTAGGACACCTATTATCCTGCCCTTTAGCCTCACCACAGCCATAGTCACACCCTTCCTCCAGGTTTCTCAAGCCTGCTGCTGGTTCCACTATTTCATGATTTTATACTGGGGCAATATTCTCTGTGTTTTTCAGGATTAGAGAGGGATGAATATACTTATGATTTACTCCTCTATCTTGGCTTCTAGAAGTTCAGGTAGGAGATTTATAAACTTCCAGGCTGATGACTGATAATCCCAGAAATAGATTCTGCCATTACCACAGGTCCTGCCCTTTTCTCTTACCCAGCTGTGACAGGCCCACATACTGTGGTGAAAGGTTTGGGATTCACTCCTCCGGTGGGTGAGTAAATCCACCCTGGCTAGCTCCAACTCTGCTATGGTTGGGTCTGTGCTGGGGCAGCTCACACACTCCATTCTCTATGCCAACAGTCCAATTAAAACTGAAAGAGAGTATTAGATTTTAAAGTCCCCAAAATGTACCACACATCATGGCCTTCAAGGTGATACTGATGCCAAACATTGATGGAAAGGGACACCAGCTTCTTCTTTTCAAGTTCTTTTAGAGTAAGTAAAATTTCCCAATGTTGTAAAAGTTAGGATTGACTCCTTATAGGTGTGGGGCATGGAAGTCCCATACTCCATAAAGGATGATCTGTAAGTAAGATTAAAAAAAACAAACAAACAAAACCTAACAAGAGGGGAAAATACCCACAAAAAGGTACCTGAAGTTTTCCCAATTCCTTGGCACCTAGAGAATTGAAAGAATTAGGCATACATTTCTGGATGTGATAATGTATGGGCTCTGGGAGCCCCCTTGAGTTCTCCTTGAGTCCTTGAGGTACAGTTTCTGGGGACCTCCCTTAGACTCTGAATAAATTGTCTCATTTGATCAGGTATTTGCATGAGGCAATAAGCCTTACATTGTGGCGCAGACCTCTAGCCTAGTTACTTACTACTAACTCTAGCTTAGTTACTAGCCTGACCCTCCATTGTTCATATACTTCCCACCCTTTAAGTGGTCTAGCCCACCATTGTCTGTAGTCTCCAGGTGGCTTCCCAACCTTAATCACTCATTGACCTCATTAACTCCTCCTGAAGATGCTCCTCAATCCCCTCCCCTAGACCATCCCTAGATTCCTCCAACAACCTTCTGTATATGAGACCCCATCCTGTTTTCATGTTTGTGAGAGCACCATAGAATGCCATGTGGGTGAGAACACCATATAATAGTGAGAGCACCACGGAAGTGTGAGAGCGCCATAGAATGACCTAGCACAGACTTACTCTGCATCTAATACAAGCAAACTTTTATTAAACTTTACTTTTCTTTGACTGAGAAGACTTGAGTTGAATTTATTCAGCAGCACCTGACATGTTTTTATTTTGGGGTCTCCAGAAGAACCCTAAACCTCTTAGTGGGTAACCTCTTGAGATGGGTGGGGCATTTGTCCTTGTCCTCCATGCTTTAGAAAATGTGCCCAGGACCATGACCTCCAACATACGTATTGACCCATGAATCTAAGAGCATCAGGCTTATACAAGACAAACTCCTAGCCCTCTTATCTTAGGGGAGCTGAGAGGTCAGGCTGGAAAGATACCTCCAAGGTACTTGGAGAATGAGAAGGGAATATGGAGAGTGTGAAGTTGACATACCAGTCTTCTGAAGTACATAAGATAAGCAAAGTTTCTTGGTTAGGGAACCATAAATGTTGAGATTTGGAATTCAGGGGTGCTCAGGACCCTAAAATACTCTTCTCCTCTCAGCTAAAGTAAAACAAAGTTTATTAAAGTTACCGTAATGGGTAGACTCTTAAGGAGCCTAAGTGTTTTTGACACTTTTATTGAGAAGCTGGACCAAAACAATCTGAGACAGACTGAATCTGAGCTAGATTGAATCTCAGCCCCTTCATGGAGAAAAGATGGATCTTATATACAGAAAGACTGTCGGAGTGATCTAGGTGTCGTGGGGAGGAGGTGTTTGGGAAGAGTCTTGAGGAGGAATCTAAGGAGGATCTTGACTTCGGTGAGGGTCCAGGAATGGGATTCAAGGTGGGAAATAACTGAAGACAATGGAGGGCTGGGCTAGGTTAAGAGTAACAAAAATTGGGGGCTAGAAATAATGAAAGGCTTATGGCCTCAGGCAAATTCCTCATCAAGTGGGAAGATTCAAGGCGAGTTCAAGGGGATTCCCAGATAAACCCCATAAAAACCATTTATACTCCTTCTGTAGTGAGCTACAAACAATATGAATTAGGTTATAATAAACTTGCAGTTGATGAGCATTAGATTAAAGGGTGCTCAGGATGCCAAAATACTGACACACCGGGTTCCGATAAATGAATTTGACCCAAGTCTTTTTTCAGCCAAAGAAAAACAGTTAATTAAAGATTCACCATATTGGGTAGACTTTAAGGAGCCTAATCATTTGTGAGCTTGTGTTGAAAGCAGGCTAGACTGAATCTAAGCAACATTGAATCTCAACTAGATTGAATCTGATCACTTCCTAGGGGAGGGATCTATGGGTGGTCAAGTAGTCTGAGGTGACTAGAGGAGGGGGTTAGGTAGAAACTTAAGGAGGAGTCTAAGGAAGATCTTGATGGGACTGGGGTGACTAGAGGTTGGATTCCCAGGAACCAAGAGAATGGGGTTTTGATGGGTTCAAGGGTGGGAAGCAGGAGGAAGCAATCCAGGTAACAGACAATGAAGAGGCTAGGTAGGTTAAGGATATCTTTATAGTATCAAGGGTGGGAAAATCCAGGGATAATTCAAAGTATGGGGTTTTTCAGGGCCTGTGGACAAAAGGGACAGAAATTTTTTTTAGGGTAAAGGGAAAAGGTCTTGGCTTAGACCCATGCCCCATCACAGTGACTTCATTGTTTATGTAGTCAGTGGAGTGTGAGGGGTATTGTTTGGGAAGGAGCATTGAGTGAAACACACACACACACACAATTAAATTACATGGTATTGATTCATGCATGAAAGATTTAACTTGAAGGGTGGAGGGGGTCCTTTTTTCCCATGAATTTAACTGAAATTATTCTGTAACTGGTATATTATTCCTTTTCAGGGGCATAAAATTAAAAGTGCTTAGATGAAGTGACTGATCTTGTGTTCTTGGAACTCCAATTTTGACAAGAACATATTTGAAAAATGGAAAGCAGATTGTTTAAACTTAGTTTTAGACCAACACCTTACAGCATTTACTACAATAATCTCAAAATACACATGGGAACTGAGTACATAGGGAGATATTAAAAAAATAGAAGAGAATACATACAATACTCTTTAGGTCATAGATTATTTAATTTTGTCTTTCTATGAGAAATGTGGGGCACAATAGTCGGGTCTTACATGCTTTAAACAAAATGTTTATTAGTTAAGTGACTGAACAAAATAAATGGAGACAGAATTAAAAGCATAACAGAAGTGAAAATGCAACAAATGCCAATAGAAGAAATCAGATAAGAAAATGTATGAGAAATTATCATAAATATATACTAATAGGAATCATTTTATTTTTTATTTTTAGTTTATATCATTAATTTCCACAAGATTTTGAGTTACAAATTTACTCCCCATTTTTCCCCTATCCACCATCCCAAAACAGTAATCCCACTGAATATCCCCTCCCCTGATCTGCTTTCTGCCATATCTTACCCCTAACCCCTTCTGACTTTCCAGTAGGTCCAGTACATGTCTATGCCCCAGTGCCTGCATATCTCGTTTCCCAGTTACAAGTAAAATAATAATTATTATTACGTGTGTGTATTTATTTAAACATTTGATTTTAAAACTTTGAATTCCAAATTCTTTCCCTTCCTCTCTCATCACCCACCCTTACTGGGAAGATAAGCAATTCAATATAGGTTGTACATGCGTAGCTATCCAAAACTTTTCCATATTGGATATATTGTGAAAGACTGACTATATGTCCCTCTATACTATCTAACCCCCCCACTTGTTCTAATCTCTACTTTGATTCTTCAAGAGAGGGTGCTTTCAACTTCCCTCTCTCCCAGCCTTCACTCCCTTCAAACATCCTTCCTCTTATACCATTTCCCCCTACTCTCCTGTAGGGAGAGACACCCTATTAAGTGTGTATGTAATTCCCTTCCTAAGCCAAATTCAATGAAAATAAGGTTGACTCCTTTCCTTTTGACTTCCTGTTCTACCCATCCATTGTAACAGTTTCCCCTTGCCTCTTCTATATGAGATAATTGACCCCATTCTGTTTCTCCCCTTCTCTTCTCATTATATTCCTCTCTCATCTCTTAATTTCCCCTCTTAAGTATCATCTGCTTCCTATTGATTTGGATCTGTGCCCTCTGTCTATGTAAACCTGTACACATATATGCACACACTCACATATGTATTCGTATGCCCATATACCCTCATATATATATATATACGTATATAATGTGTGTGTGTGTGTACACACACACACATTTCTATTTCCTTCAGTTATTCTCATACTGAGAAAAGTTTCATAAGTTACAAATATCATTTTTCCATGTAAGAATGTAAATAGTCCAACTTTGACAAGTTCCTTATGATTTCTTTCCTTTTTTTGCCTTCTCATGCTTCTCTTGCTTCTTGTATCTGAATGTCAAATTTTCTATTCAACTCTCGTTTTTTCACCAAGAATTCTTGAAATTCCTCTATTCCACTGAATGACCATATTTTCCCCCTGAAACATGATATTAAGTTTTGCTATGTAGGTGATTCTTGGTTTGAATCCTAGCTCCTTTGATCTCCAGAGTATCATATTCCTAGCCCTCCAGTCCCTCAGTGAAGAAGCTTCCAAATACTGTGTTATCCTCATTCTGTTTCCACAATATTTAAATTGTTTCTTCCTAGCTGCTCGTAATATTCTCTCCTTGATCTAGGAATTTCAGAACCTGGCTATAATATTCCTAGGAATTTTCTTTTGGGTATTTTTTCAGGAGGTGAATGCTGCATTCTTTCAACCTCTATTTTGCCCTCTGGTTCTAAAACATCAGGGTAATTTTCTTTGAGAATTTCTTGAAGGATGATTTCGAGATTCTTTATTTGATAATGGCTTTTGGGCAGCCCAAGAATTTTTTAAATTATCTCTCCTTGATCTATTTTCCAGGTCAATGGGTTTTCCCATGAGATATTTCACATTGCTTTTTATGTTTTTTTTTCATTTGTTTGGTTAGGTTTAACAGTATCTTGATTTCTCATAAAGTCACTTGCTTCCATTTGCTCCAATCTAATTCTGAAGGAATGACTCTCTTCAGTGAGCTCTTGAGATTCTTTTTCCCTATGGGGAATTTGGCTTTTTAAGCCATTCTTCTCTTCCTTTGCTTTTGGAGCATCTTTTGCCATTTGAGTTACTCTATTTTTTAGGTGTTATGTTCTTCATAAGCTTGTTGCGTTTCTTTCATAATTTTCTTATATCATTCTCATTTCTCTCCCCAATTTTTTCTCCACTCCTTTTATTTGATTTTCAAAATCTTTCTTACCCTCCTTTTTGGCCTCTAATCAACTCATATTTTTCTTGGAAGCTTTTGGTGCAGGAGTTCTGACTTCTCTGTTTTCCTCCTGTTCCATGCTTTGATTCTTTAGGTTCCCAGTATAGGAGTGTGAAGTTGGATTGTTCTGTTTGCTTTTCTTCCTTTGCTTGGTCATGTTGCCACTCAATTACTTTACTTTTGAACTTTTTGCCACAATAGAACTCTGCTAACAGAAAGGGTAGCTTTGTCCCAAATGCTGGGGTTTTCTCACTTGCTGGAGCTATTAATTGACTGCCCTCTCTGAAGCCTCCACACCCTCTGGCAGACTGGTTACACACCTCCAGACCTCCATCCTAGACAGTGATTCAGATCCAAGCAGGTTAAAGCAAGAGCAAGTACCCCCCTGCAATGCCATGCAAATGCAACTTCCCAATATTCAAAATACCAGCATAGCTGCTCTCTATTTTATTCAGTGACAAATTAAGAACAGAGAAAATCAAAATATAGCATAATTCAAAATACAACATTCAGCAAGGGTAATTAAATAATTCCCAAGTACTACTCCACCCCTAGACATTATAATTCATTTACTCAATCCCAAAGACCCCCTTCTAAGTAGTACTCCACCCCTAGATGGTACATTCATTTAGTCAATCACAAAGCACAAAAAAGTCAAAAATTCACCACCCTTGGATCACAACTGAATAGGCCATCTACTGCAGAATTACAACAAGTTTAAGCACAGCATTTAATACCCAAAGAGAGGTCTTTTGTTCATCTTGACCTGAGGCAAGTTCTCAGCAATATTTGTTTCTGGGGAAAAAAAGCTTAACAAGGCTACAAGATATATTGCCAGTGTCCTCATTAATTCATTTTCTATCTGCAGAAGAGTCGTAGAACCCATGAAAACATTAGCAAAACCCTATTCCATGTTTTCTGTAAATATACAACAAGAAAATACTTCTTCAGGGCTTCTGAACGAACAGCAAGGTTTCAGAACCTCTGCAACAACAGGATTGTCCTTCACCAGTGGAAAAAATATGGCAAAACAACATCAAAACAGACAGACAAAGTACCAGAATAACAGCCATGTCTCCTCAATACTTGGCAGCTCTGCGTGGCAGCTCTCAATAGTCCTGGGAAGTTCAAACTGGCCCTCAGCAGTCCTCTCCATTTTTGCCTCCACGATGCTGCTTCCAAAATTTCTTCTGCCTCTTTCTTTGCTTGTGTCTCTCTAAATTCATGTCACCAGGTCCTCCCAGTTCATCCTTCTCTTTTCACATCAACAAGTCCATCCCACAAGTGGGATTCACACACTCTGGGTTTTAACACAATCAATCCAAAAACCAACCCAATAAAGGGGGATCTTTAAGTTACATTACTATTACAGGTGGAGAATGGTCTCTTTGACCCCCTACAATATGCATTCCAGGAGCTCTGAAGCATCCACAAAAAGCAGCTACCCAGCCAAGTAGCTTCAGCCAATTGTCACTTTAGGGGCAAAGGCAAGACCTCACTCCCAAAGTACCTGTTCCTGCAAAATCTTCTCTGACCTCTCACTTTGTCTTTGGCATCTATGGTTTGATAATTCAGGGAACCACCAAACCTGCCGGTGATCTGAAATCCCTCCAGCCAGCAGCTGGTTGTGGCTGTCCTCAGGCTGAAACCTAAGGCTTACTTGAGGCTGGGCTCATCTCCCAGAGTGCTATGCTGTCCCCTTCCTGCTGACCTGCACAGCTGTCTTCAGTGGGAGGTTAGCTTCTCTCTGTCATTTTGTTGGTTCTGTAGCCCCAGAGTTTTTTAAAGTCATGTTTTACATTAATTGGAGGTGGTGGAAGTGGGAGTCGCACAGAAGTCTTTTTTCTACTAACCACCTTGACTCTGCCCCCAAATCGTTTTCTAATGAAGAACTTGTCAAGGGTTATGTAAAAATAGTTATGAAAACAAAAGTTTCAAAATATAAAAAACTTAAGAAAATGTGAAAAGTACTAAGAGTAAGAAATGAAAATTATAACTACTTAGAGATCTTTATTTTTTAAATATATATAAGCTAAGACAAAAAAATCGAATAGTTATTGTAGTGGGGAATATAGGATCATTGGTATGCTACAGAAGGGAAGTCAGTCCCCTCTGACAGGGGACACAAGTACATACATACACATATGAATATACACACATACATATATATACACACACGCGCACACACACATACGTATATACATACATATAGATGTAGATCTCTCTTTCTCTCTCTATCTCTGTTTCTCTCTCTGTCTCCCTCTCTGTCTATCTCTGTCTCTCTGTCTCTGTCTCTCTGTCTCTCTCTGTCTCTCTCTGTCTCTGTCTCTTTCTCTGTCTCTGTCTCTCTGTCTCTCTGTCTGTCTCTGTCTGTCTCTCTCTCTCTCTCTCTCTCTCTCTCTCTGTCTCTCTCTCTGTCTCTCTCTCTCTCCTCGTGTTGCATGCAGCTAGCTATGAACTGAACTTGCCTGATCCCAGAGCTGGGAATTTCTTCAAAGGAACTGAAATCAGTTAATGAGGACTACTAAAACCAATTGAAAGACAGAGACAGAGAGAGAGAGGGAGAGAGAAAGAGACGCCTACCCTTCTGACCAGATATTACCACTACTCTGTCTTCCCAACTTCTGTATAGACTTTCAATTGTTATGCAAAACAGCTTATGTAATAACTTCTCCCAGGTTTTCCTTGCCTGAGACTCCCCCTTGGTTGATATGCATTTAATCCTGCCCCAGTCCCCTTAAGCATTCTAATACTTCAGAGTTTCTTGTTGACCTAAATTAGAATTCCCTTGCCTTGGTTAAAGGTCCTAAGTTTTTTTTTTTTTACTTTGTTGTCCTTTTTATTTTAGATTAACAATAGGATAGAGCCCTGCTGTACACACCCCATCCTGGGGGTGGGATCAAAAAAGGGGCTGAGAAAAAGTGTTGAGTGTGAAAAGCATTAGATTCTCTGGTCTTAATTCATTTAGTGAAAGATTTAACTTAGAGAGTTTCTGTCTTCTCCCTCCTGTGAATTTAGCAGAGAATATTCTACAATTGGCACATAATTACTCTGTATTGATTTTTCCCCTTTATCATTTTATATCACAGAAGTTACTATCTTTCCCCCCCTTAATCCTTCCCACTCCTACTTTTTCTATTACTGTAAATGGTAGTACTATCCTTGTAGACTCTTCTCAAAACCTCAGATTCCTTACTCTATAACATGCCCTTTATCCAAGCTTTTTCTAAAGTCTGTTAATTTCATCTTTATGACATCTCTCAAATATTCCCCCTTCTGTACTCTGACAGTGCCATCATTCTAATGTTAACCCTCATTACTTCACACTTGGATTATTCCAAGAGGATGCTGGTAGCTTTGCTGGCCTCAAGTCTTTCCCCATTCCAGTCCATCTTTCACAGTAATTTTCCTAAAATTTAAATCCAATCTTGTTATTCCCTGTCTCAATAAAAGTCATTGTCTACATATTCCCTCTAGGATTTAATATAAAATGCTCAATTTGGCACTGAAAATCCTTCAAAGTCTAGCTTCCTTCCATTTTCCCAATTTTCTTATACCTTCCACTCCAGCACATAAGTTATCAATCCAGTGACACTGACCTTCTGACTTTCACAAGCATGGAGCTCCATTTCTCCATTCTGAGGACTCTTTGGATAGTTCTCCACTCTTAGAACCTTCTCCTCTCTTCAAAATACAAAACCCTAGGCTTCTTTTAAGTATCAGTTAAAACCCTGCTTCCTACAGGAAGCCTTTCTGAAAGGCTCTTAATTACAGTACCTTGTCTCTGTTGTTGTCCAGCTATTTTCAGTATTGTACAACTCTTCATAATCCCATTTGAGTTTCCTTGGAAAAGATACTGGAGTGATTTATCATGTCCAGCTTATTTTGCAGATGAGGAAAATGAGCCCAACAGAGTTAAGTGACTTTTCCAGTGTCACATGGCTAGTAATTGTCTCATCTTGATTTGAACTCTGGAAATTGAGTCTTCCTAACTCCAAGCTAGGCACTATATCCACTGATTCTAGTAACAAAATGGGAAAATTAAATTGTCAAACCACTCTGCTACTTTTGCCAAGAAAAAGCTAAATAGGATCTTGAAACTTTGGACACAACTGAAGGACAACTAAACAACAACTCCCTCTGATAATAATTCCTATTTATCCTGTATATACCTTGCTTTCTCTCTACTTGGTTGCATATGATCTGCCTATTTCATTGTAAGTTCATTGAAGGCAGGACTGTCTTTTGACTCTTTTTTTGCACTGTCAGCACTTAGCTAAGTGTTTGGCATGTAATAAGCACTTAATAAATGTTTATTGATCGATTGATCATCAAGATCTGGAGAGATGGCATAGCAATGTAGAAGGGCAAATACTATCCCAATTTTCAAAAGAGAGATGAGAATGAATTCTAGACAATATAGATCACTGTTGCCAGTGTTTTGATTTTGGTAAAATTTTGATTTCTAGTAAAATTCTAGACTAATGTTATTAAGTGGTAAGTAAATAGATCAAAGCAAATGCACCTGTAGGTCAAAGAAAGGCTACAGATGCAGTTAACCTAGCTTTTGAAAAGGTGTTTCTCAATATTTAGTCCCATTATTTCAGAAAAATATTGTAGAGATGTAGACAAGACCATAACAGAATGAGTTGATGTCAGAAACAGTTGAATGAGTAGTCAACGTTGAAAGTGATCTACCCTGGACTACTTTAGAAATTTGTTTTTGGTCCTAGGCTGTTCTCCTTTATCACAGGATTAGATAAAGGCATGGATTTTTGCCAGGTTTTCAGAAAGCTAGAAGCCTAGGACACTGGATAACTGATTAAGGATTCAAAAAACCTTGTGATGGATGGAGAAGCTGGACTGAATCATAAAACATGGAATTTAGTAGAAATAAGCTTATGGGTTTAAGAATTCAATTCTTTAAATATAACATGGGAGAAGCATGGCCAGAGGAGAGGTTTAACTTTAAAAAATAGGCTTTTAGTAAACTGCAAACACAATAAAACTCAACAGCATACTATGTCAGAAAATCATGTTCTTCCCTGGTCATAACACATGGGGTTTTCCATGTTTATGTCTGAACATCATATTTTAAGAAGACTCTTAAAAATTTTGAAAAAGAAGACCAGAAAGGATAGTAAATGGCTTATATTTGATGTTATAAGGGGACCACCTGAAAGAATTTTGGATTATTAGCCTGAAAAAGAGAAGAACTAGGGGTGATATAATGGCTGCTTTCAAGTTTTCAAAGGATTTGTTGCAGGGAACAAAGTTCTGACATATTTTGATTGGTCCCAGAGGGCAAAACTAGGAACAATCCTAGAAGTTATAAAGGGCAAAATTTATACTATACATAAGGAAAAAATTATTAACAATTTGAACCATTCAAAAATACAGTTACATCTCTTGTGGAATATTGGTACCCCCTTATTTGCAATCTTTCAAGTAAAGATTAGATGACTGGGGTGGCCAGGTGGCTCAGCGAGGAAGAGTACTGGTCCTAGTGTTGGGAGGACCTGGGGATCAAATCCGGGATCAGATACTTAGCACCACAGCCAGAAATAACTGGCCATGTAACCTTGAGCAAATTACTTAACCACAAATGCTTAAAAAAAAAGATTAGATGATCAATTGTTCATTATGATATAGAAGGAATTCTTATTGAGGGAAGGGTTAAATGAGAATTCCTCTGAGATCCCTTCCAGCTATGAGATTTTGCAATTTCTTTGACATCTGCTGATTTTCAGTTTTTGTCAAGGGCTAATAATTCTGTTCTCTGAGGCCCAAAAGAACATGCCTAACCCTTCTTCCACACCACAGCCCTTAAAATCCTGGAAGGCAGCTAAATAACTTTACTTCAAACAAAGCAACATATATATGTTTAACAACAGTAGTTTTCACTGTAGGGGACACAGACAGCTGACTGGTACTTGGTGAGAAAGAAATTCTTTTGGTACACGTTCAAGATAAGGAGGAAAAAACTTTAGGGTACCTTCAGGTTATAGAATAATCTAGGGGCTTTACAAAGTACTGGAAGTATTAACCCTTAGTGCACCATTTGCATTGACTAAGCAGGAGAAATCTTTGTGGGAGAGGGGAAAGGGGTGAAAGTCATTGTCTTCTTTGATCACTTTTCTGACTGGTCACATCCTGGTCTTTTCTCCTATCTCAGGTCCTGCTGGCTCTACTCTTTTCTACCTTTTCAGATAATAATGGCACCTATCTCCTTGGGTGTTTATAAAGATCAAAGGAGAAAACTGCTTTGCATAGTGCCTGGCATTGGGACTGTTTTGTAACAGTTATTATGTTTTAAAAGTTTAAATTATTATGTTTATAAAATTATTATTATAAAAGTAATTATGATGTTTTTATTTTTGCTTGTACTGTATCCCAATTTACTAGTACATAGTAAATGCTTATAAATGCTTATTGCCTACCCTCTTTCCATCTGTGATAGTAATGGCATTTAAAGATTCCCCTGTATTGGCTTGGTTTTCAGACTGATTGTGTTAAAACCCAGAGCTTGTTAATCCCACCTGTGGGGTGGACTTGTTGATGTGAAAAGTGAGTCCTGAACTGGGAGGAGCTGGTGACATAGATTTGGAAAGACAAGAGAGAGGCAGAAGAACTTGTTGGAAGCAGCACGTCGTGGAGGCAGAGAGAGAGAGAGAGATAGAATTGCTGGGGGCCACTTTGAATTGCACTGGACTTTTGAGACCTGCCCCCTGAGCTGCCAAGGACTGAGGAGACATGGCTGTTTTGCTGGTACTTTGTCTGTTTTGATGTTGTTTTGCCAGATTTGCCCACTTGTGAAAGACAGTCCTTTTGTTGAAGAAGTCCTGGAACCTGGCTGTTGGCTAAGAGATCCTGAGACTGTCCTGCAGACAGAGAGTGAATACTGTTCACTGGTGAAGGACAGTGCTGTTGTTGCAGGGGTGTGGAGACTGTCCTGCAGACAGAGTGAATACTGTCCACTGGTGAAGGACAGTGCTGTTGTTGCAGGGGTCTGGGAACCTTTCTGTTGGTTCAGAAGCCCTGAAGAAGGATTGTCTTGTTGTATGTTTACAGAAATCCTGGGAGAGGGTTTTGCTAATGTTTTCAGGGGTTCTAGGACTGTTCTACAGACAGAGGATGAATTAATAAAGGGACCGGCAATGTATCTTGTGGCCTTGCTAAGCCTTGTCTCCCCAGGAACACAGATTGCTGAGAACTTGCCTCAGTGTCAAGATGAAGAAAAGACCTCCATTTGGGTATTAAGTGCTGTGCTCAAACTTGATGTAACTCTGGGGTAGATTCAATTGTGATCCAGGGGTGGGGAACTTTTGGCCTTTTTGTGCTGGGTGATTGAACAAATGAAGGTACTTTACTTATGTTTGGAAACTAATCTCCATTTGAGAAGAGGGGCTTTGTGGTGGACTAAATGAAGGTACAGCCTAGGGGTGGAGTAGTATTTAGAACAGGGACTTTGTAATTGATTGATTGAATGGAAGGTCCTGGGGTGGAGTAGTACTTGGAGATTGTTTAATCACACTTAGTAAATGCTGTATTTTGAATGATGTCATGTTTTGATCTTCTCTGTTCTTGGTTTGTCACTGAATAAAATGGAGATATGCTGGTATTTTGAACCTTGGGAAGTTGCCTTTCCTTGGCATTACATTACACCATCCTCATGCTAACCTCAGGCATCTTTATGTTTGAAGTAAAAAGGAGAATTCAAGTAATATTTAGGCAAAAGAAGTGAAAAGAGTATATTATTCATAAATAAAAGTTATATAGAGTTTTAAGGTTTTCCACACACTGTACAAATATTATTTCATATTTTCATAACAACCAGGGAGGAAGATTCCATTATTATCTTCATTTTACAGATGAATAAAGTAAGACAGAAAAAGCTTAATAACATGTGATGTCACAAAGCACATAGAAGTCTGAGACCAGATTTAAACTTATGTCTTCCTGTCTTCTAGACTAACACTGTGTGTTGCTGAATAGTAACATGCAATGAAGTTAGAGACAGGAAAAAATGTTTTTTATTGGAAACTTCCATTCTTGAAGAGGTATAATTGATAGTTTCAATTTGAGTCCTCTGTTCTAAGATACTTCAGAGACCAATGGCTTATCTCAGTCTCCCCTTCTCTGATATAATTCTGTCCTCACAGATCTTTGTTTTATTTTTTCCTTTTTCCTATTATCCCTGTACCTCCAATTCTTTCCTTTTCAGCTGAATGTCCTCTGTATGTCTGAGTAGTTGCCTTAGAAAAGCTGGGAAGCTCTTGTATTCTGTATCAACAATGAAGTATTCAAAATGCTTATAGTAACTATAAATATGCTGATATGGTTATTAATAACAAAATATAACAGGCTCTCTCTACATGGGGGACAAAGCTCGAACATTTATTTAAGTACCAGAAAACGGATTCCCCAAAGCAGAACATCAAAGCCATTGCAGTAGCTATGGAGTTAGCACACATAGTTAATGCACCAACATTCTCAAGTCTTCAAAACAGAACAGGCTACCTCAGGCAAAGATTCTCCTCTCCTCACTCATGGCAACTGCTCAGTGTCTACTCAGCTCTCTCCCAGCAGCTCTGCCTCCCTCCCTACCCCCAGTTCTGGACCTGGCAGTTCTCAGCAGGAGTCCTTAGCAGAAATTCTGATTGGCTGAAAAAATAAAGGAGTTCACACTGCTGCTGCTTCCAGTTACTGTGCTGGCTCCAGCTATGCTCTCACTTCCTCCTGCCCCACCCATTCCTGCTATGTCAGCAACTTCAAGAGGCATGGAAGATCTTCAAATCTCATAACCATTATATAGTACCAGCTCCTTTCTCTTATATTCATCCTTTGCCAACTACTTTTAAGAATTCCCTCAAACCTGAAATTCCCAACAGTACTAAATTTCTCCCACATCTGAAGAGGGAATGCTTACCCCTATCTCTGAGACAAATCCCATCAGTTTAGTAAGTATTTACACTTCCACTGAGCATGAATTTTATGGGAGCCCATGTATTTTTAAATGCATGATATTTAATTTATAGGAAAAAAAATTCCTTTTCAGACTTTCAGTAAAAGGCAATGCATGATGACTTAGTAAAGTTTCTTATATAACTAAGCTCTTACTTAAATTCAAAAGTTCCTGGACAGAAATCCTATATTGATTGATTAGCAGACAGGAGCAGAATGTTGCTGTTGCTACTTCTTAGTCTTACCCACAGTATCTACTAGCCTCCCACATAAGACGTTTGATTGTTTTCCTTTTGTTATTTTGCTTTCTGGGTGTCCAGCAAAATTAAACTATTGTCATGATTTCTTTTGGGATTCCAGCATACAAAATACAGAGAAAAATTTCTCTGAACATGAAGGAGTATGTTGTCTGGATCCAACTACCTTCAATGACTGGTTTATTCATAAGAAAATGTTGTACAGGCAATTGTGAAATCTAAGGAAAGAGACCTTTTTATCTATTGCAGAGACCTGAATATACTTGTGTATCTTGCACTTTACCCTTCCAATACAATGAGGTGAAGGAAAAAGTTCTAAACTCACAGGTCTGTCTTTGGGCTTCTCAGTATCTAGCATTCAGCATGGTCAGAGATGTGAATAAGAAATGATCAGACCATGTGGGTAGTTCAAGGAAGAACCATGAACTACATTTAATGATTCTTTGAACAAGGTTTTTAAAGATCCAGCAAAGATTCAAGTACTGTTATCAATAGTTTAGTCTGTCATATCCTGGAGTATTCTTATCATTATCTTAGTCTGTCATATCCTAGACTAGCTCAGAATTGAATAAGGCCAGGTTATCTATGCACCAAAAAGTTTTAGAAAAGGTCATTTAACTCTAATCTTATGCATTCACATAACAAAGGATGCTCTTGTGAGCAGACTTCAAAGCTGGAAGCCAAAGCCATGAAGTACATCTACATAGGAACTGACCGCAAGAATAAAATAATTTGGCTAACTGCACAGATCTTCCCCTGAGACTTGGTTGCTTTTATTTAAGCCTGATTCCCCCCCCCCCCTCTGCCACCCAGAAATCTAATATAAGCCTGGAACAGATTGCACAAATGGAACTGTAGACCTTCTTTATTAGACACACTGAGGATCGGGTTGGTCTTCTGAAATACTATTGAGTGCATTGTGTGGAAAAAAAAACAACAACTTCTCCTGTGGGCCTATAAAATTTCAGCGAATAACCATAGCTTAAGTATCAACAATCTAGCAATCCTACATTTATTTTTTTTTAATTCACCTTTTGGGAAATTAAAAAAAAAAATCACAAACCAGGGGAGCCTAGGTGGCACACTGACCCTGATGTCAGGAGGACCTGAGTTCAAAACCAGCCTCAGACACTTAACACTTACTACCAGTGTGATCTTGGGCAAGTCACTTAACCCCAATTGCCCAGCATTCCTCCCTCCAAAATGCAAAATAAAAAATCACTACCCTCAGAGAAATAACCCAAAATGAATGAACAAAATCAAATATCATCTGGGGTTAATATTATACATCGAGTGGAAGACCTAGAGTCAGAAAGACCTAGATCCAAATTCTCTTTCTGACAATTACTAGTTGTTTGAACTGTGTGACCAGACAAGTACTTTCTGTACTCTGAGCCTCATTTTTCTCAAATGTAAATTCAAGATAGTGATATCAGTTGTACCTTCCTCAGAACTGGGAAGGATGTATGAGAAAAATGCATTACGCTATTTCACCAACTTTAAAGCACTATAAATGTCAGTATTATACCATTGAATCAAAATAAATTCAGTGTTGTACAGTAAAAAAAAGCAATTAATTTGGAGTTAGCAGGATCAGTTTTAGATCTCACCTCTCCTATTTGCTGTCTATATATCAGGGAGCTTGTTAATTCACCTCTCTAGACCTCAATTTTCTCATTTATAAAATAAGAGTTTAAAGCAGGTTGTATCTGAAGTGGCTTCCAAGTCTAAAATTATGATCCTGGAATTTAATAGTTTTTACATTTTCTATATCTATAGAGATTTCAATACGGAAAGGCACTTTATGCAAGTATTATTTGTAGCATCTACAAATGAAAGAAATGACGAGGGAATTGTAGCTTCAACCAACCAAATGATTTGTCTGTAGTCTCACTAAGTAAACCTCCTGTTTATAGCACCAGAACTCTGTCTACTTGAGTATAGCTTGATATATTGTTGCCTTTTATAATGAAGACCAGAAAGTACTGCAAAGTCTTGAGTCAACTGTGAATTATTAAATTAAATACAACATTCTGTACTATAACTAAGACAAGATATCACACTAATATAGTTTGGAAAGATTTCCAACACCTACAATTGAACCCAATGTTAACCAGAAAATTCAATTAACCAACCCCCCCCCCCCCCCCCATTTCCTGAGTTGTCTAGGCAATCAATCTTTTACTCTCTATATATTATGCATTATGCCTCCTCTTTTCCTGGAAGGCACATAAGAGAATCAATAAGCTAATGACAAAGGAGACAAAAATACTAAACTACAGCAATTTTCCATGTTGTTAAAAGGGAATCTAAATTAGTTCAACTTAGTGGTCAAAAAAAAAAAGAGGTGGTAGAAGCATCTGAACATTAGCTCTAACTGTAAAAGTAGTAAAACAAACAAGCAAACAATAACAACAAATAGCAAAATACAGTGAGACAAAAACTAGATGTCCCCCATCTGTAGTTGAAAATTTTCATTCTTACATATTTGGCTCCCCAGGGTCGCTCTTGCCTCATTATCTGTGTTGATTTTAATTTTCTTTAGTTTTGTCTTGTTTTTGCCGACATTCTCAAATTAAAAAAAAAAAAGAGAGAGGGGTAATTCCTTCGTGTTCACCATAGCTGGAGAGCATAAGTATTCTCCCCTTCTCCACTTATCTCCCCCTTTTTAAAATTCTTTTCTTGATCTTGTCTGTCAGGGTTTCTTGACCTCCAACACAGAAGTGCCAGAGAGAATATGCTCAGATCTGAGGACTCAGAAAGTACTGTCCAAAATTCTGTTGTTGACCTAAGGAAGCAGATTCATCTCTCTCAACCTCATAAGTTTTCTCTGTGCCCAAATCAAGATTCTTTTTGAATGGCCTCAGATATATGGCTTTCCCTGGGAAAATACAGGGGAGCACAGAAACAGATAGAAAAGGGGAAGTCATTGAGGAGTAATAGACTCTCTGCTGAAAATGAAATGAATATAGAAAAGCAAAAGTTGGAGATGATAAAAGCAACCTCCACTTAATTCTGAATTTTGTCTATGGAGTAGGTTGTGGAAATATTGTTAGGTGGATCAAGTTGTAAGATCTGTTCCAAACAATATCAAACATTATTGACTGCAGTAGACTATCAAAGTCAATTTTAGAAACTGTACTTGAATCTAAAAAAATATGGCACCTCTTAATTCTAAGAAGGGCTTTAAAAATTTGGGCACAAGAAAAAAGATCAAAATCTCCCTTTAGAACATTTACCTCTCTATATATTCAACTTTTTATTTTTTTTATTGGAAGGAGAAATACGTGTACATATGAAAAAAGCTTATATAAGCTTACACAACATTAGTAAAGAAATAAATAAAAGGAAAGAAGAGAAAAAATAAATTTAAAAAAGGAAAGGAAGATAAATCATGTGCCAATTACTTAACTTGCCTATGTAGAAATTATGACAGGGTAGGGAGAAAGAGAGACAGGGTACAAGAGGGAGGGAGGGAAGGAGGAAGGACAGGAGGGACAGAGAGGGAGAGAGAGAAAGAGAGAGAGAGAGAGAGAGAGAGAGAGAGAGAGAGAGAGAGAGAGAATCCTCATTTCTCAGGCTTTTGTTTTCCATTTCTTCTGTGAAGAGCTCAGCTTTAAATTTGCATTTCAAAGTCTGTAACTGAGATTCTAACTTGCAAACTTGAGTTGCTTTCTATCACAATTTCCATGAAAAGTGGGATAAAATGTGTAAAAATAGAGTTTAGCAACTCCTTTTAAAATGTATGCATGTTTCTGAGTAAAGCATTTTAAAAATGTCTTCTGAATGACGTTTTAAGCAGACATAGGAGCAATGTATTTTAAATTTGTCTTTATGAAGAAATAGTTCAATGGTATACATAAATAAACATATTTTCCCAGTGGCTAGCTTTATATTGGCCAGTGGACTTTGGATTCAATGTAAAAAAAATGTGACCAGAAAGGAACCTTAGAGATAATCTAGCTCATTCCTTTCATTTGTACAGATTATATTTAAGGAAAGTGAAATGAATGGTGAAAAGATTTGCTTGGTGAAACTGATTTACCTTGAATTTATAGACTGATTTTTGTAAACTTTTCTATAAACTTACTTTCAAAGATACGTCTAATCCAGAGACAGAGGAGAAACATAGAGAAAGATTGAGATAAAGAGACAGACACTACTTGTTAGACCCAGGGAGAAAAATGTACAATTATTCAATTAATTACTTCATTTCTTAAGTGACAAAGGTTTTAGAATTTGGGGATGGAACACATGGTTCTGTTATGCATAAACAAAGCCTAAGAGGAAATGCTACCTTTTTTGAATCCTGGTATGAGGACCTACTAGGAGTAGAAAAAAAAAAGATTGAATATGAAAAAAAGGGTTACTTTCCAACTTTTTCCTGTTTTATTCAGTGACTTTACTGCTGGTTTTGACCAGAATTTCAACTACCTTTATCCAAATATAAGATTCCAAAGTAAAATGAAAATTATTTTAGATGATCAGTATTACTCTATTTCTTTAGTATAATGTTTGAAGCAATGGCTCAAGTGAATTTATTTGCTTTCATAGTATATTTGTCCTCTGAAGATATTATGGAGTTATAAGAAAAGTAAACAATCCTCTAAATCCTCATTTGAGGTTTGCAAAGCTGAAATTATGTAATTAAAAATTCTAATTAAATTAAAGAAAAAATCCATGACAAACTTAAACATACTATAGCGACCAATGGTAACAGCCTCTGAAGTCATTGAGCCCTTAAATGTTTACACACAGGAAAGAAGAGAGAAAAAGGGGTAAACAAGCAGGTGAATTAGGGAGACTTAAGACTAAAATTTAAAAATGAATCTTTTGCAGCTACAGAACCCACAAAATGACACAGAGAATATAGCCTAATGCTGAGGATGCCAGCAGGCCAGCAGGAATCATCCAGCCCAGTGCTCTGGGAGCCAAGCTGAGACCCATGCCGAGGCTTTAGCCCCAGGGTGGGGCTGACCGGAGGGACTCCAGATCACCAGAAGCTGTGGTCATTTCCAGATTAATCAACACATAGTGCAAAGGACAAAGTGAGAGGTCAGTGCAGTATGAACTTTGGGACCCAGTAGTTAGGATTGCCTTGGCATTTCCCCTGGGGTGAAAAGCCACTGAGATGCCTGGTACAGCCAGCACCAAGTGGCAGCTTTGGCTACTGGCCTGCAGAGTGTAGGGGAACCAAGAAACCAGTCTGAGGGGTGATCACTCTTGCTTTAACCTGCTTGAATCTGGATGGCAGACGAGGGTGGAGGTGCTGGGTGGTGTGTCCAGCTTGCCAGAGCATGTGGAGGCCTAAGAGAGGGCACCCATCTAGTACCACCAGCAGCTGAGTAAACCCCAGCTTTTGGGATGAAAGCTCCCCTGTTTGCTGGCAGAGTATTACTGTGGCAAAAAGCCCAGGGGTCAAGTGACTGAGGGGTGACATGAGCAGGCAAAGGAAACAAAGCAGAAAGAAGATTCCAACATTAGACTCCTATTTTGGGGACAAAAAGGAGCAAAGTATGGAACAGGAGTAAGACAGTGAAGTCAAAACTCCTGCACCAAAAGCTTCAAAAGGAAAATACGAGCTGGTTACAGGCCATAGAGGACCTTAAGAAGCAGATAAGATGAGTGGAGGAAAAATTGGGAAGAGAAATAAGAATGATGCAAGAAAATTACAAAATAAAAGTCTACAGCCTGACTGAGGAAAATAACATCTCAAAAACAGACTAACTCAAATGGCAAAAGAGGCTCAAAAAGGCAATGACGAGAAGAATGCCTTAAAAAGCTGAATTTGCCAGATGGAAAAAAAATCTCAAAAGCTTAATGAGGAGAAACATTGCTTCAGAATTAGATTGTAGCAAATGGAAGCTACAAACAAATGAAAGAATAGAAGGCAATGTGAAATATCTCATGGGAAAAACCACTGACCTGGAAAATAGGTCCAGGAGAGATAATTTTAAAATTATTGGAATACCTGAAAGCCCTGATCAAATTAAGAACCAAGAAATCATTCTCCAAGAAATTCTCAAGGAAAACTGCCCTGATATTTTAGAACCAGAGGGCAAAATAGAGCTTGAAAGAATCCACCAATCACCTCCTGAAAAAGATCCCAAAAAGAAAACTCCTAGAAATAATACAGCCAGGGTCTGAAATTCCCAGATCAAGGAGAGAATATTACAAGCAGCCAGGAAGAAACAATTTGAATATTGCGGAAACACAATCAGGTAACCCAGGATCTGGAAGCTTCTACTATGAGGGATAGAAGGGCTTGGGGTATGATATTCTGAAGGGCAAGGGTGCTGGGATTAAAACCAAGAATCACCTACCCAAAAATAAATGAGTATCATTTTTCAGGGAAAAGTATGGTCATTCAGTTGAATAGAGAACTTTCAAGCATTCTTTATGAAAATACCAGAGTTGAATAGAAAATTTGACATTCAGATACAAGAAACAAGAGAAGCATGAGATTGTAAACAGGGAATAGAATCCATAAGGAACTTATCAAATTTGAATTATTAACATTCCTACATGGAAAAACGATAATTGTAATTGATGAAACTTTTCTCAGTAAGAAAATAGTTGAAGGGAATACACACACACAGACATATATATGTGTGTGTGTGTGTGTGTGTGTGTTTATGTGTGTGTGTTTAAATATGTCTGTATCACAGGGTATACAGGCATATGAATATATATGTGAATGTGTGTATATGTGTTTACAGGTAGACATAGATAGAGGGCACAGGACCAATTCAATAGGAAGGGATGATAATTAAAAGGTGAAATTAAGAAGTGAGAGAGGAATATAATGAGAGGAGATGGGGAGAGACAGAATGGGGTAAACTATCTCATATAGAAGAGGCAAGGGAAAATGGTTGCAATGGAAGGGAAAAATAGGAAGTCAAAAGGGAATGGGTCAAACTTATTCTCATTGAATTTGGCTCATGGAGGGAATGAAATACACACTTAATAGGGTATCTCACCCTACAGGAATGTAGGAGGGAAGGGTATCAGAGGGAGGCTTACGGAATGGAGTGCAGGCTGGGGGGAGGGAATTTGGAAGCACCCAGTTTTGAAAAGATACAGTATTAAATTAGAGAATAGAACTACTGCGAGGTTGTCTAGGGGGGAGGGAAATATAGTCAGTCTTTTATAATATATCAATTATGTTAATGTTTTGCATAAGCTACACATGTACAACCTATACTGAACTGCTTATCTTCCCAGTAAGGGCAGGTGACAAGGGAGGAGGGAAATGAATCTGGAATTCAAAGTTTTAATATTAAATGTTTAAATATACATGTACTATTATTGATCGTATTTTACATGTAATTGGGAAATAAGATATACAGGCACTGGGGCATAGAGATCCACCATGCCTTACTGGAAAAGTCGAAGGGGATATGAGAAAAGATATGGAACAGATAAGATTGGAGGAGGGGATATACTGTGGTACTGCTGTTGTGGCCCGGTGGGTAGGGGAAAAACGGGGAGAAAATGTGTAACTCAAAATTTGGCGGAAATGAATGATGTAAATCAGAAGTTAATAAAGCATTTGAAAAATGGTAAAAAAAGAATCTTTTGCAATTAAACAATAAAAATACTTTGCATTTCTTGAGGCAATTCAACACTTTCAGCACTGCTTAGAATGCATTATCTCAGGAGATACTCACAACTCTAAGACCTAATCAAATCATTAGAAGAGACCTCTGGGGTCATCTAATTCAATAAATTCCCCACAATCAATTACCTCATTTATAGTCCAAATAAGTGGTTACTCAGACTTCACTTAATGGTTTTACTTAGTCATAGGAAATAGCCCTTTCCCTTTCAGATAACCCCCATTACTAAATAAGGTATTCTCCCCCTTACATAAAGTTTAAATTTGTCATTATGAAACTTTTCACAGTTATTCACATTTCTTTTCTCTAAGTCCACATCTACTGTAGATAGAAATATATTATTGTTGTTGTTATGTTTTTTCAAGAGAAGACATTTGTATGGTAAAGATTTTTTTTTCTTTTTCTTTCTTTCTTTCTTTCTTTTTTTTTAGTTATGGATCCTTTTGAAATCTTGGTGGAGCCAATGTGTCCCTTCTCAGAATAATGGTTTTGAATGTATAAATTCAAATACATTGGCATATGAAAGAAAGCAATAAAGTGAAATGAAGTTTTTGTTTTTTCTCATCTGAGTTTATAGAACTCTATCCACAAACTTTAGGTTAAGAATCTGTAGTCTAAAGATATTAAGTGATATGTCAAAAAATACACAGTGCATTAATGGCAGAGCTAGCAATGTACTATCAGCATTTTACCTCATTATTGAAGGACTTTTCTATTTACCATGTATTCACGCACCCTCTGGTGCTCTTCTTCCTCCGCAGTTTTGGTTATCAGAGGGATGACTGGTTTATTTGGGTTAAGAAAATCTGTCAGTTTATAATACTAACACTATAGTTTGTTAGCCTGCACCAACACATTCGTGTTTAATTAAGTCAGTTGACAAAATGAGTTCAGCATTTCCTGAGATGAAATTATAAAAGTAATAATAAAAAAAATCCCTTTTCTCTCTTCCCTGCCTTGCTACCCATAAATCCCAAATATATGCCATGTCAGCAGGAAAAAACAAAATACATAGCTAGGAAGGTTCATACTCACAAACTTAGGGCATGTGTAATAAAAAGAATACTTCTTATATTTCAAGATGCTAATAGTTCTTGTCCTTTCATTCTGTCTTCATACTCCTCTCCATTGGCATTTCTGCTGGGTATGCTATTGGACCAATTACATTTTGGATGAAATGTTTCTTGCTAGTCAAGTATTTTCATTGCCTCACTATATGGTGTTGAGCATAAAAGGAGTGAGACAGAAGATACCTGAGATTAAAATTGGAAGTGGATTTTATTGCCGCAGAACTGCCAGGGTCACATACCCAAATCAGACAGTAGCTTGGCATGAACAATATGCCAGTTTTTAAAGAGATTACAATAGTCAAGTTATTTAAGCTGAAACTACAATCAGTGATTGGTCAGTGTATATTTTAATTTTTCCTGCTTTTTTTTCCCAGACTGACCCCCCCC
>NW_027185653.1:2468436-2531914 GCF_028583685.1 Petaurus breviceps papuanus
CCCCCCCCCCCGCAGTCATGGGCCAATTAGGAGAGGGAAGGGAGGGGTTAAAGTTATGTTAAAATGCCTGTTTACAGATCAATGGAAGGGAAGGGAGGGGTAAAAGTTATGCTAAAATGCCTGTTTACAGATCATTGGAAGGGAATAGAGGGGTTAAAGTTATGTTAAAATTCCTGTTTACAAATCAATGGAGGGGAAGGAAGGGGTAAAAGTTGTGCTAAAATGCCTGCTTACAGATCAATTAAGGGAAAGGAAGGGGGGGGGGAGTTGTGCTCAACATTCCTCCCCTTTTTTTTTGTAGGTATGTCAAACCTTTGACATGACTGGGACCATATGATCTAGGTTATCCAGTTCCATTCTTTAAGGATGGTAGTGGGGGTCCCTCACAATTAGCAATTTAACAGTTTATAGGGACTTCCTATCATCAAGGCCATAGTCTCAAGGAAGGAGAGGGGGCCACATTTTTCCATCTGTCATCTAGTTGAATTTCTCCAGGAAAGAACCTATCCCAATAGAGGCCAGGTCCGGATTCTTGGGAAAGCTGTCTGCATCTTATGCCGTCTTGTTCAGATTCCAAGGCTCAGGGGATGATCTTTATATGACTAGAGTTCAAATGTACAATACTTAAGAGCTCCCAGAAACATGATTTTGCATAAAAAGGTCCAGTTTTTAGCCATGCAAGACTAGGTTCAAACAAATAGTTCAGTTTTCTTAGCGACACAAGGCTAAGCTCAGTTAATACAATGAGGTTTTTCTCACAATTTTACAAAAAGACATAATTACATTGTGAGGTACATGCCAACAAGATGACCAAAAAAAGTTACATACAAACTATACAAGAATTACAATTAACATACAATTCCTTGCATCCTAGTGACCTTTTTTCATTTAAGCAACACTTTTAAATCCCAGATGCCTCATGTAGTTACAGAATCTAAAAAGGAGTTTTGCTTCTCCAGTTCAGCTCTAGAGATGACCACATAATTTTGACTTAATATAAATTAGTACGACTACTTAGATTAGTGCCATATTTTGAAACTACAGAGAATTTTCAGTTTATTTATCCTTTGCTATTTCTGCATTTCGTAAATCCTGTACCTGGTATAGGAGTCCTTCAAAATATGAAAACCCTTTTTTTTATTGATTTCATCTTCCCTTTACAAAATTATCAGACAAACACATTAACAAATTAACATTAGCTTCACCCTTACCACTATCTTATACAATCTTTGTGCTAAAATCCAAAATCCATACCTCTGATCTTATTCCCAAACATGCTCAAATCATGTATCACATAATAGGAAATTTTTAAAACCAATTTTTACATCTGTGTTTAATCCTAGTTGTCATCTGGCCTGATCCTGTTACTCTCCTCAAACTTCACTATCCTGGTCAATCAGGTATGTATAATCATCTCCTTCTTGAAAGGATGTTATCTCTATATTTATTCATTTATTTGGCCCTGAATATTGCTTCTCAGTGAATTTGTTATAGAACAAGAGAGGTACAAAGTCATAACCCTTGCCAGAAAGAAAACTTCCTTAGCTTTGTTTGATTCCAGGTATGAGTCATCTCCGCTAGTCATTCAAGTAGTCACCAGATGCTGAAAGCAAGGCTTAGGCATAAATATTTGGGAGGTTTCCTTTTCAGAAAGAAAAGGCACATTTGGGAAAGTCAGAGAGAGCCACCTGGGCAGTGTCTGAACTTGTCCCCAAAATTTTCCAAGCACAGACATCCACCTTAAACAGTTCACAGCCTGCAGCCTCTGCCATCCCATTATCAGCTTTTATGACAACTCCTGTAATCAAGGCTTAGAACAATAGTAAAATTTACAGTCCCTCAAATTATTAAATTGCAAATAAAAATATGGACTAGTGTCCTTCAGATAGGGCTATCTAAATTTTGATTGAGCTTTTAATTACCAACTCAAGTTACAAATCTTTCTGCCTTCCCAAAACTTCCTCATGCTCTCTCAACATACTTCTAAAACTGATAGCAACTATCTGGAAACAGGAGGGGCTGGATAAACCCCATTTGTCCCCTAACCTTTCTATCTGCTTTGTTCAGCTTTTCACAAATAGCCCTTAGAGACAGTTTGATTTAATCTGGTGTTTAAAATGGTATCTTTTCTTTTCTCTCAACTAAAGTAAATCTGATTAATCCAAATATCAGGTACCCAAGTACTCCATCATTCCAAGCACCTGATCATTCCCTCCATTAAACAGCTGGGACCCAAAATCATTTGGGTAGATCTGTCTCTGTTTCATAGGGGGCTAGGTCTGTAGCCAGAGGCTATAATGTGGCTGAAGCCAGGTCCTGCCCACAAATTGTTTTCTGGGACACCTAAGCCCTTATTTCCATATTCTAGGTTTTCCAAAACTTAGAAGAGGATTCACAGGGTCTTTTCTTCACATAATTACAAATAAGTAGATTTTCCCAAGCATGCTATTGTAAATATTTGAGTTATGAAGTGAAACTCAAAAAGAAAAACTTAAAAGTGAATTATTCCTTAAATTACAACATTTCAGAATATCATAACTGATACTCTGACATGGTCAGAGTACTTCATCCACCATCATTTTCTTGTTCCTCTGACAATATAATTCTTAATTTAACAGCATTTAGAGTATGAGAAACGGCTTCTGTTATAACATTCATAATACCAATGTTTACCAGTAACAATATCAGAAACAATAATGATGTACCTAAATTTAAACTTCAAACCAAAATCAAGTTATTACCAATCTGGTGATCTTAATTTATTAATTTCCAAACTGCTTTGCACAGAAAATCATTCATCCCATAGCCATTGACACAACCTCATGCCTAAGAAAGGTTTCACTTAAGGTTGACAAACATAATAATTACAAAATAAACCTTCAAGTATGGGAATTTCCTAAAACTAATTTGGTGTTAAAATACACCTAATATAAATTTTCCAAGACATTGTATACTCACATACATCCAGGTTAACATATATATATATATATGACTCAACAGCTTTAGAACAGTAATAAGAAAATTGTTTTTAACATCAGAGTTTATAATTTTTCCAAATTACATAATTTAGCCAAAATTTTAAGTGAAATATTAACATTATTATTGCCTGTTTGTAACTCAAATATAAGTTTAAATTAATAAATTTTATAACATAAAAACCCAATACATATGCAATTCATATTTTTTTAAATAGCTGTAACAGTATTCCTATGTTAAAAATGTTTCTTAAGTTCACTTAGCTAAATAGACTTTTAGAAACACAATACAATCTCAGAAAGATGGCAACAAAATAACAATAAATATCAAATAACATCAAATGACTTATATAATAATTGGCCTTATCAATATTGGAATTAATTCAAAGTTATAGAGATACCAAAATATGCCAGTCATTATATTTTACAATCACTATGCAATTCTGATCACAAGTGTTTCACAAAAGCTACTGATTTTACTTTTACAATTCAAGGAACAAGTCAAGCTGAGATAGCAAAACAACTTCCTTTTAAGCAATCCCAATACCCTAAAAACCTTCTATTTTTTTAAAGCAATCCCAGTATCCTATTTCCAACTTCTTAATGATTAATTCTTAGAATTTGTGAAGATATTTTGTAAAGAAATTGTAAAATTCCCCAATTTTAAAATTTCAAATTATCACAACAACAGGGGGAATTTTGGTGGACCTTTCGAAAATGAGCTTTGAGTCTTCCAATCTCAAAGCTCCACAATTAATTGCATTAATTGGTCAGGAAGAAGATCTAGCCTGCCTGCTTCTTTGATCAGAGGGGAGGGATTCCTGAAGAGGGGCCCACCTCCCCACCTTCCCAATGCTCAATGAGGAGGGTAAGGACCAGCAGTAAAAAGTTTTGCCTCCCTTCTCCTTTTGGAGGACTCTGGAGAGTCTCTGTCCCTGCGGCATTCATTTTTCCAATGGCCTAACTCTTTACATTATGAGCATTTGTCCCTTGCAAGAGGGGTGTGGGTACTACATGGTGTAGTGCCCACTTGGATACCCCATTTGGGAGTGTCAGGTGCAGCCATAAGGAGCCCGGCAAACTTCTTGTCTGCTTCATGAGGGGGCCTGTCCCTGTTGTCATAAAACTTTTGGGCAATTTCTACCAACTGGGATGCAACCATACCCTGAAAACCCTCCTGTTTCTGGAGTTTATTCCCTGAGGGGAAGGATGGATGAAGCAGAAGAGGGTTCTTTTGGGGCCTGATAGGTTGCCCCAGTCCTGGTGTCGGTGGGGAGGCAAAAGGGGACTTGGGGAGGTTGGAAGCCCCAAGGAGTTAGGAGAAGAGGCGGAGGGAGGGGATCGAGGGTTGTAAGGTGGTGGGAAATTATACTCCTCTTTGTGGGAGGTTTTGTCTTAGGAGTATCTGACAGCAGGTGGGCCACAAGGATTTGGATGCCCCTTTGAAAAGAACAGTTCCTAAGCCAGGGAGGAGGATAGGTGATGAGATCTAGCCAGACATCAATATAAGGGAACTGATCTGGATGTCCTGGATTCACTGTGACCACCTGCCACACTGATTGGATAATTTGCCTGTTGAAACTTCCCTGAGGGGGCCAGCCCACCCCAAATGTGAGCCATTCATTCATGCAATAAGAAATGAGTTTCCTCTTCTTCAAGGGGACCCCAATATCTTCCCCATCCTGATAGGCTACTCTAAAATGGCTTAGTATGCAACCCAGGAGAGTATTTGATGTACTGGCTGCAACCTCCCATGTTCTAGGATGAAAAGACAGACAAAGAGCATAGTCTTATAAACAAATATGTCTTCCCAGTGGAAATCAGAAAAACTCCCTTGGAGGTGCATGTCTGATAGCCACTCGAACACCTGCTTTTCAGAATAAAAATGGGGAGGCTTTAAGTGCATGAGCTCAAGACAAAACTTCATGAGGACAGACAATAGTCCCTAGCTGCTTGCTTTGCACCCTGCAGATACTGAACAGGAAGTGAATGAGCTCAAGCGAGCACAGGACACACAAAGTACATATAGGATGCATACCAACAAATAATAGTCCCTAGCTACTTGATTTGCCCTCGCAGATACTGAAGAGGAAGAAAATGATCTCAAGTGAGTGCAGAACACACAAAGAACATATAGGATGCATACCGACAAATAATAGTCCCTAGCCACTTGATTTACCCCCGCAGATACTGAACAGGAAGCAAATGAGTTCAAGCAAGTGCAGGACACACAAAAAACATACAAACATTAACAACCAGAATACTGATGGTCAAGAGGCTTTGGTGTCCCAAAGCTTCGCCAGGGAGGAGATGCCCCCTGCACAAATGGCTCCGTCTAGCCCTCCCCCCTCCAGAACAGAACCAGACAGATTTTTCCTCACCCCCAAAGTGGAGGTCCTGGATCCACTAAAGACCAAAAGAGGACCATGTATAGTTGGGAATCAGATCCCTCTTCAAGACTTGGGGCCCAGGAAAATCATCAGGGGACAGCCCCCATAGGGATCTGAGTGAAAAATGCCTATATCCCAAGGCCAAGAGCTCTTCCTATTCAGGGATCTTAGTGGTGCCACAGAACACCACAGATCTCACCAGAGCCTTCAATTTATTTTGTGCATAAAAGGAGCGAGACAGAAGATCCCCGAGATTAAAACTGGAACTGGATTTAATTGCCATGGTCACATACCCAAATCAGACAGTAACTTGGCATGAACAATATGCTGACTTTTAAAGAGATTACGATAGTCAGGTTACATATGCTGAAACTTCAATTAGTGATTGGTCAGTGTATATTTGAATTTTCTCAAGTTTTTTTCCTAGACTGACCCCCCCACTCATGGGTCAAATAGGAGAGGGAAGGAAGAGGTAAAAGTTATGCTAAGATGCCTGCTTGCAGATCAATTAAGGGAAGGGAAGGTGGGGTTGTGCTCAACAATGGCCATCAGGAAGGAAGGAAACTTCCCCACTTCTCCATCTCCACTCCATCCCCACAGACACAAACAGTAGTTCTCTTTAAAGTGCTTGGTTCTACTTAACCCCAATTGCTTAGGGGAGGCCAGGTGGCTCAGCGAGTAAGAGCACCAGCTCCAGTGTTGAGAAGACCTGGAGATCGAATCCCAGGCTCAGGCACTTAGCACCCACCCAGAAACACCTGGCCATGTAACCTTAAGCAAGTTACTTAACCCCAATTGCTTTAAAAAAAAATAAAGTGCTTGGTTCTTCCTTTAAATCTAGCTATCTGTTGCCAGAGGTCACAATATTCATAGCTGATTCCTCTTTCAAATGTCTCCTTAGAGAGTGTGTGTTAATTTTAATTTTTTTCTTTATTAATTTGTTTGTTTACTTTTAGTTTATAGGATTCAATCCCACAATTCCTTGAGTTTCAAATTTTCTCTCCCTCGTGGTAGCATACAATCAAGTAAAGGATCTGCAAATACTTTCACATTAGACATTAGTCAGGTTATAAAGAAGGATTGTATCAGATGGAATTAACAATGGGAAAGAGGAAACAAAACCAAACAAGAAAAAGACAGAGAGCATGTAGTTTGTTTCAATCTGCATTCAAACTCTGTTCTTTCTAGTTCTTTCTCTGAATGTAGACATCTCTCTCTATCATGAGCTTTTCAGAGTTGACTTATAACCCTTCATTGCTGAGAAGAGTCCAGTCTATCAAAGTTTCTCATCTCACATACATAGTGTCTGTAATTGTGTACAGATTTCTCCTGATTCTGCTCTTCTCACACAGCATCAGTTCATATAAGCCACTCCAGGTAATGATGAAGTCCATATGCTCCTTGTTTCTTATACTACAATAGTATTCCATTACATTCATATACCACAACTTGTTTAGCCATTCCCCAATTGATGGGCATCTCCTTAATTTCCAATTCTTTGCCATGACAAAATAGAGTCTTCTCCCCACTTCTATGATCTCCTTGGTATACAACCCTAGAAGTGGTATTTCTGAGTCAAAAGGTATGAAATTATTTATAGCCCTTTGGGTATAGTTCTAGATTGCTCTCCAGAATGGTTGAATCAGTTCACAACTCCACCAATAATGCATTACTGTTCTAATTTGTCCACATCGTCTCCACAATTTGTCACTTTCCTGTTTTGTCTTCTTAGCCAATCTGACTGGTGAGATGTGGTACTTCAAAGTTGTTTTGATTTGCATTTCTCGAACCAATAGTGTTTTATATCATTTTTCATATGCTCATAGATATCTTTAATTTCTTCCTCTGAAAACTGCCTATTCATATCCTTTGACCATTTATGAATTTGGGAATGACTTGTATTCCTATAGATTTGACCCAGTTCACTGTATATTTCAGAACTGAAGCCTTTATCAGAGACAATAGTGGTGAAATTTCTTTCCTAACTTTCCACTTTGTTCTTAATCTTGTTTGCTTTGGCTTTATTTGTACAGAAGTTCTTCAATTTCATGTAATCAAAATTATCCATTTTGCATTTTGTAATGCTTTCTAATTCTTGTTTGGTCTTGAAGTCTTCCCCTCTCCATAAATATGACAGGAAAACTATTCCTTGCTTTGCCAGATTGCTTACAATATCAACCTTTATACCTAGGTGATGCACCCATTTAGATTTGATTATGGTATATGGTGTTAGATAATCGTCTATACCCAGTTTCTACCATACTATATTCCAGTTTTCCCAGCAAATTTTTTTTTGGCAAATAGGGAGTTCTTATCACAGAACCTGGGGTCTTTGGATTTATCAAACAATAGAATATTTTAATCATAGACTGCTGAGTGTCATGTTCCCAGTTTTTCCATTGATCCACAGCTCTATTCCTCAGCCAGTACCAAATAGTTTTGATAACTGCTGCTTTATAATACAGTTTAAAATCTGGCATGGTTAGGACACCTTCCCTAGCATTTCTTTTCATTAATTCCCTTGATATTCTAGAACTTTTGTTCTTCTCTTATTCTTCTTCTCCTTCTTCTCCTTCTTCTCCTTCTTCTCCTTCTCCTTCTTCTCCTTCTTCTCCTTCTTCTCCTTCTTCTTCTTCTTTGCTTTTTAGAGGGCAATTGGGGTTCGGTGACTTGCCCAAAGTCACACGGCAAGAAAGTGTGGGTCAGAGGACAGATTTGAACTCAAGTCCTCTTGACTAGAAGGCTGGTGCTCTATTCACCGCACCACCTAACCACCCCTAGAACCTTTGTTCTTAAAAATGATGTTTACTACTCTTTTTCTGGTTCTATAAAGTACTTTTTGGATAAATTGATTGGTATGGCACTAAATATATAATTTAATACAGGTAAAATTGTCATTTTTATTGTATTATCTTGACCCAGCCATAAGCAATTCATGTTTTTCCAATTAGTTATATCTGACATTATTTGTATGGAAAATGTTTTACAGTTGTGTTCATATAGGTCCTGGGTTTGTTTTGGCAGGTAGATTACCAAATATTTTGTAATGTCTACACTAACTTTAAATGGGATTCCTCTTCTTATCCCTTGTTGCTGTATTTAATTAGAAATATACAGAAATACCAAGGATTTCTATGGGTTTATTTTATATCTTGCAAATTTATTTATTGTCTCAACTATTTTTGTACTTGATTCTCTAGGATTCTCTAAGTATATCATGATATCATCTCCAAAGGGTGATAACTTGGTCTCTTCTTTGACTAATTTGATTCTTTGATTCCCTTTTCTTCTCTAATTGCTGTTGCTAACATTTCTACTACCAGATTGAATAAGAGGGGTGATAGTGGACACCCTTGTTTCACCCCTGATGTTACTGGATGTGCTTCAAACTTATCCCCATTACATATAATAATTGCTGTTGGCTTTAAATAGATGCTGCCTATTATTTTAAGGAAGGCTTTATTTATTCCTATACTTTTTAGTATTTTTAATAGGAATGGATGTTGTATTTTGTGAAAAGCTTTTTCTGCATCTATTGAGATTATGATGTAGTTTCTGTTACTTTTATTTTTGTTATGATCAATTATAATGAAGATTTTCCTCATATTAAACCATCCTTGCATTCCTGGAATAAACCCTAGCTGATCAAAGTGTATTATTTTTGTAATAAGTTGCTGTATTCTTTTTGCTAATATTTTATGTAAAATTTTTGCATCCATATTCATGAGGGAAATTAGTCTATAAATTTCTTTCTCTTTTGTATCTTCCTGATTTAGGTATTAGCACCATATTTGTGTTGTAAAAAGAATTTGGTAGAACTCCTTCACTAATTTTCCCCAATAGTTTGCAGAGTATTGGAATCAATTGTTCTTTAAATGTTTAATAGAATTTGCTAGTAAATCCATCTATCCCAGAAGATTTTTTTCCCCAGGGAGTTCACTGATGGCTTGTTTGATTTCTTTTTCTAAGATGGGGTTATATAAGTAATGAAATTTCACATCAATTAATCTGGACAATTTATATTTTTAAAAATATTCATCCATTTTACTATGATTGTCAAAGTTATGTGCACACAATTGGGCAAAATAATTCTTAATTATTGTTTTAATTTCCCCTTCATTGGAGGTAGATACACCTTTTTCATTTTTGATACTCATAATTTACTTTTCTTCTTTCTTTTTTTATCATAGTGACTAAGGCTCTATCAATTTTATTTGTTTTTTCATAAAACAAGTTCTTTGTTTTATATATTAATTCAATTTTTTAATTTCAGTTTTATTAATCTCTCCTTTGATTTTCATTATTTATAATTTAATATTTAATTGAGGATTTCAATTAGTTCTTTTTCTAGCTTTTTCAATTGCATGCCCATTTCATTGACCTCCCTTTTCTTTAATTTATTTATGTATGCACTCAGATATATAAAAATTCCCCTGAGAACTGCCATTACTGCATCCCATACATTCTGGTATGTTGTCTCATTATTGTCATTCTCTTGAATGAAGTTACTGATTGTTTCTTATACATTCTGGTTTGTTGTCTCATTATTGTGATTCTCTTGAATGAAGTTACTGATTGTTTCAATAATTTCTTGTTTGACCTACGTAATCTTTTTTATTAAATTGTTCAGTTTTAAATTAGTTTTTAGTCTATCTTTCAAAAGCCCTTTATTGCATATGAATTTTATTGCATCATGATCTGAGAATGATCCATTTAAAATTTCTACCTTTCTGCACTGAATTCTGAGGTTTTTATTTTGTAGTACATGGTTGATTTTTGTGTATGGATCATGTACTGCTGTGAAGAAGGTATATTATTTTTTTATCCCCATTTACTTTTCTTCAGAGATCTATCATGTTTAGGCTTTCTAAAATTCTATTTGGCTCCTTAACTTCTTTTTTTGTTTATTTTATGTTTAGATTTATTAAGTCATAGAGGGGGAGATTGAGGTCCCCCACTGGTAAAGTTTACCTATATATTTCTTCTTCTAATTCTCTTTACTTCGCCTCTAGAAATTTGGCGCCTATATATGCTTGGTGCATATATGTTAAGTAATGATTTTGCTTCATTTCTTTTTCTTTTTGCTTTTTGGAAGGTGTAGGAGAGGGCAAGTGGGGTTGTGTCCTGCCCAAGGTCACACGGCTAGTTTTAGTGTTAAGTGTATGAGTCCAGATTTGAACTCTTGTCCTCCTGACTCCAGGGCCAGTGTTCTATTCACTGCTCCACCTAGCTGCCCTTTGCTTCATTCTTGATGGTGCCTTTTAGCAGGATATAATTTCCTTCCTTATTTCTTTTAATTAGATCTTTTATTTTTTGCTTTTGTGTTAGCTGAGATATGGATTGCTAACCCTGCTGTTTTTACTTTAGCTGAAGCATAATATATAGTATTCCAGTTTTTTACATCCACCGTGTGCATATTCCCTTGTTTCAAATGTGTTTCTTTTTTTTATTTCAAAATGACTTATTAAGGCTTTTTTATTAAAGCACAAAGAGTACCCTTGGTTTGTGGATGAGTGGTTATTTTCTTCGTGAAAGCAGTAAATCAGGATATTTTACATTAAACAAACACAAAAATGCCCTTCACAGAGATGTGCATTATTCTTGTACCCCATAAATATAGGTTGGATTCTGGAACTTAAGATTAGGAATCTATAAGGAGAAGAATCTTGGGCCCAACAATAAGCTTTTCTTAAGTGAACCGAAAGCATACTGCCATGTTTGTAAAGAAATAATATAATGGGGGGGGGGCTATTTTTATGTTACCCACACCCGCTTATCAATCACAATGACTTCACAGTGACTGCGTCGGGCCCACAAAATGCACAAGTAAGCGGGTATATCAAGGCTGGAAACATAGAGGCCAGTTGGCAGAGGAACGATACCCTCTGTACCCGCACCATTGGCACCGAGTTACTGGCTGTGGTGTGGAACGTCAGAAACAGAAGGCACCTGGGAATCTTCTCCCATTGAATCTCAGAAAACAAAGCCTCGCAAAGTAGCTACTGCCCCCCCCCCCCCTACGACCATCGCACCGTCGCTCAAAGGTGGCACAAACCCCCCAACCGAAGCCAGCCGCTTCCCGGGTCGGCGACAAAGCCCTGGGCGGAAAGGCAGTATGCGCAGCCGGGCTCTGGCTCGCCTCCAGGGCCCCTTCTTTCACTAGGCAGCTTCGAGGAAGGCTGTGGGGTCGCGGGCCCGGAAGCACAGCAGGTGCGGGCCGCCACGGTGCTGCGGCCGCGCGGCCTCCTACAGCAGCTGCGTCCCCGGAAGTGCCGGCCTTCTAGGCGCGGTCGCGGCGGCCTGCGCCCGCTGGAAGGCCATGTACTCATCCAAGATGGCGGCGCGCTCTTGGCGGCGGGCAACGCGAAAAGCCGCCCCGCTAGGTCGCCAGCTCCCAGTCGCGCAGCAGCAGCGACTTCAGCACGGGGGTCTGCACCAGCAGCCGCGCGCCCACAGGGGCCGCTGCTCTGCTCTTGGAGGCGGGGTGGCGGGGGTGGCAGGCCGTGCTCCTGCAGGGGCCGGGCCGCCGCCGTCACCCCCGCCCACCTTCTGCTTGCCCTTGTGGTTCTTGAGGCCCGAGCCTGGGCCGGAGCCCCCTATGGGGGTGGAGGGCGTACGGGGGCCGCAGCCTGCCCAGAGATGGCAGCAGCTGCGCAGGTGGAGGCGGCAGAAGCGCCTCCGGCCTGGGAGGAGGCAGGGCCCCAGCACAGTGGAGGGCATGATGCGGGTTTTCTGGAAGAAAGTCTCCCTGCGCTTCTGCTGCTGCAGCTGGGATGCGCTGCCGCCCCACGGCCGGCCCTGGGCCCGGGGCTCCTGGCTGGCGCTGCTTCTGCAGGGTGGCCTCCGAGTACTTGAGGACGCGGCGCTCAGGCACCCACTTGTCCCAGTTCTTGTTCCGGCCGCTTGTCCTTCGCGGCCACCCTGAGTCACTTGGCCTCGTCCAGCTGTGGCCAGTGGAAGCACAGCACATGCTCCCTCCTGGAACTGGGCTTCCGAGCCATGGCAGGGCTGGTAGCGGGCGGCTGCCGCCTCCTCTGCTGCCTGAGGCTTGACTCTCATTGTTTCTTGTAGACAGCATATTATAGGATTATGATTTTTAATCTGCTTTCCACCTCCATTTTATTGGAGAGTTGATCCCATTCACATTCACAGTTACGATTGCTCTCTGTCTCTTTCCCTCCATCCTATTACTTCCATCCCTTTAGATTTTTGTGTCTTCCTTCTCCCTTCCCCTCCTTAAGAATTTTCGTTTTGGTGAAGATCGCGGAGTAGAAGCATGACCTCCCTTCGGCTCTGGCTTCCACCTTCCCCAATTCATGTAAAAGGGGACTCTGAACAAACTTTTGAACTATAGAACCCACAAAATGACACAGAGAAGCTAACATCCCACTGAGGACAGAGAAGCAGGCTGGCAGAAATTGGCCAGTAGAGTTCGTTGGGAGCCCAGCCAACCTCCACACCAAAGTTTTAGCCCCAGGGCAGGCCTGAACAGCCGCTGGCCAGAGGAGCTCCAGACCACCAGAAGCTGTGGCTGTCTCCAGATTTATCAACATATAGATGCTAAGAACAAAGTGACAGGTCAGTGCAGTATGGACTTTGGGAGCCAGTAGTTTGGGAGTGCCTGTGCTTTTACCCCCAGGGCTAGAAGCCAGTGAGGAGGAACAGAGTGCAGCCACCTCCACCTGGCACCTTCAACTCCTGACCTACAGAGTGTAGGGGGACCAAGCTACCAGTTTGAGGAGGTAATCGCTCTTGCTTTAACTTTCTTGGATCTGAATTACAGTCTAGAGTGGTGGTCCTGAGGTGTGTGACCAGCTTGCTAAAGCATGTGGAGACTTCAGCAAGGGCACCCAACTAATACCTCCAGCAGCTGATGAAACCTCAGCTTTTAGGATGAAAGCTGCCCTGTCTGGTAGCAGAGTTCTACTGTGTCAAAAATCCCAGGGGTCGAGTGACTGAGGGACAACATAACCAGGAAAATGAAACAAAGCAAACAGAAAAAATCCAACATTAGACTCCTATTTTGGGGACAAAAAGGAGCAAACCATGGAACAGGAGGAAGACAAAGAAGTCAGAACTCCTGCACCAAAAGCTTTAAAGGAAAATATGAGCTGATTACAGGCCATAGAGGACATTAAGAAGCAGATAAGAGGAGTGGAGGAAAAAATGGGTAGAGAAATGGGAACAATGTAAGAAAATTGCAAAATGAGAGTCAATAGACTGACTGAGGAAAATAACACCTTAAAACACAGACTAAGTCAAATGGCAAAAGAGGCTTAAAAACGCAATGAGGAGAAGAATGCCTTAAAAAGCCGAGTTTGCCAGATGGAAAAAGAATCTGAAAAACTCAATGAGGAAAATAATTGCTTCAGAATTAGATTGGAATAAATGGAAGCTAATGACTTTATGAGAAAT
Organism: Petaurus breviceps papuanus; assembly: GCF_028583685.1. Classification (NCBI taxonomy): domain Eukaryota; kingdom Metazoa; phylum Chordata; class Mammalia; order Diprotodontia; family Petauridae; genus Petaurus; species Petaurus breviceps. The sequence goes on from NW_027185653.1 coordinate 2,482,217, forward strand.
CAAGACGCTGTTAAACAGATCCAAACAAATGAAAGAATAAAAGGCAATGTGAAATATCTCATGGGAAAAACCACTGACCTAGAAAATAGATCCAGGAGAGATAATTTAAAAATTATTAGACTACCCGAAAGCAATGATTGAAGAAAGAACCTAGAAATCATCCTTCAAGAAATTCTCAAGGTAAATTGTCCTTATGTTTCAGTACCAGAGGGTAAAATAGAGGTTGAAAGAATCCACCCATCACCTCCTGAAAAAGATCACATAAAGAATACTCTTAGGAATATCATAGCCAGGATCTGGTATTCCTAGATCAAGGAAAGAATATTACAAGGAGCCAGGTAGAAACAATTTGAATACTGTGGAAACACAAACACTATAAGAAAGTATCTGGCAGCTTCTATAGTGCGGGATCGAAGGGCCTGAAATATGATATTCCAGAGGGTAAAAGAGCTTGGATTAAAACCAACAATCACTGCCCAGCAAAACTGAGTATCATGATTTTGGGGAAAATATGGTTGGTCATTCAGTGTAATAGAGAATGAAACATAGAACTTTCAAGCATTCTTGATGAAAAAACCAGAGTTGAATAGAAAATGTGACCTTCAGATACAAGAAGCAAGAGAAGCTTGAGAAAGTAAACAAGGAAAAGAAATCATAAGCCCCTTTTCAAAATTTAATTATTAACAGTACTACATGGAAAAATGACAATTGTAAATGATGAAACTTTTCTCAGTATGAAAATAGCTTAAGGGAATATAATATGATATGATATGATATAATATATATGCATGTGTGTATGTATGTATATATATCTGTGTGTATGTATATATATATCAGAGAGTATATGGGCTTATGAATACATATGTGAATTGTGTATATATGCTAATATGTATACATAGAGGGCACAGGACCAATTTAATAGAAATGGATGATATTTAAAAGATAAAATTAAGAGGTGAGGGAGGAATGTAATGACAGGAGATGGGGAGAGACAGAATGGGGTTAACTATCTCATATAGAAGAGGGAAGGGAAAATGCTTACAATGTAGGGGAAATATAGGAAGGCAAAAGGGAATGGGCCAAACTTATTCTCATTTAATGTGCTTTGCAGAGGGAATGAAATACACACTAAATAGGGTATCTCACCCTACAGGAGAGTAGGAGGGAAGGGGATCAGAGGGGAGATGATGGAAGGGAGGGCAGGTTGGGGGGAGGGAAGTTGGAAGCACCTATTTTTGAAAAGGGATGGAATCAAAATAGAGAATAGAACAAGTGGATGGTGGGATAGAAGGGAGGGAAATATAGTTAGTCTTTTCCTATGTATCTCCTATGCTAGTGTTTTGCCTTAGCTACACATGTATAGCTAGCACTGAACTGCTTATCTTCCCAGTAAGAGGGGGTAACAAGGGAGGAAGGGAATGAATCTATAATTCAAACTTTTAAAATCAAATGTATATATATATATATAATTAGTACTATTTTACATGTAATTGGGAAATAAGATATACAGGCCACTGGGGCAAAGAGATCCACCATGCCCTACTTGAAAATTCAAAGGGGGTTTGGGGGAAGATATGTGAGAGAGCAGATTGGAGGAGGGAATATCCTGTGGGATCGCCATTTTGGGGTGGTGGGTAGGACAAAAAAAACAGGGAGAAAATTTGCAACTCATAATCTGACAGAAATTAATGATGTAAATCAGAATTTCATAAAACATTAGAAAAAAAGATAAAATAAAAGAAATAAAGAGAAATGACCCCCCCATAAAAAGTGTTTTCCTTTTGACCATCTCTTCCCTCAGTATTCTCTCCCTGTGACCCTCTCTTTTTTTCTTTGTTAACTGTCTTTATTTCAAACATTTTAGGAGAAAAAAATCTTTGTATAACTGAAGTTTATAACAAATGCCACTTGCAACACATTCCCTACTTGGTATCTGCTCAACCTGAAACGATTTGGAATATATGTATAATATATGGAGCAAAGGCAATATACCTCATGCCATGCCTAAGTAGAGACTGAAGCAATGGCTGATCATAGATTAATCAAGGAACAAAGATATCTAGTGTACAGAATGGAATGTAACAAGTCTGAATCAGATTTGTAGCAGCCAGTCAAAGCAGATCTTATGGTGGTTATGTCATGGTCATGGCTGCAAGCTGAATAGAGCTGCCAAGAAACTGCATTCAGATCATGGAATGCAGTATTTGAAATGAAGTCACTAGTAACATCAGCTGTGCTGCAGGCCTGGCCGAGGTGCCATCAAGTCAATGGAACTTAGCTTCCTAGGCAGCCAGACACCAGCAGAAAAGAGTCCCAAATTAACAATCAAATTCTTCCAGAAGTTTTTCCTTTTGGTGGCAAAGCAATAGGCACCCTGCAGGCATTCCCCAATGCCTTTGGCATCCCTACTCTCTCCACAGGATGCCCCTGCAGGCAACATTGCCTGAAGTGGCACCCAGGACCCACTGGAAGGCATGGCAGGTAGTCCCAAGGGCTCAGTTTCACATGTGCACAACTCGCTAGCACTCTAACTCCTCCTCTTTACCTATCCTTTCCCCTTACTACTGTTTTCCCCCCTTCTAACCACCCACCCCCCTTTATTCCCCCCTTACCCCTCCTACTGTCTATAGGACACAGTGGATTTTTACACTTATAAGAGTATATTATTCCCTCTTTGACCCAAAACCAAGGAGAGTAAATTTCACACAGTGATCCTCTCCCTCCCCCCTTTCCCTATGTTATAATGAGTTTTTGTGATTTTTTACATTGGAATCTTAAACTTAGTTTATTATGGTGATCCCTCTTTGAAACAGAATTAATGAGAATAAAATTCATAAGATGTTTATCTCCTTCCCTCCTTCCCCTCTACTATAATATATTTTAATGCCTCTTTGTGTACCATAATTCACCTTTTTCTGCCTCATCCTTTCCTTTTCTCCAATTACAATCCCTTTGAACCCCTTAGTAAGTTTTTTTTTTATCATCAGATTAGTTCATTTATACCTACAACCTCTATCTATGTATATTCCTTTTAAAGGTAGTGATAATCATATAAACAGTTTCCTTCTATTGAACTGAAAGTTATGGGCGTGTGTGTGTGTGTGTGTGTGTTTCCTTATTAACCTTTTCATGTCCTTCTTGATTCTTGTAAATGGAGTTCAAATTTTTCATTGAGCTCTGGCTTTTTCATCAGGAAAGTATGGAAGTCCTTTATTTCCTTAAAGGGCCATCTCCATGCCTGAAAGATTATCCTCAGTTTTGTCAGGTCATTGATCCTTGTTTACAGTCTTAGCTCTTTTGCCATATAAAATATCAAATTCCAGTTCCTCTGATCTTTTAGGGTAGAAGCTGCTACGTCCTGTGTAATCCTGACTGTATTCCATGATTTTTAAATTGTTTCTTTTTGACTGCTTGCAGTACCTTCTCCTTGACTTTGTATTTCTGGCTTCTATATTTCTTATAATTTTGAATTTGGGATCTCTTTCAGGAGGAGTCGAGTGAATTCTTTTAATACCCTCTGATTCTAGGACTTCAGGACAGTTTTCTTTGACAATCTCTTGGAGGATGTTGTCTAGGCTTCTTTTTTCATCGTGGCTTTCTGGTAGACCAATAATTCTTAGGTTATCTCTCCTGGATCTGTTCTCCAGGTCAGTTGTTTTTTTCCAGTGAGATATTTTATACTTTCTTCTAATTTTTCAATCTGCATGTCTCCAGATTCCCCTGGTGGTGCTAGGGTCTACCTGGGCTTGCTGGCTCCACCACCCTGGGCTTTGGGAGCTCCTGCTGCTCAGCTGAGTTGGGGTTCTTGGCACCACTCCTAACCTTCACTTCAGACTCCTTACTGCTTCAGTTACACCCTTTCTCAGCGACACCTAAGCCTGAGGTTATTTCAGTATTTTACTCAGGGTGGGACATTTATCTCTGAGTTTTCTTGGTTAGGGAAGGGTAATCAGAGTAGCTATGGTTTACTTTGCCATCTCGGCTTCCAGAAATTCAGGTAATTGATTTTTTAACTTTCAGACTGTGGGCTGATAGTCCCAGGAAAAGCTGCCATCTCTGTTGCAGGCCCTGTACTTTTTCTTACCCAGCACCGACTGATCCTCTATCCTGTGATGAGATGTCTGTGAATTGCCCTTGGGGTGGGTCAGTCCTCTGGCTGTGTCTCCTTCTCACTGTGCTGTAGTCTGTTCTCTGGTGCAACACACACATGCTCCGTGTTCCCCCTGCCCAGACCTATGTGGGCACTTTGCTGGGCTGGATCTGCCACCCTCCATCTCCTAATGCATTCTGTCTGAACTCTGGAATTTGACTATAATATTCCTAGGAGTTTACTTTTGGGGATCTTTTTCAACAGATGATTGGTGAATTCTTTCCATTTCTATTTTTCCTTCTGGTTTTAGAATATCAGGGCAGTTTTCATTGATAATTTCTTGAAATATAATTCATGAACTCTTTTTTTTATTACAGATTTCAGGTAGTCCACCCTTAATCAGATTCTCTTGGTTCCTGGCCTGGAAGTGACTGGAAGAGGTATCTGAGGAGGATCTTGATGGGAATGAAGAGTAGTCTATGGTGACTGAAGGACAGAGGCCTGTAACAAAAAGAATGAGATTAAGGGTGGGAAGTAGCCAAAGGCTATCTAGAGATAGCATAACTTGGAGGACTGGTCAAGGTTCTGGGTAACAGAGAATTGGGCATAGTGATAATGAAAGGCTTATAACCTCCAGCAAATGCCAGATCAAGTGGGAAGATTCAAGGAGAGGTCAAAGGATTCCCTGAGCCTATAACCCATCAATTCCATTAACTGAATTACAATTATTTTATTTAATTACATTTATTTCTTTTCCAGAAGACCTTAGAGCTTCAGTTAATTGTAGGATAATGCAAATCTTGCCTTCATAGATAGAACTTATATATGGATCCAAATTCTCAATTTTCCATGAAGAACCAAAAAGAAATATTAAGAATTAGACTAAAGCTTAAATATTTTGAGACATCTTTTGAGTCTTTCTTATTCAATGAACTGGAGGTAAAAGAATTTTAAAAGAATATGGACTCATCATGACTTTTAATGGAATGTGATTTAGTGGGATATTCTGATTAGGAAATCCTCTTTGTCCTATCACAATGACGTGCGCCTATAGAAGACATATTTAGAAATAAAGTAGAAAAACACTTTCTGAAAATCAGGGGATATATTTGAAGGGATATAGTGTTATTAAAACTTAAAGAAGAAAGCAGGCCTAAATACTTAATTCTTGCTAGCTAACTAAGTAATTAGTTGGTTTTCCTCCTAATCGTGTACTTCTTTCTTCATACTCATATATGTCTCAGAAAAGCTGTATAACATAATGGATTGAGTGCTGTACTTGAAGTCAGGAAGACTTAGGAACAAATCTCATCTCTGACACTAATTGTTTGAATAAGAGCAAAGTGCTTTGAATACAAGCCTCAGTTTCTTCATCTGTAAACAGGAATAAAAATAACTATTTTCATTGCATATGGTTTCTGTGAAACTCCCGTGAGAGATATTGCTTGTAAAGTGTTCTGCAAAATGCAAAATAAGATGTAAATGTCAATATATATATGAGCACACATGCATATGCAAGCCAGTGTATAAACATGATACAAAACACATAGGCATACATTTATGTTGTATGAACATATGTAGACGTGCTTTCATATGCAAGTGAGTGTATGTGTATATGTGCACTATATAAATATATGCATATGCACATATGTGCATATCTATAAATTATCTATTATGATGTATGTTAAGATAGGAAAGGCTTTGAAACTAGTACACTCATTATTTAGGTTTGATGTTCAGAGGAAATATGGTACTTGTGAGTCAATGAACTTTTAACGCAGGAAGTTACTTTGCTCTAATACAGTAAGGATATGCACTAAGTACTACAGCAAGGATATAACATTACTTAGCTGCTCTGAACCAGATCATCAGGCTCATTTCCATCTGGTAATGCATCTAATCAATCAGTCATCAAGGTATGATGATTCCTCAGACCACAAAGTCTGAGAGTTCCTAAGTCCAGTTGGCCTAGGCTTTTTATTGGCCCTAGAGCAGAAAGCTTTCTCAGGGAATTTGAGATCAAACAGCTTTCTTTGGGAGAGGAAGTTTCACCAGGCACACCTTTAAGGAAGTAAATACTGAAGTAAATTATTGTGTATGGTGAGAAAGCTGTGTCAGGGTAGGAGAAACTGTGTAAGAGAATATTGCCTGCCACATATGTGTATATGCACATTTGTATTTTTTATATATGTCCTCATGTATATTGACATTGTATATCACTTTTTTTCCCCAAAATAATGGTAAAAACTTCATCTCTCACTGGAACTTATCAACAACCCTGATAATAAGTGATAAAGTTATTATTATTCCAATTTTACAAGCAAGACAATAGAGATTCAGAGGTGAAATGACTTGTCCATGGTCACATAGTTATTGTGACCTCAGAGAAGAGATTTAGCCCCAAATCTTCCTGACTTCAAATAGAACACTTTATTTGATAAGTTATATTGCTTCTTTAAAACACATTTAGAAGGAAGAGCTTAACTATTTAGTTAATCAAGTTTTACTAAATATTAATGTTTTCTCCCCTCTTTAAGTTGTATAATGCCCCAAACCCACAAATGTATCATTTAATTTTCAGAAAACATTTATTTGGTTTGTAAATATAGACATAGATGTAGAACAATACCTATATATCTACAGATATAGATATCTAAATGTAGAAAGGAAGGAGAACAATATAGATATAGATGACAGAGATATAGATTCAGAGTGAGGAGACAGATGGAGACAGAGAGATGAAGAGGGGAGATGTGGAGAAGAAGAGGGAAGAAGGGAGACAGAGACAGTGACAGGCAGATAGATTAGAAAAGGAGATGGAGATGGAGATGGAGGGGGAATGTAGGACTTTCCACATTTTATTGCTGTAGGGAGTTCCAAGGAAGAAAAATTCATCTAACAACTTCAATTCATCATTAAATCAGTATCCCACTATGCAACCATGTTCAATTTCTGGTTCTGTCCACTCCTGCTGTGTGACCTTGTGTAAGTTACTTAAATTCTCTGGACTTGAGTTTCTTCCTTTCAAAACTAAGAGGCTTAGGGGCAGCCAGGTAGCACAGCAACAGCAAGTAGGAGCACTGGCTCCAATCTCAGAATGACCTGGATATTGAATCCCAGGCTCAGACACTTAGGACCCACCCAGAAACACCTGGCCATGTAACCTTGAGCAAGTTAGTTAACCCCAATTGCTTAGGGGCAGCCAGGTGTCTCAGCAAGTAGGAACACCGGCTCCAGTGTCGGGATGACCTGGATCAAATCCAGGCTCAGATACTCATCAACACCCAGAAATAACTGGCCATGTAACCTTGAGCAAGTTACTTAACCCCGATTGCTTTAAAAAAAAAGTTAAGAGGCTGAAACCATATCTTTCCAGGTCTCTCAAGGTTCTCAGCCAAAGGTTCTGTGATCTCTATCCTAAATGATTGAAATTATACTGGTATATTTTTAAGCATCAGAGGAACATTAATGGGGAAGATATTTTTTCAAAAGAGATACATTCTTTCCTCATAAAAACTCTTCTATTTAGGTACACTGTTATCTGCTCTGGCTTTGGGTAAGAACTACTGTTTATATTACTAAATGCTACTGTTGTGAATACATGCAGTGTAAATATACAAGCATTTAAAAATTTAAAAATGTTTTACATTTATGAAGTTCAGTACATAACATTTTTTCCTGCTAATCTTTATCCAGATACTTTTTCCACTTCCTATTGTATACTAAGTATTTTAGAGTACTTACTAAGAATTCTAGTTTCTGTGTTTCTGGAATTTATTTGATAAGAACATTTGATACACTCTAGTTTCAGTGAATTGATTGTCAATGATACTTGATTCATTTTAGTTTTAATCCTGCCATAATATCCTTTTTTCATTATTAACTTAATGATTAGGTAAAGAATTCTGTTTAACACACTGGGATTTTATGTTCATATGCCAAGATGTCCATTTTCTGACAAAATACAGTTACTTGTATTTATTGAGGATTTTGATTTAAAGTCAATCTTAAAATGATTTTCTAATCAGAGTCCAAAGGAAATTATGTGATGAAGCCAAAAAAATTGAAAGAAATTCCCCAAAATATGTTGGATTCAACTTTCCCTTCCCTTTAAACAATCTTCCACTGGAGACTGTAAAAAAAAGAAAGAATTCTAGGATTACGAAGGATAGAGTTTATAATTTGTTTTAATCTGATTTTATCATAAATTAAAGAAGTAGGCGTTCCATGTATTTCATGTCTGATTCATTCCCTAAGTCCTAGAAAAACTGAATATATGCCCTGATGTAGTGAGAATTACCTATTGATATTACTACATGCTTTGAATAATTTTGATATTTTAAAAATGAAAAAAAAATTGCATTGTCAAAATCCTCTTACTCTTGGAAGTAAGAAGGGGAGGAAGGGAGAACACAGTTTTGCTCAAGTCAGTTTAAACCTGCTAAAGAGAAAGAATTTCTAATTTTTCATGGTGAGAATTTACAACTTTGAAAATACAAAGGCTGGGGGGGAGGGGAGAGTAAAAGTTTTAAAATCAAATGTTTAAGTACATATATATATGCATATATAATTTTAATACTATTTTACTTGTATTTGGGAAATAAGATATACAGGCACTGGGGCATAGAGATCCACCACGCCCTACTGGAAAAGTTGAAAGGGCTATTGGAGAAAATATGGGAGAGGGCATTTTGGAGGAGGGGATATTCTGTGGGACTGCTATTTTGGGCAGTGGGTAGGGGGAAAATGAGGAGAAAATTTGTAACTAAAATTTGGCAGAAATGAATGATGCAAATCAGAAATTAATAAAGCATCTGAAAAATGGAAAAAAATTAACAAAAATTAAAAAAAGAAAAAATATGAAATAAAAGAAAAAAAGAAAATGCAAAGTCTTCAAATAAAGACTCATTTTATTGTTTCTGTTCATTGGCTAGACTTTATAAAGTGATGGAAGTAAAAGTTACCAGAGAAAATTAAAATCGATAGTACATAATGTATACCACTTTTTATAGAGCACCTTTTTAAAAATATTTGCCAGCATTTCATTGAGGAATGACATTTAATTGTTCAGTCAGTGTGTTACCTTTGTTAAAGAGGTGAGATCTATGAAAGGATGAAATAGAAACCCTGTCCAAAAGCCCTAATGAAGGCATTACTCTGTCTCTTTTCCATTCTGAGGTGGGAAGAGACCTTTTAACTATGTCATATATGATATTTCACTATGGAATAGGCATTAATTCAATATGTATACATTTAATTTTATTCAGGTCAACAAACATTATTAAAGGCCTGCCTGTTTTCTTTCAGGTCCCAGTTTAGGTAGTACAGATACAAGTCAAAAGCAAAAACAGGTCCTGCTCTCAAGTAGCTTACATTCCTCAAATTATTCAAGTGGACAAATTCCAAAGCAATCATTTAAGTGTTATAGTGGATAGAGCTCTGGGACTACCACCAGGGAGATGCATGTTCAAATATGGACTCTCACATTGAATTTTGCTACCTTAGGCAATTCATTAATCTCTGCCTCATTTTCCTCAAATGTAATTTGGGGATAACAATAGCATTCAGCTCTCAGGGTCATGTGAGCATAAAATCTGTAAAAAATAGTAGAAGGCTTAGAACATAGTAGTTGCTTAATAAGTGCTTGTTCTCTTCCTGCTGATTTGTTTACTTTTCAAGTCTCTGTAATAAAGCTTTTGATCGATACTTATATTTTGTTTTTTGAGTTACACTGCCTCTGCGTTATATTTCAATTTGTATTTTTGTTTTCTTTTGCTGATAAAGAGAATCAAGAATTTAAGGTAGTTTTTTATTTCCTTTTTTTCTTTTACTTACAATATTTTTACTGCTTGAATAGATAAGAGGCATTCAAGTTATCTACAGCACTTGGCAGCTCGCAGTGTTTTTCATCACTCTTTGATAAATCTTACAAATTACTTCTACCTTGTTGGTTTTCTTTGAGTATTCATTAATACTTCAAACTTTCTTTCCATGGTTCTTACCATGACAACAGTTGCTTCTCAAACTGCTCCCTACAGTTGATGAATTGTTATTGTTGTTGTTGTATGATTCTTCTTATATTTAATGCTATGGAAAAATATATAGTATTTGTGAGAGTAGTGTCAGAAGCCATCTTGTATGAATTATTTTACTCTGTTATTATTTTCTTTTGCCATATGGACACGTTTATTAAACTCAAAAAGAATTTTTGGAATCCCAGACTAAATACTCCTATCTCCTTTTCAAAAGTATTTGAAATTTTTTTTTGCCAGTTTCCTATTCATTTTTTTTATTAGGTAGAATTCCTGGGAATCACATTACATGAAGATTCTCAGTAGCTACAGATTCTTTAAAATTTATCTCTTTAGATTTCAGTAATTCTTTTTTATCTAAGCTAGCTTTATGGATAGATGATGTTGATGATGATGATTGCTCTGCGTGGGTCTGCAGTAATTTGCTATGTGAATTGGAGCTGAGCATATCATTGACACAAATCAATATAAAGCCCTTATAAAAAATGATGAGATCTGTCATCTTGATATACTTAATACTGCCACATAATGAAAATATTCATGTCTTCAGGTCATTTGATATGCACTTGTGATTTCCTTTACTTAGTTGCCCATGCCCTGCACCATTTAAAGAAGTACCCAGGCTATCTATGCTGACTTATCTCTTTGTACCACTGTTTATCCTCAGTCTTTTCCACCTTCAGTCAACAGTCTTTTCACCTGAAGTAGCCTCTGCCATTTCTATCTCTCCTTTGATTAGTTTATTAGTTCCTGCCCAACATATCTATTTTTAAAGGTGCCCAAGATATCCATGTTCCACTTCTCTCCCAACTAGGGGGAAAAGTGGATAGAATACTATGTCTGCATTCAGCAATACTCTGCATTCAAACCTGATCTCAGACTCTTAATAGTTGTGTAATCTGGGCAAATCACTTTTCTCTCTTCCTTAATTTCCTCATCTGTAAAATGAGATAATAATAACTCTTTCCTAGGGTTGTGAGGAAAAAAGGGGTTAGTATATATAAAGTACTTAGCACATTGTATAGCACAAAGAAGAACAATATGTTCTTGAATTTTTATTCCCTCTTCTCACTCTCCCTAGTTCTCTTCTGACTCTCAGGACTTTTCTACCTAGTGCCTCCATCAGGAACCTAAGCTAAACAATTTTGATACTAGCACCACTACAACAAAAGAAAACAGAGCATAGATTGCCAGGAAGGAACACTTGGTCCTTGAATAGTGTTTTGAGAATCACCATTCTAGGGAACAAAGTGAAAGGTTAGAGAAAGAGATCATATAGAATAATAAGCTTCATAAATTGGTTGATGTTGACAGTTTTAGCAAGGAAAAAGGATATTTTTATTCTCTTTTATAGCAAATGATAACTTTTTATTTCTTTCCATTTCATATCTTGTCAAAAAGAGAAATTATCCTAGGACAATATAGAGATGTCAGAAGTCATTCAGCTCAGCACCCTTTTCCCCATTTTACTGATGGGGAAAATTGAGGTCAAGATTGTTTTTCGAAGGTCAAAGAAGTTATCAGTCAATCAATCACAAAGCTGGGATCTGGCATCAAATCATCAGATTCCAACTCCATTGATATTTCCATTCTAATATCATGGGTTGATATATCATTTTTCATTATTTTTGTCAAGATTTTGTCATTATAACCATTTTTTTTGTACTCACATACAACACTACAGGTTTTATTTCACTTATTTTTCTCTTTCAGAAAGTTATTTCACAAGATCATTGCTTATATGGTATTTGTCACTTATGTGTATATGTTCTTACTTCTGGTTTTTGTGTCTGTTTAGTTAATGGACTCATAGATTTAGAACTCTAAAGGATCATAGAGATTATCTACTACACTCTCCTCTTTTTATAAAGAAACCAAGACCCAGAGAGGCAAAATTACTTGTCCATGGTTGCATAGGCAGTGAGTGGCAAAGCTAGGATTTAAACCTGCATCCTCCAATTTGAAATTTAACACTCTTTGCACCAGCCAAACATGCTAAAAACAACTGCTTGTCTCTTGGTGAGACTTTGTCAACTTGGGAACTTAGTGAAATCTTTGGATTGAATTTTACATCTGCCCCTGACTAATTCATCATCACACATGCCACATAGCCCATTCATTCATTCTTGTTTTTATTCTATAAAAAGCTTCAAATATAGAATAGAAAGTTGTTTAAAAATCATATTATTAATATGGATTTTGAGAATCATTATCTTTTCAGTTTTTTCCTAATGAAAAGCAGAAATGACCAGTTCCAAAGGTGCTGATAAAATTAACGTACTGATTAAAATCTTTTTTTTTTCAATTTTGATTGGATGTGAGAGCAATTCCATTTGGCAAATCCTCATCCCATTTGCTGACATCTTCATTAACCTTGCTGATAAGGAAACCATTTCACACACACACACACACACACACACACACAAAGTTCTGGAGGCTAGAGATTTTATCTTCACAGCTTCGCCTCACAATGCTAATTCAAAGTGTGAAACATGTAGGTTCAGGTGCCTTGATAATTTCATAGTGCCCCATTTTTTTTGGTTAAAAGGTTGACATAAAGAAACCAATTACTTCATACTCACTAGAAGAGACTGATTTTCAAAGCAACATTTCATATTTTCAGAAAAGAAAGACCAAGGAGTTAAATAAAAGTGAATAAGAGTGTCATCACAGCCAGAGGAAGAAAAAGCTAATACAAAATCTTTGGGAGAAAAAAATAATATATTTCTGTTTTGAGATTTGTCAAACACATGTCATACTCTCCAGGTTTTTGGAGAAGTTTTATCCCAGACATCAGCTCTTTCTTTGGCATAGTGAGCTTTTGAATAGATAAATAGTAACTCAAATGTTTGGCTATTGTAATAGCAGGTAAATGAGAAATACAAAACTTAAGAGTATTTACTTCTTACGAACTTCCTAACATTTCTGCCACTTCACATAAATATGTTTGGATTTTCTTACTCTTACTGTGTTTTTCAATTTGGTAGGTAATTTATAATATGCATTTAGAGAGCATTGCCTCTAAAACAAAGAATTTTTTATTTTTGCAGTGGGGGTTTCTGACAATAATAACAGATCAAACCTATATTAATTTCAAGAAATTTTGGTGTAACTGTCTTAAAGGAGCAATTCAATTGTCATGTTATCCATTTGTTGGTCTTTAATTGGGTAGATTTTTCTGGTAGACATAACACACTGTATCCTTTCTGCCACCATCTGCTTTCTCTGATCTTATTACCCACTCCCTTCCTCCTAAACCATTGTATCTAGTACAAGGAGGGGTAGGCTAGAAAAAAAATATTTAGACTAGAAAAAGGGTTTTAATGGACCACAAGTTCATGAAGGAAGGAAAAGCCCCCAAATAATCTGAGATGTCTAAATTATGTCTTGAGTATTGTTGTCTGTTTGAGGAGACATATTTTCAATAGAATGTATAACCCGAACAAGGGAGGGTGGATGGCAACAAGGCTCAAAAGCATGGGAAAAGTTAGATATCTCGCCAAAACTTAATTTTGAATAAACATTAAACTTAGAATGTAACTATCACCATAATCTTTTTCAATATCTTTACTATATTTTGTGTATCTATAGATATCTTCTTATGCAGTCTATCACCTGTTCTACTTCTCTATCTCTTGCACTGACACTAGGAAAATTAATCACTAATAATGATGTTCTCTGTTCCTCAGATGATAAATGATCAAAGACTATGAAGAGGGGAGGCTAGTGGGCACAGCGAATAGAGCACTGGCCCTGGAGGCAGGAGGACCTAAGTTCAAATCCGGCCTCAGACACTTAACACAAAATCTAGCCATGTGACCTTAGGCAAGTCGCTTACCCCCAATTGCCCTACCTTACCCTCCAAAAAGCAAAGCAAAGCAAAACAAAACAAAAAGACTATGAATAAATGATTTTATGAATGAGAAATCAAAGCTATTATTAGTTAAATAAAAAGTTCTAAATCATTATTGATTAAATAAATGAAACTTAAAACAACTCGGATATACTATCTTAAAAACATCTTTGTGTTTGATTGTGTTAGATTGGCTAATATGATAGAAAAGGAAAATGATAAATGCTAGAGGGAATGTGGAAAAATAGGGCACTAATGTACTGTTGGTGGATTCATAAACTGTTGTAACTATTCTGGAGGATCATATGGAAGTAAGTCCAAAGAACTGTAAAACCATGCATACTCTTTGACTCAGAAACGCTACTACTAGGTTTTTATCCTAGAGATAAAAGAAAAGGGGAAAAGTGCATATTTAGATAAAAAAAAGAAATTAAAGTAGTTCTTTTAATAGTTCAAAGAATTAGAAATTGAGGGTATTTCTATCAACTGGGAAATGGCAGAATAAGTTGTGGTATATGATTGATGGAATACTGTTGTTCTATAAGGAAAGATGAGCAGGATGCTGTCAGAAAAACCTGGGAAGACATATTTTTCCCTACCCCAATTTTCCTCTGGATCCTTCAAACTTACAGAGTTACCTCCCAAACTGGACATGTCAAATTCAAGATAAATACTTGTTTATCCAAGGTCTAGAAAGAATCCAAAAGAAACTGCCCAAGCTCAGGCTCATGCTCTCCCAGGCAGGATATGTGCTAATGGGGGGAGTGACTAGGAGGATAAAGACACATCTGAAAAGTCCTATTGTCACTTTAGTCCATTCCTTTAGTCATCATCTCTTCTGACTCAGCAGCCAGTAAGGGGATTCTTTAATATATCAAGTCTAGACTCTTTAGTCCTGAGTCATGATTGGTTAGAATCAGGCCCCAAAGCTCCCCATGGTCAACCAGAACTAAGAATGGCAACACTGAGTATGTTCCATGGCATGTGAAAAATTTAAATTCAATACATTTTCATGCAATATTTCTACTTTTTTGCATTTTATTTTGAGATTTTTATGCCTTAATATACATACAATAAATTTGTGTAAAGGTGTCATATACAGCTGAGTAATAGTTTTATTTCTTTCTAATTATAGGTAAAAATAACAGATAAAACTCATTCCATTTAGTTTCTCCAGAAGTCTATCATATATAACTTTTCTAAGATTCTATTCATCTCCTCAATACTTTCCTGACTTCTTTTATGGTTAGATATACCCTTCTCTTAAAGGGGCAAGTTCAGGTTCCCTACTAGAAGAGTTTTAGTATTTTCTCCTATAAGTTATTAAAATTTTCCTTTAGGAATTTGGATGATGTGCTACTTGGAACAAGCATCTTTGTTTTGTTGTCTATGTTTTTTGTCTTTGTTGTACATGGTGCCTTTTAGTAGGATGCAGTTTTCCTGTTCATTCCTTGTAATCAGGTCTATTTTTGCATTAGCTTTGTCTGACATCATGCTTGCTACCCTTGTGCTTTTTGTTTTTGTTTTTGCTTTTGTTTTGTTTTGTTTTGGCTGTAGCATCATAGATTCTGGTCCAGCTCCTTATTTTAATTCTGTCTGTGTTTCTATTTTTCAAATTAGTTTCTTGTAAACAACATATTGTTGGATTCTGGTTTCAAATTCAGCCTGCTTTCTCCTGTTTTATGGGTAAGTTGACCATATTCATGTTCACATTTATGAATATTATCTGAACATTTTCCTCCATTCTATTTTCTTTTTTGTCTTTCTCTCTCTTTTTATCCTTTAAAGTTTTTTGCTTCTGACCACTGTCTGCTTTTATCAGCCCTCCCTTTTATCACACTTTCCTCATTTTTATTGCCTTCCCTTCCTACTTCCCTTGAGGTAGAATGATTTCTACACCCAATTATGTGTGTGTGTGTGTGTGTACTTTCCCTTCTTTCACTTTTACATGATTTTTAGATATAAGGTTCAAGTGTTACCTGCCCCCCCATTAGCCCCTCCATTGTAAAAGCTCTTCCCTGCACATCTCTTTTATATGAGATCATTTCTTTTAAATTTCCTTTATTTTTTCCTTTCTCCCAGGACATCTCTGTTTCTCACCATTCTGTTTCTGTTTTTTTTTTTAACATTATCCCCAAATAATGGAGTACTTGCATGTGAGCTCCATCTTCTTTCTTTTCTCTTCATGTTGAAACTCTTTGACATCATCTTCTATTCTTATTTGCTTTCTCACAGTTTCTGATAAAGAGTTAGTCTCCTCTTTGTCAAGGCTTCCCGTCTCCTCTAGTAGATTGCAAGATCAATCATTCCCTCTTCGTAAACTTCAACCTTTACCTCTCTGGGTTTTTTTCTGTATTGTTTTACAACCTGGCCAAGTCTCCTACAATCTTTCAAAACAAAAATTAAAACAGCCTCATTTAGAACCAACTACTATGTTAAGTTATCTTTTATCTCTCATTGTTTCAGCCAAACACCTTGAAAATATTATGTATATTCACTGTTTCCACTTCTCTCATTCACCGTTATAATAATAATCCTATTATTGAATGATGTACCTGAGAAATGACTTTAAAGTTCTAGGAAAGGCCTGTTTTGCTCCAGCTGTTTTCCAGAATGTTCACTACTTATAAATAGGGGTTCAGAGATCATATACCTATAAATATACCTTAGAAATTAGGTAACTGGATCATTTTGATCTTTTTGAGGAATTAAGCATGATATATCTTAAAGCACCCTGCTCCTGGGTAATAGGTTATTTTGGTTCTGGGCTCTTATCTTATACAGTATGGTGTCAAAACTCTTCCAAATAAATGTAAAAATGAGGCTAACCCAATTCTAAAGCAGAAGAACCCACGAAATAACAGAGTTAAACAAATTTCCAGCCAAGAAAACCTGGAAGGGTGATAGAAAAGTTCTATTGCACCAGTTGGAGAAAGAAATGCAGTCCAGCATGGGACATGCCAGCAAAGACCATGCTGAGCAAACCTGGGAAGGTTTAGGCAACTGAATCGCTGGCAGCTATAGCAGTTTCTGGAGTTTTTAACCCACAAAAGCCAAAGGAAACTTAGAGGGTATGTAGGAATCAAGCCTGGGTGAGAAAAGAACATATTCTAGCCCCAGTCCAAAGGTGGTATTGGATACATCTGCTTCTGGAGCCCTGTATCAGCAATGACATATTCACAATGCCTATAGAGATTACAAATATGCTGATATAATTATGTTTGCCATATGAGGAAATAAACTAGAAAATTTATTAAGATACCAAAAGACTGAGTCCCAAAACCAGAAAGTGAAAGCCATCAGAGTAGTTATGATATTGGCACAGGTAGATAAAGTAGAAAGCACCCACATTTTCAAGCCTTTAAAACAGAACAGGCTACCTCAGGCAAAGGTCCTCCTCTCCCCATGCACAGCAACCACCCAGCGTCCTGGAAGCGCGCTCCCAGCAGCTCCGGCCCCCGGCAGTGCTCAGCAGGAGTCCTTAGCAGAAAGTCCTTAGCAGTCCTAACTCAAAAAGGGCTTCGCGCTGCCACTGCCTCTGCTGCTGCTGCCGTCACCACCACCTCCAGCCAACGCAGGAACGCTAGCTTGGCTTCCGCTTCCTCTTGCTCCGCCCCTTCCTGCTACATCAGCAAGTCCAACGGGGCATGGAAGATCTTTAAATCCCATAACCCTTACAAGCCCTCAGCTCTGAGATGGTGGGGGGATTGAGCAACTGATCAGAGCAATATTGTAGGGATCTCTTGGCTGTCATGGGGGCAGGATTCTATTTCTTTGATTGTAACTTTGATTGATCATGGTCAAAATTCTGAGTGGTGTTCCTGGGGCAAGGAAGAGTGCTAGTGTGGGGGAGCTTGTGGCAGTGGTAGAGAGGGAACCCTTATCACAGTTACAAAGCAGAAAATAGTGCTTGCAGTCACTCAGAGCAGAGCACAGGCTAGAAGATGATGAAACACCTCTCCTTTGGTCATAAAACCTTGGAAAAACTGAAAATTCAGAGGTCCCTAAATGTATTTCTTAAAGTAGCTTCACAAAATTCCTGAAGCTTGGGTTAGGACATCCTCCACACTGGAAACAAAGTCCTACCTTAACAAAAAGGTAAAAAGTCAGGTAATTAGCTGAGAAAATGAGTTAACAGCAAAAAATCATAATATAAATCTCATTTTAGTGACAAAGAGGAATAAAATGTAACCAGAAAATGACAACAAAGTCAAAGCTCCTGCATCAAAAGACTCCAAGAAAAAGTAGGAATTGGCATCAGGGTATTGAAGAACTCAAAGAGAATTTTGAAAATCAAATAAGAGAAGTTGAATAAAAATTGTGAAGAAAAATGAGAGTGATGCAAAAAAAAATCATGAAAAATGAGTCAACAGCTAATTAAAGAAGACCCAGAGAAATTGAAGAAAATAATACCTTAAAAAATAGACTAACTCAAATGGCAAAAGATGCTCAAAAAGCCAATGAGGAGAAGAATGCTTTAAAAAGTTAAAATTGCCAGATGTAACAGGAATTTCAGAAACTCATTAAAGAAAATAATTCCTTCAAAATTAGTTTGGAGAAAATGGAAGGTAACAACTTTATGAGAAATCAAGATACTATAAAAAAGATGCAAACAAGTAAAAAATAGAAGGCAAATTGAAATAACTCAATGGAAAAACCAATGACCTGTAAAATAGAACCAGGAGAGATAATTTATAAATTATTGTACTACCTTAAAGCCATGATAAAAAAGAGCCTAGAAATCATCTTTTAAGAAATTCTCAAGGAAAATTTCCCTGATATTCTAGAACCAGAGGGTAAAATGAAAATTTAAAGAATTCACTGATTGCCTCTTGAAAAAGATCTCAAAAAGGAAAGTCCTAGGAATATCATAGCCAAATTCCAGAGTTCCCAGGTCAAGGAGAACATATTACAAGGAGTCAGAAATATATAATCTGAGTATTATGGAAAGACAATCATTATAACAGAAGATATAGCAGCTTCTACATTAAGGGATTGAAGGGCTTGGAATATGATATTCTGGAGGTCAAAGGAACCAGGATTAAAATAATGAATCACCTATGCAGCAAAACTGAGTCTAATGCTGTAGGAGGGAGAATGGTCATTCAGTGAAATAGAGGACTTTCAAGGATTCTTGATGAAAAACAGTTGAACAGAAAATTCAACTTTCAAATACAAGAAGCAAAGGAAGCATGAGAATGCAAACAAGATAAATAAACCATAAAGAAATTATTAAAGTTGAAATATTTGCATTCCTACATGGAAAAATGATCATTGTAACTTATAAGATTTTTTCTCGGTATGAAGATATTTGAAGGGAATATATATGTGTATATGTTCATATGTATGTGTGTACATATATGTAGATACATACATACATATGTATGTATAGGAGGCTTTATGTGTATACAAATATATATGTGAGTGAGTGTATATGTTTGTAAATGTATAGATAGAGGGCAGAGGATAAATTGAATATGAAGGGATGATGTTTAAAAAATCAAATTGAGATGGGAAAGAGGAATATATTGGGAGAAGAAAGGTAGAGATGGAATAGGGTAAATTATCTCATATAAAAGAGCCAAAACTGTTACAATGGAGGGGAAGGCCAGGAAGGTGAAAGGGAATGGGTCAACCTTACTCTCATTGAATTTGCCTTAAGGAGGGACTCACTCAATTGGGTAACAACCTACAGAAAAGTAGGGGGGAAGGGATAACAGAGGGGGTGATAGAAGGGAGGACAGACTTGGGGAGAGGGTAGTTGGAATCAAACATTTTTGAAAAAAGATAGGGTCAAAGTACAGGAGAGAATATTTGGGGGTGGGATAGGAAAGAGGGGAATATAGTTAATATTTCACAATATTACTACTATGGAAATGTTTTACATACCTACACATGCACAACCTATATTGAATTGTTTATCTCCCCAGTGGGGGTGGGTGAGGAGGGAAGGAGGGAAATAATCTGGAAATCAAAGTTTTAGAAACAAATATTTAAAAAAAATTTTTTTTCATACATCTGCAAAATACGATATAAAGCACTGGGCTATAGAAATTTATCTTTCCCTACAATAAATTTAAGGGATAGGGTGCAGGATAATATAAGAGAAGAGAATGGGGAAGGGGTATTCAGTGGACTCGCTATCTTGGGGTGTGGGGTCTAGGGGAAAGACAGGAAGAAACTTTGTAACTCAAAATCTTATGGAAATCAATATTGAAACTAAAAATTTAAAAATTGCAAAAGAAAAATGGATCAAAAGACCATTAAAAAAACAAAATTATCAAGGAAATCTGCACTGATATTCTAGAACGTGATAACAAAATAGAAATCTCAAGAATTCACCACTTACCTCCTGAACCTGCTAGGACTATTATAGCCAAATTTGAGACTTGCCTCGTAAAGGAAAAAATATTACAAACAGTCAGAAAGAACTAATTTAAACACATCACACCTATCAGACTGGCTACCATGACAAAACAGTCAAGTGATAAACATTGAAGAAGATGTGGGAAAATTGGAACAATAATTCAATTTTTGGTAGAGTTGTAAACTGGTCCAACAAGAACGGAAATTGGAACTATACCCAAAGGTCTATGAAAATGAGCGTACCCTTTTTTTTTTCCTTTTGGAGTAAAATTGGGGTTAAGTAACTTGCCCAAGGTTACACCAGCTAGATTTTTTGTGTGGGTGTTAAGTGTTTGAGGCCGGAACCGAACTTGGTTCCTCCTGAATCTGGGGCCGATGCTTTACTCACTGTGCCACCTAGCCACCCCCATGCATACCCTTTCACCAGCAGTTCCACTTCTAGTGCTGTATCCAAAATATATCATAAATTTACAAAAAAAATAGTTGCTCTTTTTTTGTTGGCCAAGAACTGAAAATTTATGGAATGTCCATCAATTGGGGAATAACTGCATAAGTTGTGGTACATGACTGTAATCAAATAGTATTGTGGTATAAGAAAATATGAACAGGCGGACTGCAGGGAAAAAAAATTCTAAAGACTTGAATAAACTGATACTGAGTCAAGGGAAGCAGAACCTGAAAACATTGTACACAGTAACAGCCATACTCTGTGATGACTGACTTTGATCGAATTGGCCCTTCTCAGAAATACAAGGACTCATAACAATTCCAGGGGATTCATGATGGAACGTGCCATTAACGGCCAGAGGAAAAAAAAATTGTGGAGTCTGAATGTAGAGGGAAGCAGACAATTTTATTTAATTTTGTTTGTTTGTTTTAGGTTTTGTTTTTCTTTCTCATGGTTATTCCCATTCATTCTAATTATTCTATACACCACAACTAATGTCAAAATATGTTTGATGAAGACGCATATGTAAAGTCTATATCAGATTGAATACCATCTTAGGGAGGGGGGACAGCAAGGAGGGGGTTAAAATTTTAAACCTGTAAAAGTGAATATTGTAAACTAAAAATATATAAATTGACATTAAAAGAAACAAAAAACAAAATGAACCAATTTAGGTATTGTGGAGTCATAGTCAGGATAACACAATATGTAGCAGCTTCTACATTAAAGAATAAGAGGACTTGTAATATGATATTCCAGAAGACAAAGAGGACCAGGTTCTAAGCGAGAATCATCTGCTTGGCAAAACTGAGTATGATCCTTCAGGGGGAAAAATGGATATTCATTGTGATAAAGTACTTTCAAGCATTCTTTATGAAAGGACCAGAGCTTCATAGAAAATTTGACTTTCAAATACAAGACTCAAGACAAGTATAAATAGATAAGCAGGAAAAGGAAATCATAAGGGACCTAATAATTTTAAACTGCTGACATTTCTATATAGGAAGATATTTTTTAATGTCTTAAGACCTTTCTCATTATTAGAGTATTTAGAATGAGTATATATAGACATAGGGCACAGATATGGGTTGAATATGAAAGGATGATATCTAAAAACTAAAATTAAGTGGTCAGAGAAGAATGTAATGGGAGAAAGAAAAAGAAAAAGGTAAAAATGGTACAAATTGTCTCACATAAAAGAGGCAAGAAAAAGCTCTTACAATGCAAGGAAATAGGGGGAAGTTGAGGGATAGTCGGGGAACCTTACTTTCATCACAATTGGCTCTAATAGGGAATAACATATACACTCAGTTGAGTATAGACATTTTCTTTCACTGCACGAAAGAGAGGAAAGGAATATGATAAGTGGTAAGGGAGTGGTGGAAGAAGATATGACAGATTGTGGGAGATGATAATCAGAAGCATTAAAATTGGAGAATTATGAAATGGTGACAAAAAGCGGACTTGGAGTAATGTGTCTTTAAAATACTCCAATAACAAATTAAGGTAATAGCTACATATTTCAATTCATCATGGGTTCATGAATGGAGCCCTTTTTTACTTTCTTTACCAACACAAATTGTAGCCTCTCCATTCCTTATGTAAACTTTTTTTAAACAATTACTTTGGTTGAAAAAATAAGTCATCATCTACTAGACAACTGTCCCTCGGTTAAATTCTCTGAACTAAGGTATTGTGATTCATTGTCTGTCCCCAGATTCATATTCAAAACCTCTCTGACTGTATAGGGCCTGCCAATCCCCAGGTTCTTTTGGCATCTGTGGCTATCTCCCACAACATGAAGAGACATTCAGATAAGACTTTAGTGGAACATCATTTATGTGTGTACTCATAATTCCTGGAATATAAGATATTTTGTTTCAGTTGCTAAAGAACATAAAAAATATGTCCTGATAACCATTTGTTATCCACACTTTCAATGATAGAAATTAACAGGTATTAGAGGCTAAGTGATTGTAAAACACATAATGTGATTAAGAAACTTAATAGGTATTGAGTCCTCTGACATCAGTAGTTTTCCTATTTAATTGCCAAGGGAGGGAGATTTCAGAAATGTATTGAATGTGATTTTGAAGGTGTTTCATAAAAATGGAACTTCTAGGAATGATGATTCAATTATTTACCACTGACATTCTGAGCTCCTTGTGGGTTAAAAAAATCTGATAAAGCTGATATTTCCAGCAATAATATCAAACTTCATTTTTCCAAGGTCAATAACAATCACCTTAAGAGAAGGGGGGACATTTTGTTGCATTTTTACCGAAGAGGTAGCAGGTGGGAGTGCAGAGGTTAGCAGCCAACAGGACAAAAAAAAAACATTTATCAAAGTTCCAGGAGCAAGATATGATGCTTTAGAATCAATGTTAGCTGAATGTTAACAAGATAAAATATATCAATATCAATTGACTGTTTGAAGGACTTAGGTTAAGTAAATTTGTTGTGCAAAGACTAAGAATGGAAAACAAATGCAAGCAGAGATAAAAATTCTAACTCAGATAAATGGAAAATGGTGAACACAAATGTAGCAGTAATTGAAACTTTTTATAAGATTCAAAGATTTTTTGCTACCATTTTACTGATGGTGAAATAGTTCACTAATCCTTCCTAAGGATATTTGTGTATACTTCTAGTAAATGTTTTGGGAGAGGAATACATAAAACCATCACACTGGACAACTTTTATGATGACTCTGGATTGTTACTCTTTATAATTTCTATGGATTTTCTGGGAGGACTTTTTATTTATTATTTCTTCTTAAATTTTTGTCTTATTTTTCATTTATTTATTTTTAGTTTTCAATATTTATTTCCACAAGATTTTAAATTACAAATTTTCTGCCCATATCTCCCCCCACTCCAAGATAGCAAGTCTAATGTATACCCCTTCCCCCAACTTTCTTGTTGGGCAAACTGTATTACTATATCCCAGTTCCCATATATCTTATTTCCCAGTTGCATGTAAATAATGAACTTTTTAAAAAAATATTTGTTTTTAAAACATTGATTTCCAGATTCTTTCCCTTCTTTCCCTCCTCACCCATCCCCACTGGGGAGAGAAGCAATTCAATATAGGTTGTACATGTGTAGTTATGCAAAAATTTCCCATAGTATTTATATGGTGAAATATTAAAAAATAAGCCTCCATCCTACCCTACACTCCACTTATTCTAATTTCTACTTTGACCCTGTCATTTTTTAAAAAGGGTTTGCATCTAGCTATCCTCTCCCTTAATCTTCTGTCACTTTTATCACACACCCCCACCTCCTTATTCCCTTACCCCTTACTTTCGTGTAGGGAATTGCAATTGAGTGTGTAAGTTATTCTCTCTTTAAGCCAAATTCAATGAGAATAAGGTTGACTCCTTCCCTTTCACCTTCCTTCTCTTTCCCTCCTTTGTACCAGTTTTATCTTATCTCTTTAAATGAGATAATATACCTTATTATATTTCTCCCTTTTTCCTTCTCCCAATATATTCCTCTCTCATATCTTAATTTATTTTTTAGATATCATCCCTAATTAAATAGGAGAAAAATTGAACAATCCCTTTAAAAATACAATTGATCAAATGAAAAAAAAAGTAGACTGAAGAAAACAAACACTTAGAAAGTAGAATTGGTTAGGTTGAAAAGGAGGTACAAAAGCTAACTGAAGAAAACAATTTGTTTAAAATTGAATTGAAAAAGTAGAAGTTAATGACTTTATGAGACTTAAAGAATCAGTCAAGCAAACTTAAGAGAAGGAAAAAAAAATAGAAGAAATGAAAAATACCTTATTTGAAAAACAACTGTCTTGGAGCATAGAGGAATAACAGACAATTTAAGAATTATTTATCTACCAGAAAGCCACAATGAAAAAAATAAGAGACTGGTCAGCATTTTCCAAGAAATCATCAAGGAAAACTTCCCCAAAGTTTTAGAACAAGAGGGCAAAATAGTCATGGACAGAATCCACTGATCACCTCCTGAAAGAGATCAATAATTGAAAACACCAAGGAATATCATACCCACATTTCAGAATTAACTTATCAAGGAGAATATCCTGCAAGCAGCCATAAATAAACAATTGAAATATCATGTAACTACAGTCAGGATCTCAAAGGACCTTGCAGTTTCTACATTAAAAGATTGAAGATTTGGAGTATGATATTCCATAAGGAAGGGAGGTTGGATTAAAACCAAGAATCAACTACTCAGCAAAACTGAGTATAATATTTCAGGGCGGGATGTGGACATTGAGTGAAATAGGGGATTTCCAGACCTTCCTGATGAAAATACCAGAGCTCAATGGAAAATGTGATTTTCAAAAACAAAACTCAGTGTAGTCATAAAAAGGTAAACAGGAAAGAAAAAAAAAAGAATTTTTAGTCAATATGGGCAAACAGCTTACATGTTTTCATGGGAAGGTGATACTTGAAATTCTTGGAAATTGTATGTTTATTATGAAATTTAGAAGGGTTGTACATAGAAAGAGGGTGTCAGTAAAAAAAGCATAATCCTGCAATACGTTGTTTAAAAGAAATACATTTGAAGTAGGGGGTTACACAGAGGATAAAGATAAAAGACTGTAGTAGAATATATTATGCTTCAGTTGAAGTAAAAAACAAAACAAAATGGAGTATCAATCCTAATCTAATAGTATCAGCTCTCAAAGTGCTGCTTTGGCCTATTCCTGCAGAAATGCTAGGTTGTCCTCAGAAGGAGATTAGCTTCTCTGTCTCATTTTGTGGATTCTGTAGCTGCCAAGTTTGTTCAGAGTCCCCTTTTGTATGAATTGAGTGAGGTGGAAGCCGGAGCCCAGCCATTTTCTAGCACTATTGATGAAAAGATCAGAGTTGAATAGAAAGTTTGACTTTCACATACGAGATTCAATAGAAGTATAAAAAGGCGAACAGAAAAGGGAAGTCATAAAAGCTTTAATAAATTTAAGCTGCTTACATTCCTACATGGGAAAATTATATTTATATCTTATAAGAGAGTTCTAATTATTAGGGTAGTTAGAAGGAGTATATATAGACAGGGCACAAGTGTAAACTGAATACGAAGAGATGATATCAAAAAATGAAATTAAGTCATGTGACAGGAATTTTATGGGAGAAAGAGAATGGCAAGGTAGAATAGGGTAAATTACCTCATATGAAAGCATTTAAAGAGAAGGGGAAGAAGACACAGGTTAGGAAGAGTGAGTGAACCTTTTTGTCTTCAGAATTGACTGAAAGAGGGAATATAATTCACACAAAATTTCGTACAAAAATCTATCTTACACTACAGGAATGTAGGAAGGAAAGGGAATTAGGGAAGGGGAGTGCTAGAAGGCAGGGCAGAATGGGAATGTGCGTGGTTAGAAGCAAAATACTTTTCAGGGGGGGCAGAGTGAATGGAGAGAGAAAACTGAATAAATAGGAAAAAGGATGGAGATAAATTTTAGCAATAGTAAATGTGAAAATATGAAGCAAGTTTCTCTAATAAAGGCTTAATTCCTCAAACATATATAGAAGTGAGTCAAATATATAAAAATAGCCTTTATCCCATTGAGAAATTATTTACATTCATAATCAGTTTTTAGATGATGTAATCAAAGAGGTCTATAATCATGTTAAACAAAATACTCTTACCATTCTTTGGAGAAATGCAAATTCAAAACATTTCTGTGTTACTACTTCATTACTCTTGCTATTTGTCTTTTATCCTCAAAGAGCATAATGACATTGTGGAGGTGATGCCATGACATGCAAATGAACAGGACTTTAGTGAGGGAGCACTGTGCAAAGCCTTCAGGCTCACTTTATCTTCAGGAGTCATCTTGGTCCTGTGGCCAGATGTGTTTCAGTACAACTGGAGATGTCCCAGGATGTTGTCAGGCACCTTGACCATTTCAAGTTAAGATTTTTATCAGGTTTCTGTTTGACTCAGGCAAGGGGGTTACCATCAATTGAGGAATGGCTAAATAAGTTGTGTTATATGAATGTAATGGAATGCTATTGTGCCATAAGAAATTAAAAGCAGACAGACTTCATAAAACTGATGCTTAGTGAGGAGAGCAGAACCAGGACAACTTTGTACAAAATTTCAGACACATCATATGTGGGATGACTAACTTTAATAAACTGGCTTCCTCTCGGCAATGCAAGGTTAGAAAACAACTCCAAAAGACTCATTATGGAAGAGGATATGCTCATTTAGAGAAAGAAATATAGAGTCTGAATGCAGATTGAAGCGAACTATTTGTTCTCTCTCTGTCTCTGTCTCTCTGTCTCTGTCTCTCTCTCCATCTCTCTCTCTATAGTTCTCTCTCTGTCTCTCTCTCACTTGTTTATTTTGTTTTATTTATCCTTCTCATTGTTCACTCCATTGGTTATAATCCCTTATTTACAAATTGGCTAATGTTTAAATGTGAAGGTATTTGGTGATCCTTTATTTGATAGCATGCTGCCATGGGGGAATGGGGGAAAATAGGGTGTGGGAGAAAATAAGAAACTCAAGGGATTTAGGAACTGAATGTTGTAAACTAAAATTAAATAAATTAAGTAAAATTAAATACAAAAAGTAATGATGAGAAAATGTTCTCAGAAAAACCTAAAAAGATAAGAATGGACTGATGCAAAGTGGAAAGTACCATGTTCAAAGTAACATCTATATGGTAAGATGATCAACTGTGAAAGACTTAACTATTCCATGCAATACAATGATCTAAGAGAATTCTAACTGACTTACGATGAAAAATGTGATCCTTCCCTGGGGAAAGGACTGATGGTGTCTGAATACAATTTAAAGAAAACTTTTTTTGCTTCATTTTTCTTGAGTTTTTTTCTATGTTTTCTTTCATGACATGACTATTATACATATGCATTGCATGACTGCTTATGAATAACCTATATGAAATTGCTAGCCTTTCCAATATTGGGGGAAATGTGAGGAGAGGAAGATAGGTAGCAAATTTGGTGCTCAAAGTTAAAAAAAATTACTTTTGTACGTGGAACTGGGAAAAAATATACTAACTAAAAGCTAAACAAAATATGAAAAAAAAAATACAATTGGTCAAGAGCGGGGGGAAATCCAATGAAGATAAAAGGCCTTAAAATGTAGAATAGAACAAATAGAAAAGGAGGCAGAAAATTAAATGAAGAGAACTTTTTTTAAAAATTATAATCAGTTTTTCTATTTATTCAATCAGTTAATGTGGTTTTTGTGTTAAACCATTCATTTAGTTTGCTTAATCAATTTATTTTTAGCTTTCAACATTCGCTTTCATAGGATTTTGAGTACCACATTTTCTCTCTATCTCTCCCCTCCCCTCACCTCAAGAATTCATGCATTCCTATTACCCTTTCCGCTAATCTCCCCACACTTCTATCATTCCCTCCCCCTCTCTTACCCTTCTTTGTATTTTCCTAGAGGGCAAGATATATTTCTATAACCCATTGCCTATGTATCTTATTCCACAGTTGTATGTAAAAACAATTTTTAAAATTCATCTTTGAAACTTTGAGTTCCACATTCTCTCCCTTCCTCCATGCCCACCTTCATTGAGAAGACAAGAAATTTGTTATGTTATATATGTATAGTAATGCAAAATACCTCTATAACATTTATGTTGTGAAAAAATATATATTTCCCTTCATCCTATCACACCTCCCATTTATTCTATTCTCTCGTTTTACCCTTGCCCTCCTCAGAAGTGTTTGCTTCTGTTTATGCCCTCCTCTTATTTGCCCTCCCTTCTATCATTTTCTCCTCTCTTATCCCCTTCCCCCTACTTTACTATAGGGTAAGATAGATTTTCATGCCAAATTTAGTCTGTATATATTATTTTCTCCTTAAGCTGAATCTGATGAAAATAAGGTTCTCTCATTCCTTCTCATATGTCACCTCTTCCCCTCCACTATAAAAGCTTTTTTGCATCTTTTATTTGAAATAATTTAACTCATTTTACTTATTTTACCTCTCCCTTTATCATTCTCCCAGTACATTCCTCTCTCACCCTTTAATTTTATTTTTAGATATTATGCCTTAATATTCAACACACTTTGTGCCCTCTAAGTATAAGTCTATATACATGTACACATAATGCATATATACATACACACAACATATGCATATATATATATACATATAATATCTATCTATCATGTAGAAATGTAAACAGTTCAAGTTTAATAAGTTTTTTTTTTATGATTTCTATTTCCTGTTCACCATTGCATACCTCACTTAATAATTGTATTTGAAAGGCAATTTTTCTATTTAACTCTGGCTTTTTCATCAAGAATGCTTGAAAATACTCTGTTTTATTGAATATCCGTTTTTCTCCTTGAAGGATTATACTCAGTTTTGCTCGGTAGGTGATTCTTGGTTTTAATCCTAGCTCCTTTGCTCTTCCACAATACCTAAGTTGCTTCTTTCTTGTTGCTGGCAATATTTTCTCCTTGTCCTATGAACTCTGGAATTTGTTTACAATATTACTTACAGTTTCACTTTTGAGATTTCATTTAGGAGGTGAACAATGGATTCTTTCAATTTATATTTTACCATATGGTTCATTTATTTATTTCTTGATATCTTATAATTTTTCTGGCTTCACTTTGCCCAATTCTGATTTTCAAGTTGTCATTTTCTTCCTTAAGATTCTGGATCTCCATTTGTAATTGGTTGCCTTTCCTTCCATAGCCTTCTTGTTTTTGTTTTTTTTTCCTTGAGTTTTTCTCATTTATTTTTTAAGTTTTCCTCCATCTCTGTCGTTTGATTTTAAAAGTCTCTTTTTCAGATCTTCTATGAATTCTTTTTTGATCAGGAGAACATTTGGCATTACTCTTTAGGCATTTATTTGCTTCAATATCCTCCTCTGAAGATAAAACCTGGTTATCACTATTCTCATAATAGGTTGCTTTGGTTGGATTCTTCCTCCTTTGCCTGTGCATTTTTTGTTGTGATAGCTTAATTTGTGTGATCAACTCTAGGCCTGAGGCAAGGGGAATTGTGCCTCTTGCCCCAGATCTTTACTTCTTTCCTCTATCCTGGAACCAAAAATAAACCTCCAACCTCCTGGAGTGTCCACAGCCAGGGGCTTTCTGCCTCCCTTCTTCTTTATTCTCTAGGTTTGTGCTGGTTCCTTCTCACTCTGGCCACCATTCAAAGAACATCAGGATCTGATGTTCCTTATCAGTAGAGATTCTCTCAATCTTCCTGACTCAAATGCCCAATTCCCCTCACTTTCTGGGAGTAAATGTTCTTGCAGCTGGGACCAATGCAAACCCTCAAACCAACTAAACCCAGTACTTGCTGCTGCTTGTTAAAACTGAACCTAAGTGTAACAGCAACATTAAGTGATGACCAACTTTGATTAAATTAGTTCTTCTTAGCAATGCAATGATATTTGACAATTTCCAAAGACCCATGACAGAAAATGTTATGTACTTCCAGAGAAAGAATTATGGAGTCTGAATTCATATCAAGCTTACCATTTTCTCTCCCTATTTTTTTTACTTTCTCATGTTTTGTTTTCCTTTTTTGTGATTCTTCTTTCAAAAAATGAGTAATGTGGAATTATGTTAACATAATTTAAAAATATAACCTACATGATATTACAGGCCGTCTTGAGGACAGGGATGGTGAAAAATTTAAAACCTAAAATCTCGGGGGCAGCTAGATGGCACAGTGAATAGAGCACCTGCCCTAGAATCAAGACGACCTGAGTTCAAATCCAGCCTCAGACACGTAACACACACACACAAACTAGCCATGTGACCTTGAGCAAGTCATTTAACCCCTGTTGCCCTCCAAAAAAACCCTAAAATTTTCTAAATATGAATATTGAAAGCTAAAATGGCAAGAAAGCAATAAAAAAGAAACTGTTTTTAGCAAACAGATTTTAGAAAAACCTGTAAAAACTTACAAAAACTGATGTTGAGTGAAATGT
Source organism: Petaurus breviceps papuanus (assembly GCF_028583685.1). Classification (NCBI taxonomy): domain Eukaryota; kingdom Metazoa; phylum Chordata; class Mammalia; order Diprotodontia; family Petauridae; genus Petaurus; species Petaurus breviceps. The sequence goes on from NW_027185653.1 coordinate 2,512,936, forward strand.
AGAGAACATTATAAACAGTCAGAGCAACATTGCTGTAATTGCAAGCAAAGAACTTAGTACTTTTCCCCAGCTATTTAATTATTTAGCACCTTGTTTCAGTTCAAGTTCCTTTTAAGGCTTGCAAGGATTATATCAAGTCTTTGTTAAGAAACAGAAATTTTGAAGCCCACAAATTGTGAACCCCAGAACTAGTGAACCCCTGTTGCTGGTGCAACAAGGAGTGGAATTGGGAGAAGTTTAATCATCATATATAAGGAGAAGCCCAAGCTGGGAAAGAGCAGAACTGAGAACAGAACTCCTGTGGTGGCAGAGTTGGGAAGGAGAAAACTTGTAGTATCCTGGCACTCTGTTTCTTCTGTGTTGATTTTTGTTTGTTATATTTTGTATAGAAGCCCTGGGACCTTACTGAAAGAGCATTTTCTTGTTTTCTATTTACAGAAGTCCTGGAGGAGGGATTTCAGAGGTCCTGGGACTTTACTGATGATTTCTGTTGACCTTTTGGACCTTGTTTGTGGATCTTTGTTGATATCTGTGTTGATGATTTTTGTTGACCTATTGGACATTGTTTGTGGGTCCTTGTTGATTTCTATGCTGATGGTTTGTATTGAATTCTTGGACCTTGTTTGTGGTTTTCTGTTGGTTTCACAAGCAGATAATGAATTAGAGATGGTGATGGCAAAGTTCATGAATGCTATTTTGACCTTGTTAAGCTTTTGTCTTCCCAGAAACAGAAACTGTGAAGGACTTGAGGTGGATTGGACACCATGAGATTCAATGTGGAATGGGAACTGGACAAGGAGTTGTATGAGGAGCTTAAAGTTGCCTCTCTTTGAATACAGGTGACAGTTGGATAGATTTAGGAAGGAGCTGGGATCATAGAAGAGGAACCATGGAAGCTGAGAGCCAGTCTTTAGTCAAGATGAAAAGACCTCTTCTTGGGTACTTAATACTGACTGGGAAGAATATGATTTTCTATGACCTAGGGGTGGAGAAAGAAGACCTTTGTACTTTGTGTCCCTTAAGGAAGATTGCTCCTTAAGGATGATAGATTTAAGGACTTATCAGATGATATATTTTGGTTAACACTATGGGGCAACTTTGGTGAAAACTACATGGCCAAGTTAGTGATAACTTGTTATGTTATAACATTGTGAATTCTGTACTTTGGTTCCTATGAAAGTTTTGCTTTAATTTACTGCTGAATAAACAGAAAGTTCACTATACTATGTAATCAGAACCTTGAAGCAGTCCTCTGAAGAGCTGGTTGTGCTTGGCTTTACAATTGTGCACTGACCAACTTAGATAGAATTAGCTCTTCTAAGCAATGCAATGATCTAAGATAATTTAAAAAAAGACTCACTATGGAAAATACTATACACATCCAGAGAGAGAACTATGGTGTATGCATGTCGATTGAAACATAGCATTTTCTCTCTTTTCTTTTGTTTCTTCTTTCTTTCTCAAGGTTTGTTTCCTTTTGTTTTTATTCTTTTTTTAACTGCCTGACTAATGTGGAAATATGGATAATGTGATTGTACATGTATTGCTTATATCAAATCCCATGCTTTCTTGGGAAGTGAGGAAAGAAGAGAGGGTGTAAACTTAGAAGGCAAAATCTGACAAAAGTGAATGCTGAAAACTGAAAAAATAAACAAATAAATATAATGAGATCTTTTTCATTATTATGGTAATTAGGTGTATATATAGACAGAAAGCAGAGGTGTGAGTTGAATAAGAAGGTATTATATCTAAAAACAAAGTTAAGATATGAGTAAGTATATACTGGGAGAAGGAGAAAGTGTGAAGTAGAATGGGGTAAATAATCTCACATAAAAATGCAAGAAAAAAGGTTTACACTGGATGGAATGAGAGGGTAGGGTAGGAGGATTGAGAGAACCTTACTCTCATCAGAATTGGCTCAAAGAGAGAATGACATACACAGTTAACTGGGTACATAAATCTATCTTACTCCACCAGAAATTATGTGGGGAAAGGGATAAGAGGAGGCCATGATAGAATGGATGGCAAATGGGGGAGCAGGTGGCCAAATGCCAAACACTTTTGAATACAGTTAGTGATAAAAGAGAGGTAGAATTGAAAAATTAAAGCAAGTTTCTCTGATAAAGCCCTCATTTCTCAGTCACATAGAGAACTGAGTTAAATTCATAAAAATAAGAGCCATCCCCAATTGATAAATCATCAAAAGATATGATTAGTTTTCAGAAGAAGTAATCAGGGGCGGCCAGGTGGCTCAGCAAATAAGAGCACTGGCTTCAGTGTTGGGATGACCTGGAGATCAAATCCAGGCTCAGATACTTAGCACCACACCTAGAAATAACTGGCCATGTAACCTTGAACAAGTTACTTAACCCCGATTGTTTATTAAAAAAAAAAAGTAATCAAAGTTATCTATATACATATGAAAAAAATACTATAACTCAGTATTGGTTGGAGAAATGCAAATTAAAACAATTTTTATTACTACTTCATTCCTATTAGATTAGCTAAAGGGAAAGAAAAGATAAATGAGAAGTGTTGAAGGCGATGTTGGGAAAATGAGACATTAATGTAGTACAGGAAGAGTTGTGTATTTATTCAAACATTCGGCAGAGCAATTTGGAATCATGCACAAATGCATATAAAACCATGCATAGCATTTGACCTTACAATACCCCTACTATATCTGTATCCCCAAAGAGATAAAAAGTAAGAAGGCAAAGAACCTATATGGGCAAGTATTTATAGCAGCTCTTTTCTGAGGACAAAAAAATGAAAACAAGTGCATACTCATCAAATGCGGAGTGGCTGAACAATTTGTAATCTGTGATTATGATGGAATGCTATTGTTTTATAAGAAATGATGAGCAGTATGCTCTCAGAAAAAGTGGAAAGACTTGCATGGAATGATGCAAAGTGAAATGTACTCTGCAGAAAGTAACAGTGATATTATAAGGTGATCAGTCGTGAGAGATAACTCTGAGAGACTCGTGATCAAAAATGCAATCCATCCACAGAAAAAGAACTGATGGTGTCTGAATACAGATTGAAGAATATATATATGAAGAATATATGTGTAAATACACATATGTGTGTGTGTGTGTGTGTGTGGGTGTAATACTATATCTCCAGTTTTTTTCTGTATTTTCTTTTACAACATGACTATTATATATGTGTGTTTGTGTGTGTGTATGTTTTGGCATGGCTATACATGTAAAATCGATATTGAATTGCTTACCTTCTCAATGAGGTGGGCTGAGGAGGAAGGAAATAAGAGAAGTAAAGGATTTTTTGTTAATTATTTATTTTTGGTTTTCAGCATTCACTTCCACAAGATTTTGAATTCCAAAATTTCTCCCCAATTCCCTTCTCCCCCCAACCCAAGATGACTTGCATTCTGATTACCCCTTCCCCAATCTGCCCTCCCTTCTATCACCTTCTCCTTCTCTCATCCCTTTCCTCTTTTATTTTCCTGTAGGGTAAGATAGATTATTATATCATATTGCCTGTATATCTTATTTCCCAGTAGAATGTAAAAACAATTTTTAACATTAGTTTTTAAGACTTTGATTTCCAAATTCTTTCCCTCCCTCCTTCACCACACATCCTCCTTGAGAAGACAAGCAATTCAATATGGGTTGTATATATGTAGTCAGGCAAAACAGTTCCATAATAGTCATGTGGTGAAACACTGACTATATTTCCCTCCATCCTATCCCACCCCCTATTTATTCTATTCTCTCTTTTGACCCTGTCCCTCCTCAAAAGTATTTGATTCTATAAAAATGATCTTTTTATGAGATATTTTATTCTCTAAGGATATTATGAATCTAATTTATACCCCTAGGGTTTCATGGATTGAGGCCCTCTCATGCATCCTTTTGTCTTCCCTCTATATATACTTTTCTCTTGGTGATCTCATCAGGTTCCATGGATACAATTATTGATTCTCAGATCTATGTGTTGAGTCTTAACCTCTATCTTGACTTCCATTCTCACATTTTCAACTGGCTATTGGATAACTTGAACTAGATGTTTTATAGACATTTTAAACCCAACATTTTCAAAATTAAACTCACTAGCTTTCCCACTCCCAATCCTTCCATCTTCCTGCCATCCTTATTACTGTTGAAAGTACTACTATTTGGGCTGGTTAGGTGGCCCAGTAAATACAGCACCAGCCCTGGAGTCAGGACAACCTGAGCCCAAATGCAGCCCCAGACAAGTAACACCCACCAGCTGCATGATGCTAGGCAAACCACACAACCCCAACTGCTCCTCCATAAAGCAAAAAAAAAAAAAGTACTACCATCATCTTAGTTGACCCCTCACTCTTTCTCTCATGGAAATCAAAGTTTCAAAAACAACTATTAAATTTGATTCCACATGTAACTGGGGAAAAATAAAATACTAAATTAAAAAAAAAGAAAACCTTGGGCAAAAAAAAGAAGAGAAATGACACTTGAAAATAATTTGAAATGCATAAAGTAATTTTATATTAAGATATTAAGACAAACATTATTTGTCTAAATACAACTTCCAAATGTTCTTTATTAATTTTTTGTCAGGCATCTGGGTTTAAGTGACTTGTCCAGGGTCACATAGCCAATAATTGTCAAATGTCTGAGACTGGATTTGAACTCATGTCCTCCAGAACCCAGGGTTTGTGCTATATACACAGTGCTACCTAGTTGCCCTCATAAAATTTTCTTAAAAGAAGAGAATTAAAGAAAAAAAATTAATCAATCAATTAATTGATTAATTTAAGCTCTGCTAGCAGGTTTGCAGAGGCATTGTCTCCAATTTCCTATGGTAGTGACTGGAGGCTTTTTATCTGTTGTTGTACTGATGTTACCCTGAGTCCCACAGGGGACACTTTTGTCCAGTTCTGCACTGCCCTGCTGTCTGTTTCAGTTATTCAAGTGCCTTTCAGCCTTAGACTTTGATTTTATCAAGTCTTTGTTGGAAACAGTATATATTGTGCTGCCCTTAATAGGCCTAAGGGAGTTTGGAGACTTTCCCTGTCTTAAATAGGCTTAATGTCATCACTTGGAGTCCACTATGGGAGGGATTTGCCAAAAGCAGAACAGGAAGGGTGAAACAGGAAGGGTGGAGGAAGGAGAAGAAGAGAGCAGAACAGAATAGAGGAACAGAATAGAGAACAAGCAAAACTAAGATGGAGAATGCTTTTGATTTGAGCACTCTGTAGCACTGTCTGTTGGTCTGTCCGACAAAAGCACCCTGTCTGTTGTTTTCAGACAGAAGTCCTGAAAGAGGGCTTTACTGATGTTTACAGCAATTCTGGAACTTTATTGTTGCTTTGTGTTTGATTTCTCACATGGGAACCTTGTCAGTTGAGTTTTGTTACTTTGTCAGACAGAGGGTAAATTGAGATTACAATGCTGGCAATGCGTGTAAATATTATTTTAGCTCTGTTAAACTTTGTCTTCCCAGAAAAGGAAATTTCAAAAAGCTTGAAGTAGAGCAGTAAGCTGAGGAATGAATCCCTAACAGAGAGCTGCCTATGTGTAAATCCAGGCAAGAGCTGAGAGAGTTGCTTACCTGTGAATCCAGGTAAGAGTTGGGTGGATCTAGGCAAGAACTGGAAGTGGTCAGCCCATGGAAGAGGAATGTGGGGTTTGGAAGTCAGCTTCCAGATAAAATGAAAGAAGACTTTACTTGGGTACTCAGTATTTACTGAAGAGATGGTAACTTACTGTGACCTTGGGGGTGAATGATGTTTGTGTTTTCTGCTACCCCTTAAGGATGATTGACTTAAGGATGATTAGAAGTCAGCCTCAAGTCAAGATGAAAAAAAGACTTTATTTGGGTACTCTATATTGACTGATGAGATTATGACTTACTAAATGATATGTTTTGTTTAAGACTATGTGGACAACTTAGAAATAAATTGTTATGTTTTATTATTGTGAATGTTGTGCTTTAGTTTCTTGAATGTTATGCTGTAGTTTATTTCTGAATAAATAAAAAATTCACTTTACTATGCTTAAAGTTATTCACAGCAGCAACCCTCAGGAGAGCTGCATTGTGATTGGCTTTCCACAGGGTTGAGGAAGAGATTGGCGATTGACTGTTGCTGCTGGAATTCATAGGGGTCTGGCAGCTTACCTGGCAATGAATTGTGGTCATAGTGGTGGTATCTAGCATGTGCAGACACCCAGTGGGGTGTTTTTCTGTTTCTCATGGCTACACTGAAGCACATGGCAGTCAGACCTTTAAAGGATGATTTTTTTGTACTGGGGCTAAGCTGAATCTGACTGGTGACTGTTTGTTTAGGCACCTGTATGTTTGCCTTCCTCTTGTTTGCCCAGGCTGTGCTGAAGTATGTGGCTACTTGGTCCCTGGAGGATGCCTGTTTCCCCAAGGTTAGACTGAAGCATGTTGTGGTTCTTTGAGGTAGAGTATGCCTACTACCTTGTAAATATTAAGGCTATGCTAAGAGGGTCCTGGTGTTGGCATTTGCTTGGTTCACCACGCTATGGTTCAGGCTCTCCAACTGGTTTGCTGAGATGGGCCTTCTTGCTGGCTTGCTGAAATGCTTCCTATTGTGGACTGCACTCCCCTTTGACCTGAGTGAAATGGACCTTTCTTGCTGATCATCCAAGTTTCCTGGGATTAAAGATTGTTTCATCGCATCTTTTTGCTGTTTCTGTTTTCCAGGATTTGTTTGGGGGATACTCTATGATATCATGTGATACTATAACTTTGTGACACTATGTTTCTACTGTTTTTTTTTTATAAAAAAAAAACATACAAATGTATTCGGCTCTCAAATCCATTTTGAAAACTTCCTCATTTTTATGGTGAATTTATCCCACAAATATGATTATGATTATGAGTTTTATTTATCCTTCCATAACGTATGCTTTTATAATTTTTCTTCTCTTTACCCCTTTCCTTGCTTAACTTAAAGGATGAGGCAGGGGGAAAGTCAGGGGAAGAAAGTGAGTAGGGGGCACCCTAAAATTCTACAATCTAGATGTTTTGGTCTTACTTCTTTACTCTTCCCTTTTTCATGAAATCATGCTCCTGATATTTTTTGTTACCCCACCTCCCCTATTTTAACATATTTTATGATTTGTGCTTCACAATTAAAGTTTTTTTTCTTGTTATTGTTCTATCTACAAAACTACACCCTTCCCTCCGTTCCTTCCTAACCACACCTATTTCCTGTTGAATTTAATGTTTTTTTATACTAAACATTTATGCATTTAATAATCTTTTCCTCAGTTCAGATAAGAGTGAGACTTTAATGCAGTCCTAATGCTTTCTTATAATGCACTAAATATGTGTTGGTTCTTTCAGAGATTTAAAATTATATAAGAAATACTTAAGCATATTAACTTTATAGACCCACTCTACAAGTGTTATGTTTCATCATTTTCCATTTTGTGTATATTACTTATGCTAGTGGTCAAATAAGATAATGTTTTCCTATTTATTTTTCCGCAAACATTTTGAGACATGCTTTGTCTTAAAAATGACATCATGTATGTATCAAGAAGATTCATTAGACCTGAGGAACTACAGTCCTTTTCAGTGACCTTAAGTTCTGGCTTTGTATGATTCAGAGACATAGTTTAAACCTGATATTTGAGTTTGGATTTCTCCTATTATTTGTTAATGAATGGAGGGTTACTGAAATATTACTTAGCTTATCTATTGCTATATTTTTTTTGTTTTTTGGAGGGGCGAAGGCAGGGCAATTGGGGTTAAGTGACTTGCCCAAGGTCACATGGCTTATTATTATAGTATTAAGTGTCTGAGGCTGGATTAAAACTCAGGTCCTCCTGACTCTAGGGCTGGTGCTCTATTCACTGCACCATCAATGTACTGCTATTTCTTAAAGATTTTCTTGAGATTTAATCACCTACCTGTCTATCTACCTATCTATTCATTCTTTCATCTATTCTTACAGTGTGGTATAGAGGCGGAAAAAAAAAACCCTCCATTTATTACTCTGGCTGTCTCTTAAGGGAAAAGGAAAAAAAAAGAAGTAATTGGAGGACCTTTCCCACCTTCTCTTAATTCTGGGGATTTTCTATTTAAATTATTTCCTATTAATCCTATTTGTGGCTTATTAGAAGGCAGCTAGGTGGTGCAGTACAATGCTCACCAGAGAGTCACAAAGACCTGACTTCATATAGTGACTTTGACAATTAGTAACTGTATGATCCTAGGCAAGTCACTTAACACTGTTTGCTTCAGTTTCATGACCTGTAAAATGAGCTGGATAATGCAGTGACAAATGACTTTAGAAAAAAAAATCATAATTGAACAAATGACAAAAGAGGTACAAAAACCAAACCAAGAAAACAATTTGTGAAAAATTAGAATTGGGCAAGTGAAAACTAATGATTCTATGAAACATTAAAAATTAATTAAAGAAACAAAAAATAGAAAAGAAAACACAAAATACCCCATTAGAAAAACAACTAACCAGGAAAATTGAACCAGGAGAGATAATTTAAGAATTATTGGTCTTCCTGAAAGTCATTATGAAAAAAATAGCCAGGACAGAATCTTTCAAGGAATTGTCTAGGGAAACTGTCCTGACATGCTCAAGCAGCTGCTGTTTTTCCAATTATGTAGATCTGACTTTGTGTGAAGAGTGTTTTGTAATTTTGTTCATATAGTTCCTGGGTTTGTTTTGGCAAGTAGATTCCTGAATATTTTATAATGTCTGTAGTAACTTTAACTGGAATTTCTCTTTCCATCTCTTGCTGTTGAATTTTGTTAGTAATATATAAAAATGATGATGATTTGCATGGGTTTATATTATATCCTGCACCTTTGCTAAATTTATTTATTATCTCAAGTAGTTTTTCACTTGATTCTCTGGGAATTTCTAAGTATATCATCATGTCATCTGCAAAGAGTGATAATTCAGTTTCTTCTTTGCCTATTCCAATTCCTTCAATTTATTTTTTTCTTCTTTTATACCACATTGAGTAACAGTGGTGATAATGGACATCCTTGTTTTGTCCTTGATCTTATTTGAAATGCTTGTAGCTTATCCCCATGAAATATGATACTTGTTGATGGTTGTAGGGAGATACTACTTATCATTTTAAGGAAGATTGGTTTATTTCTATGCTCTCTAGTGTTTTTAAATAGGAACTGGTGTTGTAATTTGTCAAAAGCTTTTTCTTTATCTATTGAGAGAAACACATGATTTCTGCTCATTTTGTTGGTGATATAGTAAATTATTCTGATAGATTTCTTAACATTAAACAAGCTCTGTATTGCTGGTATCAATTTTACCTGGTCAGGGTGTATTATCCTCATGATGAGTTGGTATAATATCCTTGCTTATATTTTATTTAAAATTTTGGCATCCACACTCTTCAGGGAAATCGGTCAATAATTTTCTTTATCTCTTTTGGCTCTTTGAACTTTAGGTATCAATAACATATTTGTATCATAAAAATAATTTGGTACCATTACTTTGTCTATTTAGTATATACAGCATTAAAGTGAAACATTCTTTAAGTGTTTGATAGAATTCACTTGTAAATCCATCTGGCCCTTGGGGATTTTATTCCTATTGAGTTCCTTCAGGACTTGTTCAGTTTCTTTTTTGAAAATGGGGTTATTTAAGCAATTTAGTGCCTCTTCTATTAACCTGGGCTATTTATATTATGGTACATATTCATTGATTTTGCTAAGATTGTAAAATGTATTGGCATATAGCTGGGCAAAAATGGTTTCTAATTATAGATTTAACTTCCTTTTTTTTGGTGGTAAAATATGGAAGCTGCCACAACAGTCTCTTATTTAGCCCCCTGAGTCCTGGTTATGGTTGACTGTGGCATGGTCTGTGCTCGAATAGTCTGGGATAGACTGCATTCCTTTCTCACATTGTTGCACCAGACATTTCCTGTTGATTTTACAGCTTATAATATTCTGAAGATTTGTCTTACTGTGTCTTTTGGTGGGGGTCTGCTGCTCTAGAATTTGTTTAGAGTCTTTTTTTACAGATATTTGGAGAGCTTGGCAGAGACTGCTGTCGAGTCCCTGCTTTTACTCTACCATTTTGGCTCTGCCACATATATCTACCATTTCTAACACAATATTGAATAATAATGGTGATAATGGGCATCCTTGATGAGTGTTGTAGTTTGTCAAAAGCTTTTAATGTGTCTACTGAGATAATCACGTTGTTTTTGTTGGGTTTGTAATTGATAATATCAATTATGGTACTGGTATTGAACCAGTGCTACATTCATCTTATAAATACATTCTGTGAAGGTAAATGACTTTTATGATATATTGTTGTAATCTACTTGCTAGAATTTTATTTTATTTTTTCATCAATACCCATTAAGGAAATTAGTCTATAGTTTATTTTGTGTGTTTGTGCTATTCCTGGCTTAGTGATCAGCACCATTTTCACATCAGAAAAATAATTTGGTGTGAGTTCTTCTTTGCTCATTTTTTAAAATACATCATAATGTAGTGCAATTAATTGTCATTTAAGTGTTTGGTAGAATTCACATGTGAATCCATTTGATCCTGGGGATTTTTTCTTAGAGAGTTTATTGATGACTTGTTTAGTTTGTTTTACTAAGAGAGAAATATTTCAATATTCTAATTCTTCTCTTCATCTGTGCAATTTTATTTTTGTAAATATTCATCAACTCCATTGTTATTATCCTATGAATTGGAATGTGATTGTTCAAAAAGATCCTAGGAATTGCTCTAATTTAATCTTCATCGGTGGCAAATTCACTCTTTACATTTTTGATCCAATTAATTTGTTTTGCTTCTTTGTTCTTTTAAAAAACATCAAATTAACTAATGATTTATCTATTATATTGTGTTTTCCCCGTAAATTAGCTCATAGTTATATTAGTTCACATAAACACTTAGAATTATTATCTGTATTTCCATCCATTCTATTTTCTTCTGTTTATTCTCTCACTCCCCTACCTCTGTCTCTGTCTTTCTCTGTCTCTGTCTCTCTGTCTCCCTCTTTCCCTCTCTCTGTCTCTCTGTCTCTGTCTCTCTCTTTTATCCCTTATCTGAAGCTTGTTTTGTCTCTGCACTTCCATAATTCATCCTTCATCTTTTGAGCCTTAGCAGTTACAACCACCAATTTGTTGAGGCAGACCTTTCCTCCCAAACTCCTAATTTGTCTTGGCCTGAAAAAGTGATTAACCTTACCTTTAGTTGGTACTACTACTCCCTATTTTTATTTGAAATATTATTTTAGAAGAGTTTGGAGGGGAATTTGGGAGAGTTCAGCTAAGTAACTCTCCATTCTACTATCTTGATTGAGTCTTATCAATGTCATTGCTAATAATAATCTTCAATGTATATAATTTTACTACAATTTGATATATAAAGCAATACATTCTGAATGCCAGTATTTTATAAATTATTCTAAATTTACTTAAATTCAACAAATTTTTATCTAAGATCTATACATATAAGGCATTATGTTCGGGTCTGCTGTGCAGGATGTGGAGGAACAATATCAATAGAAAATCTTAAATGGAGAGAATGGTGTGGTTGTTAGTATGTTAAACTTGTAGTCTTGAAGATATGACTTCAAATACTGCTTCAGAAAATTAATAGCTGATGTGATCTTGAGCAAGTCACTTAAGATCTCTGATCCTTGTAAAACAAGTTATGGTGGAGCCCAGATGACACTGTAGAAACAGTAAAACTCTGTAAACTCCCCCCATAATCAACTCAAACACCTACAAAATCTGATTATAAATAAACTCTGGAGCTACAGAATCCACAAAGTGACAGAGAGAAAATATTCTCCTCCTGAAAGCAGGCTGGCAGGAATAGCTCATCACAGCATACCAGGAGCAGAGTGCTGTTCAATCTCTCCCCATGGAGCAAGAAGTGGTGGAGGTGTGGTGGCCCTAGAGTCACCACGACATGGCTTTCAGATCATACAGTGACCAAGTAACCATTCTGAGGGGTAATCTATTTTACTTTAACCTGCTTGAATCTGGATCACTGCCTCAGGTGGTGGTCCTGGCGTGTGTGACCAGGTGCCAAAGCCTGTGGAGGCTTCAAAGAGGGCACCCATCTAATAACTCCAGAAGCTACAAAACCCCAGTGATTTGGGAAAAAAAAGTTCTCCTCTCTGGAAGCAGAGTTCTACTGTGGCAAAAGGGTAAAAAGTCTAGTAATTGAGTGGCAACAGGAGCAAGTAAAGGAAGCAAAGCAAGCACAGCAATCTGACATTGAATTCCTTTTTGGGGGACACAAAAGGATCAAAGCATGGAATGGCAGGAAGAAATCAAGATATCAAGAAATGGCAGGAAGAAATCAAGAAATCAAGATACTATTAAACAGATCCAAAGAAATGAAAAAAATTAAAGGCAATGTGAAATGTCATTGACAAAACCACTGACCTGGAAAATAGATCCAGGAGAGATCATTTTAAAATTATTGGACTATCTGAGAGACATGATCAAAAAAGGAACATAGAAATAATCCTTCAAGAAATTCTCAAGGAAAATTGTCCCAGTATTTTAGAACCAGAGGGCAAAATAGAGGTTGAAAGAATTCACTGATCACCTCTTAAAAAGGATTCCAAAAAGAAAACTCCTAAGAATATTATAGGCAGGTTCTGGAATTCCCATATTAAGAAGAAAATATTATAAGCAGGCAAGAATAAACAATTTGAATATTGTGGAAAAAAAATTAGTATAACACAGTATCTGGCAGTTTCTACACTGAGGGTTTGAAGGGCATGAAATATGATATTCTGGAAGTCAAAGGAGCTTGTATTTAGTTCAAGAATCACCAATCCAGCAAAACTGAATAAAATGTTTCAGGGGAAAAAAAAGGTCATTCAATGAAATAGAGGACTTTCAAGCTTTCTTGATTTAAAAAAAACAGAGTTGAAAAGAATATTTGACATTTAAATACAAGAAGCAAGAGAAACAGAAGAAAGTAAACAGGGAAATGAAAAGATAAGGAACTTATCAAAGTTGAAATATTTTTATTCCTACATGGAAAAATTGATAATTGTAACTTATGAAACTTTTCACAGTATGAGGATAGTTGAAGGGAATATTAATATCTATGTCTGTACATACATATATATCTATATAAGAGGGTATATAGATCTGTGAATACATGTGTATATGTATGTAAAGGTATACATAGAGGGAACAAGATCGATTAAATAGGAAGGGATGAGATTTAAAAGGTGAGATTGAGAAGTGAGAGAGGGATAAAATGAGAGGAGATGGGGAGAGACAGAATGGGGTAAATTATCTCATTTATAAAAGGCAAGGGGAAACTGCTACAGTGAAAGGGAATTACAGGAAGGCAAAAGGGAATGGGTCAACCATGCTCTCATTTAATTTGGCTTTGGGAGAGAATGATATGCATACTAAATAGGGTATTTTGCCCTACAGGAGAGCAAGGGGGAAGGTAATGAAAGGGGGGGGTGATGGATGAGAGGGCATGTTGAGGGGGGAGGGTAGTTAGAAGCACACACTTTGGAAAAGTTACAGGACCAAAGTAGCGAATAGGACAAGTGGGTGGTGGGATCTGGTGGAGGGAAATATAGTCAGTCTATCATAACATATCCACTATGGAAATGTTTTGCATAGCTACAAACATACATCCTATATTGAATTACTTATCTTCACAGTAAGGGTGATGAGGGAGAAAGGGAAAGAATCTGGAATTGAATGTTTTAAAATAAAATGTTTAAAATATATATATATATATATATATGTATATATGTATGTATATTATTATTTACATGTAACTGGGAAATAAGATATACAGGCACTGGGAGATTCTGATCCATATTGCCATACCAGAAAGTTGGAGTAGGTAAAGGGGAATATATATAAGAGAGTAGATTGGGGGAGGGGGTATACATTGAGCTCATTGGTTTGGTTTGGTGTGTAGTTTAATAACAATTTGTAACTGAAATGTTATGGAAATGAATAAACAAAATTTATTTAAAAATATCTCTGATGTTCAGATTCTTACTTTATAAAAAGTAGTGGTTCTAGTTGATGACATCTAATGCCATCCATCTCCAAACCTATTCCTATAAATAAATAACAGGCAAATACAAAGGAACTAAAACAAATTATTTCTCTCTAAAATTTTGACTCAGGAGAAAATAATTCTATCATTTTTAACATCACTAATTCTAAGCAATCTTCTTTTCATTATAGTTTCAAGAAAAATATGGAAAATAAAACCCCAGCAAATTCTAATCTTAAAATGAATATTGTTCCATAAGTTGTTTAGAAAACTAGAATGGAGGGAGGCTAGGTGGCTCAGTGAATAGAGCACCGGCCCTGGAGTCAGGAGGACCTGAGTTCAAATCTGGCCACAGACACTTAACACAAAAACTAGCCATGTGACCTTGGGGAAGCCACTTAACCTCAATTGCTCTCCAAAAAAAAGCAAAAAAAAGATAATTAGAATGGCAGGTCATTAGTCAAGCTTAAAGGCAACTACTTCCATTGTTAGGGAATAATGAGTGATTGCTCTGTTGTTGTTTTTGAATAATAAGTCTATAAATAAACTTGAATGTTTTGGAACTGTATCATATAACTTATTGTCCTTATGTGAATATTTTTTTTCATATTTCTCAAGAAGAGGATAAGTGAATTCACATCCATTTTTGAAATCTTTCATGACCCCAAATTTTTGAAACAAAGGCACCTCCCTTTGCTAATTTTATTTTCACTTTAGTTGAAATCTGTCTTGAAAATTATTGTGATTTTAGACTTTCATATCATCTATGTTTTCCCCTCCATTCCTCTCCTTTTTCCAACCTGAACAGTAATCTCATAGAACAATTTTCTTAAAAAAAATTTAAATCAGCAAAACTGATCTATACATTAAAAAATGTAATAATTTTTAATGTCTTGTTATTATACAAAGTGGCAGAGGGTGAGCAATTTTGTGTTACTCAGTATTTTTAGTCCTTTTTGTTTTTAATTTTTCAAAATATTTTTTATTATATTGTGGTTCTTGTTCTTTTCATTTCCATACTTGTATTTATTGTGCATATTTATCTTTTGCTTTGGTCATTTCATTTTGTATCAACTAATTGAAATGTTTCTATCTTTCCCTGTATCCATCCTATTCATAGTTTCAACATATTAGTATTCAGTTGCACAAAATTTGATTATTGTCACCTAATTCTATAGGGAGAAATTTAAATGGGTTGATGACTAACAGCAATAAATATTTGGGTATAAGTAGGGTAAAACATGTTACCAAGGGAGAATTCTAAAAGAATGGAGATGGATCCTAAGAAGGAAATATGGCATGACTTCAGAGCTAATGATAAGATGGTAGATTACAGGAAACAGCAGAGCTCTCTCAATGTTCCCCTCCAAAAAAATCTTTAAAATAACACTTCAAACACTTTTGCAGAAGCAGAGTAAAGAAAGTTTTGGGTAATAGTTTTTTCTACAGACCAAGACAACTTAAGATGTAAAAAGGAGAGATCTGTGATACCTGGGTAGGCCCTCATTGAGGCAACAATGTAGTAGGCCTCGGGGGCAGTAAAAACAACAATAATAGCACCTTCAGTAGGTCTCAAAGTGGAAACATAAAGAAATCCTACCAAATGGTGAGAAAGACATAATAAGAGAATCCTTTCCTAGCACTGGGCACAGGACTTAATGCTGTTTGACAAACCCATTGACTATACTCAATTTCAGGTCACAGTTTTAGTGCTGAGTGTAGCTCTTTGCTATGGTAAACAAAGAAGTACTTACTGCCTTGTTTCAGCTATTTAATTCTTGAGCCTTGCCCAAGATTATATCAAGTCTTTGTTAAGAAATAGAACTTGTAGGATGGCTAGGTGGCACAGTGAATAGAGCACAGGCTCTGGAGTCAGTGGGACCTGAGTTCAAATCCAGCCTCAGACATTTAACACAACAACTAGCCATGTGAACTTCGGGAAGTCACAACCCCAATTGCTCTCCCCTCCCCCCAACAAAAAGCAAAAAGAAAAGAAACAGAACTTGTGGAATCCACAGTAGAAGATATTTGTTGATGCAACAAGAAGGGGTGGAAAAGGAGGAGCTAATGACCATATCTAAGGAGAAGCCCAACCAGGGAAGGAGAAAAACTGAGAAGGGAATGCTTGTGGCGACAGAGCTAAGAAGGAGAAGCCTTTGTTATCCTGGCATTCTGTTTGTCTCTTCTGTCTGTGTTGATTTGTGTTTGTAATACTTTGTACAGAAGCCCTGGGACCTTATTGGAAGCCTTGAAAGAGGATTTTCTTATTGTCTATTTACAGAATTCCTGGAGGAAATTTTCAGAGATCCACGGATTATACTGATGATTTTTATTGAGTTCTCAGACTTTGTTTATAGGTCTGTCTTGATTTCTAAGAGAGAAAGCTAATTGAAGATGGTGCCACATGAAACAATGCACATGATTTTTCTTTTACCTCTGAAACTTTTGTCTTCTCAGAAACAGCAACTTTTGAGGACTAGAGGTGGACAGGATACCATGGCTTCAATATGAAATGGGAACTGGGTGAGGAGGTGGACAAGGAACTTGGTGATGAGCTAGACAGGAGATGAATGAGGAGTTGAGAGCTGCCTACCTTTGAATTCAGTTGAAAATTAGGCAAATTCAGCCAAAAGCTTGGACCATGGAAGAGAAACAATGGAATTTGGGATCCACCCTTGATTCAAGATGAAAAGACCTAATTTTGGGTACTTAATGCTAACTGAGAAGACATGATTTACTGTGGCCTAGGGCTGGGAGAACATCATACTCTGTACCTTGTACTTCTTAAGAATGACTGAGTTAAGGGTGATTGGAAACTAATCTCCAATCAAGAAGAAAGAAGACATTTTGACTAGAGATTAAGACAATGCAACCTAGGGGTGAGGAACTTAGACCTTTGTAATTTGAGTCTCTTAAGGAGGCTTGCTCCTTAAGGGTGATTGAGTTAAAGACTTACTGAACAATATAGTTTGTTTAAAACTATGTGGCCACTTTGGTGAAAACCATCTGGTCACCTTATTGACAAGTTGTTATGTTATAACATTGTGAATGGTTTCTTTGATTTCTGTGGTTTACTTTGGTTTATGTGAGTGTTTGAATTTAGTTTATTGCTGAATATATAGAGAGTTCACTATACTATGTGATCATGAACTTAAAGCTGTTCACAGCAGCCGTTTGTGCTTGGCTATACTCCATTGCAACTGAAAAGAGCAGGAAAATTGAGGAGCAGTATCGCTTTTGTCTGCGAGAAATCAGGTACTCTTCCTGGATAAAGACCAAAAACACAAATAAGGAGAGGATTAACCTCACTTCTCAACAAATTGCTTAAACTTCACCAAAACAAGGGGAATCTTATAAGAATGTATGCAAAGTGAAGTTAGCAGAACCAGGAAAACACTGGACACAATAAGAGCAATGTTGTAATGATGATCAATACAATGGGCCAAAACAATTCTGAGGAATTAAGAAAAAATGCAGTTCACTTCCAGAGAGAACTGATTAATTCTAAGGGCAAATTAAAACATACTTTTTCAAGGCATTTACTTTTCTCACTTTTGTTTTGGCAACATAGCTAATTGGGAAATATGTTTCATATGATTACACATGTATAGTTGATATCCTATTCTTTTCATCTCAGTGAGTATGGGAAGAGTTGGAGGGAGGTAGAAATTTTCTAAATCAAGCCTAAAAAGAAAATTAATCTTAAAATCAACAAAATAAAGAAAAACTTAAAAGATTAAAAAAATCAAAATACTAATGACTGAAGATTTAATAATTTGCAAAGTTCTTTATATCCATAAAATGAATAAACCTTAACTCAAGAAACAATAATATTTATAACTCATGTTTATAAAATGTTTTGATATTTCCAAAGGGATTTAGATACCTTAAATTAATAGATTTTCCTGCATACAAGTTCAATGTTCTATTTTCTCCAAAATCTTGCCTTCATTAGGCTTTAAAATGGTACACTGTTGTTAAACTAATATTGTTATAAAAAAGTCACTAAATCACAGGAATGGGCAAATACATAAAAGAAAATCATAATAGTCCTTAATTATCTAGGTTTTAGAATATTGTACCATTGGTAAACAGCCATGGTAAAAGATAGTTGATTATAGAAAACAGTGAAGGTAAATTTATTTAAAATGAAACTCTATTATGAGCTCAAATATGACTATTTACTTTTATATCCCCATCTTTTCCTTATCATTTATGTTATCTTCTCCCTTCCCAGACTTTACTTCTTTCAAACCTGGAAGAGGTTTCAGTTTCATCTTACATGATGTTTGAATAGATTACATTAAAATAACTTCCAAGTCTACAAACATAAGCCTTTTTTCCCTATTTCTTTCTACATTTGATGACTTTTATAAATTTTGCATGCTGATCTACATTTTGTTTCCAGCTTTGCTGCAAAATTTTAGTTGCTCTGACTGAGTCTAGCCCATAAGCCATCCCATCACAAGATGGACACTGCCTCAAATTGCATTGGTTTCTGTTAAAGTCATAAGCTTCAGTAGAGATTTTCATGTCTGACCCACTCATTTTATAGAAGAAAAAAACTAAATCCGTTTAAAGGTTGTTACTTATTCAATACAAGTTAATAAAGCATTTCATAGAAATAACTAATTAAAAAAATAGATGACACTGTGAAATATGTCATTGGAATATCCACTGACCTGGAAAATAGATCCAAGAGAGAAAATTCAAAAATTATTGGACAACCTAAAAGCCATGATCCAAAAAAGTGAATAGACATCATCTTTCAAGAAATTACATTCCTACATGGAAATATACTTTTTGTAAATCATGAGATCTTTTTTTCAGTATTGGGGTAGTTGAAGAGAGTCAGAGACAGAGACAGACAGTGACAGAGAAAGAGGGAGAGAGAAAGACAGAGAAAAAGGGACAGAGAGAAAGAGAGAGAGAGAGAGAAAGAGAGAGAGAGAGACAGAGAGAGACAGAGAGAGAGAGAGAG
>NW_027185653.1:2532014-2539784 GCF_028583685.1 Petaurus breviceps papuanus
GAGAGAGAGAGAGAGAGAGAGAGAGAGAGAGAGAGAGAGAGAGAGATGGTACAGGATGAGTTGAATATGAAGGGATATATTATACCTAAAAATAAAAGAGGTGAGAGAAAGAGAAATAAATTACCTCACATAAAAGTGGCAATAAAAAAGGTTTCTCAATGGAGGGGAAGAGGTGGGAGTTGAGAAGCAATGGAATGAGTGGACCTTACTCTCATTGGATTTGACTTAAGGAATTAATAATGTACATATTGAATTGCATGTCTTACCCTCCAACAAAGTAAGGGGTAAGAGGAGGGGAATGACAGAAGAGAGAGCAGATTGGAGAAGGAGGTAGTCAGAAGCAAACACTTTAAAATGAGGACAGATTCAAAGGAGAAAATAATTTAAATGGGGGGGGGCAGGATTGCATGGAGAGAAATATAGCTAGTATTTTACAACATGACCATAATGGAAGTGTTTTTGCATAACTGCACATCATGAATGACCTGTATTGAATTGGGTGCTTTTTCAATGATGGTGGGGGAGGGGGGGCGGTAATGGAAGAAGAAAGAGAATTTGGACCTCAAAGTTTGGAAAACAGATATTAAGGGGTGGCTAGGTGGCATAGTGAATAGAGCACCAGCCCTGAAGTCAGGATGACCTGAGTTCAAATCTGACCTCAGACTCTTAATACACTTACTAGCTGTGTGACTTTGGGCAATTCATTCAACCACAATTGCCCTCCAAACAAGAAAAAAAACTGCTAAAAATGTGTTTTTTAAACATATGACTGGGAAATAAGATATACAGGCAATGGGTCTAGAAATCTATCTTGCCCTTCTAGAACTAAAGGGGGAACAGAATAAAGGGGGTGGTTATACAAGGAAGAGCAGACTTGGCTAAGGGGTAATCAGGATGCATGCCATCTTGAAGTAGAGGGAGGAGGGAGATGGAGAGGAAATTTGAAGCTCAAAATGTTGTAGAAGTGAACAAGTAAGATAAAAATAGATTTATTAATAGATATGTTTTTTTAATCTCACAAAAGAAACTGAAAACATGGAAGTGCATGTTGAAAAATTTAAAAAAGAATAAATTTATGAAAAAAGGTAAATACATCAAGTTCTAATTTTAGCTACTTTGAGAAGCCACCTTATTATTTGTTAATACAGAAGATGATAGAATATGCATGCATATCTATATGCATATGCATATATTTATTTATATGTTTGCACGTGTATGTAAGAGGTGAAAGGAACATTTGGGGAGGAGAAAGGGAGAGATAGAATGGGGTAAATTATCTCACATAAAAGAGACAAGAACAAGGTTTTACAATGAAGGGGAAGAAGAGGAAGGTGAGAGTGAATGAGTGAATGTCACGCTCATTGGATGTGGGTTTTTGTGTGTTTATGTTTATGCTTGTATGGGTGTATGCGTGTAGGTATATGTGTGTGTATATTTCTATTGACAAAGATACTTATATAAATGTATATGTTTGTCCATACAAACATAATACACACACATACAAAGACATAGGCACTATCATATTGTATTGTATACAGAAGGAAGACTAGGGTTTTTGACACTCAATTCTCAAATCCTGGAAATGATTCTTTGTCCTTGTTTCAAATTCCATTTCCAATGTGGGAGATGGTTTGCTAAAGCATCAAGGACATCACAAGAGTGAAATCTTGACTTGCAATTGAATTGGATTTAACAGAGGCAGGGCTATGCAAAGTCATCATATCACTTTCTCCTTCATAGTCATTTTAGTGTAGTTGCAAGACATAGATCAGAATGACTGGCAATGTTTCAGGATATAGTGCAAGACCCTGGCCTTTTTAAGCTAAGGTCTTTCCCAGATCTTAGATTATCTGAGACAACATTGATTCAGTAATTGGAGGTTAGGCAAAAATTGAGGCCAAAGATGGCTTAGTTTTCCTTCATGAAAGAATCAGTCTGGGAGAAGAAGACCCTTAGAGTTTCTGATCAGAACCTAATCAATTGTTATTTACACTCACACTGAGTCATTAAAAGCCAACCATGAGCAAGTGAGACTTGGCCTGTGACCCATTATTGGCCAATTAGTGAGAGCCAGTGATTTGGATTTAAAGGCATAATCAAAAAGTTCCATTTGAATCTTAATGGTTTTTTTCAATGCCTGGTTTTTCAAAACTATATTTCAAGCAATCCTAAATGAAAACTACATGAGATAAAATAATTTTCTCAGTTTAAAAAATATATAGACTAAATCATTAGGTAAGAAGGGAAAAATATTTCCCCAAACCCCAAAATATCTTGAGAAGTACAAGAGATCAATGTTTATATTCCTTTGGACAGAACACCCACATGTAAGGGTATGACTCACTACATTGAGAGAGGGAAAAGGGAGAGGAGGAGAAGAAGGAGGAAGAGGAGGAGGTGAAAAGGAATGGGAAAGGAAATAAAAGCATTGCCCAGCTGGAACTGTCTAGTTGAGTTCCCTGTGGGACACCTACTACTAATCACAGAAGAAAACCAATGACATGTCTTATTTGTGAGGATTTAAGTGAGGTGGTAATATGAAGTTATCAGTCTCAGTCTCTCTTACAGAGTCATCAAAGTCCAGTCGCAAGACAGGTCAAGATATTTGGTGATGGTCTTGGATGACAATTATGGGACTCAGTTTGCACATCTGTAAAATGAAACGGTTGGACTTAATTACTTGTAAGAACTCTTTTTACTCAAAATCTATTACTTTCAGTATGGTTAAGGGGTTTCAGAAGGAGTCCATGGTGGTTGGATTCAGTGAAAAGCAACTTTATTTGTCATGAGATAATAGTCACAGTATTCATTGGGCCATTGTGTCAATGGTGTGATTAAAAATATGCATTTGAATAGATTAAGAAGATAAATGACAAAAGGCAATTAGCTGTCTAGGAAGAGTGTGGGAGCAAGGAAGGAAAAAAAAGGAAGGGGAGGAAAGAAAGGAGTAAGGAAGAAATGAAGGAAAGAAGGAGAGGAGAGGAGGTGAGAACAGAAAAGTAATACAACAGCTGAGGAGAAAATAAAGAGAAACAAAGGATACCTAATTGACAAACTTTAGGCAGTCCTCAAAAAAGTCCATATACATTGATAAATGACATCATTAGCACAAGAAACACATTTGAGGGAAAGTGGTACCCATACAGTAATGGTAAAAGACTGTAATAAAATATATTATGCTTCAGCTGAAGTAAAAAGAAAGTTTCTCATTTAAGACAAAGCAAAAGTAAAAAGAAATCTAAAATAGATAAGGAAGGAAATGACATTCTGCTAAAAGGTACCATAGAAAATGAAGTAATATCACTCCTAAACATTTATGTACTAAGTGGCATAGCATCCAAATTCTTAGGAGAGAATTAAATGGGGCATAGGAAGAAATAGAGAGCAAAACTATATTAGTGCGGGACCTCAACCTGTCCCTCTCAGAAGTAGGTAAATCTAACAAAAAAAAAATGAATTGGAAATTAAATGATCCAATTCTAAAGAATGAATGGGTCAAAAAACAAATCAGAGAAAGAATCAATAACTTCATCTAAGAGAATGCTATTTATGAGAGAACATGCAAACATAGGATGCAAGAAAAGCAGGTTTTAGGGGCAATTTTATTTCTCTAAGTGCTAACATAATTAAAACAGGAAAAGAGAACAATAATTATTTTGGCATGCAAATAAAAACGTTAGAGAAAGGACAGAATTTAAAATTCCCAACAAAATACCAAATTAGAAATTCTGAAAATCAAGTAAGAAATTAAGAAAGCTATTGAACTAATAAAACTAAGAGCTGGTTCTATAGGAAAAAAAAGAAAATAGATTAACTTTCCATTAATTTCAGTAAAATAAAAAGAGGAAAAGTAAATAACCGATATAAAAAAATGAAAAGAATGAATTCATCTTCAAATGAAGAAGAAATTAAAGCAATAATTAGGAACTGTTTTGCTCAATTGTATACCAGTAAATCTGACTAAGTGAAATGTTGACTATTTACCAAAAATATAAATTCCCTAGATTAACAGAAGAGGAAATAAAATACCTAAATATCCTAATCATGGAAAAAGAAATTGAGCAAGCCATCAATGAACTACAAAAGAAAAATAATCTCCATGGCCAGATTGATTTACAAATGAATTCCTCAAATATATAGAGAAAAATTAATTCCAATACTATATAAATTATTTGGCAAAATTATGCAAAGGAGTCTTATCAAATTTTTATTTTATGATACAAATATTGTGCTGATACCTAAACTGGGAAGAGCCAAAATAGAGAAAGGAAATTATAGAACAATTTCTCTAAAACACTCACACAAACACATACAGACATATACACAAAATTTAAATAAAATATTACCAAAGAGATTGTAGCAAATTATCTCAAGGATGATACACTATGACTAGGGAGGAGTTATACCAGGAATTTGGTGCTGATTCAATATTAAGAAACCTTTCAGCATAATTAACCATATCAATTGCAAAATTAATAGAAATCATATGATTATCTCAAGAGATGTACAAAGAACTTTTGAAAAAAATTCATCACCCATTCATTTTAAAAACACAAAAGCATAGAAATAAAGTGTGTTTTCCTTAAAAATGATTGGTAGAATTTATTTCAAACCATCACCAAACATTATATTCAATGGGGATACACTAGAAGAATTTTCAATAAGATCAGGCTTAAATGAAACAAGGATGAATATTATCACCATTGTTATCCAATATGGTACTAGAAATATTAGCTTTAACATTAGAGACGAAAAAGACATTGAAAGACTTAGAATAGGCAAAGAAGAAAAAAAGCTATCACTCTTTTTAATCTTTTATTTATTTAATTTTAAAGATTCATTTCCACAAAATTTTGTGTTATAAATTTTCTCCCCATTTTTCCGCTACACCCAACCCAAGATAGCAAGCCTGCTGAATATCCTTTTTCCCAATCTACTCTCTCTTATATCCTCCCCCATCCGCCCCCTAAATTTCTAGTAGGACAACATGGATTTCTATACCCCAGTGCCTGTATATATTATTTCCCAGTTGCATGTACAAAACAATTTTTAAGTATTTGCGTATAAAACTTTGATTTCCAGATTCCTTCCCTTCTTCCCTCCTCAACCACCCCCAATGGGAAGAAAAGAAGTTTAATATAGGCCATACATGTGCAGTTACACAAAATGTTTCCATAGTAGTTATATTGTGAAAGACTAACTATATTTCCCTTCTATCCCAACCCACCCCGAATTATTCTATTTTCTACTTTGACTCTATCCCTTTTCAAAAGTGATTGCTTCAGCACCAACCCTGAAGTCAGGAGGACCTGTGTTCAAATCTGGCCTAAGACACTTGACACTCTTACTAGCCATGTGACTTTGGGCAAGTCATGTAACCCCAATTGCCCTCCACAAAAAAGTGATTGCTTCTAACCACCCTCTCCCCTAATCTGCTATTCCTTTTATCACACACCCCCCTTAGCCCCTTCCCCCCTACTTTCCTATAGGGTAAGACATCCAATTGAGTGTATGTTATTCTCTCCTTAAGCCAAATTCAATTAGAGTAAAATTGACCCATTCCCTTTCAACTTCCTGGTCTTCCTCTCCACTGAAACAGTTTTCTCTTGCCTCTTTTATATGAGATAATTTACCCTATTCTATCTCTCCTCTCCTCCCATTATATTCCTCTTTCAAGTCTTGATTTTATTTTTTAAATATCATCCCTTCTATTCAAATGATTCTGTGCCCTCTGTTTATGTTATACACATATACACACACTCACATATGTATTTATACACACATATACTTTCCTATATATGCATATATAAGTATGTATATATATATGTATGTATACACATATATATTTCACTCAATTACAGAAGAGTAATAATCAAAACATAATTTTGCACTGGTAAAGAGATAGCATGTTGAATTAGTCGAATAGTTTATGTACACAAGACACAATAGTCAAAGACTATTCATCTGCTGTTTGATAAACCCAAAGATTCCAGCTTCTGGGATAAGAACTCATTATTTAACAACAACTGCTGGGAAAATTACAAAATAGTATAGCACAAATTAGGCATACACCAACACCTTAAATCATGTACTAAGATAAGATCAAATGAGTACCTGATTTAGATGTGTAGGGTGATATCAAATAAGAGAAAGGGCACACTATGGAATGTAAATGGGATATTGAGAACTCACTGAAATTAATAAGAGTAAAAATATTTCCACAATTGATAGATGGTTAAAGGATATGAATAGGCAAATTTCACATGAAGAAATTAAAACTATCTATAGCTATTTGAAATAAAATTCTCTACATCACTAATGATTAGAGAAATGCAAATTAAAACAACTCAGAAGTACCAACTCACAGCTATCAGATTGGCTAATATGACAGAAAAGAAAAATGATGGGTGTTGGAGTAGATGTGGGGAAAATAAACCAACAATTCCTTATTTACTAATAAAACCATTTTGGGGAGCAATTTGGAAAAATACTTAAAGCACTATGAAATTCTGCATATTCTTTTATCCCAAAACCCTATGAGATAACAAAAAGAAGGGGAAACTATGCACACATACAACAATATTTATGGTAGCTCTTTTTGTGGTGACATTAAACTGAAAATTGAGAGAATGCCCATGAGTTGGGGAATGACTGAACAAATTGTAGTATACGAGTCAAGTGGAGTGCTATTTTTCAATAAGAAATGAGCAGGTGGATTTACAAAAAAAAAGAAAAAAAGCATTGAAGGACTTACATGAACTGACACTGAGTGAAGTGAGCAGAACTAGGAGAACAGTGTAAACAGTAAAAACAACATTGTATGATGAACAGCTTTGGTAAGCTTGCTATTGATCAGGAATACAATCACCTAATATACATTGTGATATAATTCTAAAATTCTAATAATAATTCTAATACATTTCTAAAAGACTCATGATGGAAATTACTATCCACTTCCAGAGAAAGAGCTATTGAGTTTGGAGGTTAAAGCATAATATTTTCACCTTTTTTTTTCTCTTGGTTTTTCCTTTTTGTTCTGATTTTTCTTTCAAAATATTACTGATATGGAAATATGTTATATGATTGTACGTGTGTAACCTATATTAAATTGCTTGGAGATGTTGGTGGGGAAAGAGAGAGGGGCAAAATATTTTGCTATTCAGTCTTATAAATGTGAATATTCAAAGCTTCCTTTACATGTAATTGGAATAAATGAAAATACCAATTAAAAGAAAGAAAAAAGAAAAATGTTGGGGTCACTGTGAAATTAGGTGTTTGGCCCAAGCTCGCATAGCAGTCTGATTTGAACCCATGTTTTTTTTTTTTAATTCAAGTCCAGCTTTCTGCCCTCTATGCTGCTGTCTCTTTATCATAATTAAAGATTTATTTATAGGACTTTTAAAGTTATTTTCGTCTCTGGAAAGAAAGAAACTAATTAAATAAAAAGAGAAAGAATCATAAGTTGCACTCCTGATTTTGTTACCATGTCCAGAAAGATCAACATTTGATAACTGAATTTAAATGTGATGACCCAGTGAGTTGTTCTCACACTTTAATTTCTATGTATGCTTGTGCCAATATTTAAATTTCTCTGGAAATCTGCCCTAAAATGTGGACTTTGGAAGCAGCATGATATAAAAGAAATATCACTGAGCTGGGAATTAGACAAATTGCATTTTATTCCTCGCTTTTTTATTTATTATCTCTATGAAGATGATGAGATCAATGACCATTGCTGGGCTTTAGTTTCTAACAACAAAGTAAAGGAGG
>NW_027185653.1:2539794-2623120 GCF_028583685.1 Petaurus breviceps papuanus
GAGAAGAAGAAGAAGAAGAAGAAGAAGAAGAAGAAGAAGAAGAAGAAGAAGAAGAAGAAGAAGAAGAAGAAGAAGAAGAAGAAGAAGAAGAAGAAGAAGTGGAGGAGAAGGAGGACTAGAAGAAATGCAGAAAAAATGATAAATTTAAAATAGATCAATTTTAAATGAAATATAAGTTCATAAACCATATTACAGAAAGTTTAGAAGAGAGTGAGAGCAAGGGAACTGGAAGAAGTAAATATAGCCATCTATTTGAAGGAGTTTGGATGAGAATGAGAGAAAAACAGGATAGTAATTAGAGATAAGACAAATCTAGTGAAGATTTTTTTTAGTAGGAAAGCAGGGCACTTGTGGTTAAGTGACTTGACCAAGGTCACATGGCTAGTAACTGTTAAGTGTCTGAGGTCAGATTTGAATTCAGGTCCTCCTGACCTTTATCCAGTGCACCACCTAGCTGTCCCTTATTAAGATTTTTATAAGGCTAAAAGAAACTTTGATGTGTTTACAGGTATTTGGGGAGAAATTTTAAATAGGTAGAGATTAAAGTTAAAGACAAAGTAGGAATACTAAATAAAGCAAACTCCTGGAAAAAGATAGGAGGTCATAGGATTAAAAGTACATGGGATTGGGTTCTTTAAGGATAAGGGCAAAGGAGGAAATGGGGGGGGTGACAATGATATTAGATGCAGAGGGTAAAAGAAAGAACTTTTAGGAAATGTCTTCAGATTTTCAGTGAAGGATAAGTTTCAATAGTCATTTTATCAGATTAGAGAGAGAGATAGCATAGGAGGTTTGAAAAGAGAAATAGAAGCTTTAGAATAGCTTGTGTGATGAGTGTGTGTGTGGGTGGAAACATTTAGTGGAAAGTAATAGAATTGTCTTGATAGACTAAATTTTCACTTAATTTTAGAAAGCATAATATTGAGGGTGGATCTAGGCACTAAGGTTATATGATGTTTTCTAGTTATATTTAGCAACACATGAGTAGGAAGGAAGGGAATGGATGATCAGAAATAGTATCAAAGAATAAGGAATTCAAGATAGAGGATATTATTGGTTCACTAATGGGTTTAAGATTATGAAAGGAAGAAATTGTAACAAGTACAGAGATACTTCTTGAATCTCTGATGAGGGATTGAGGCATGAAAGGATATGGGGAAAATCTAGACTGGGATTAAGAAAAAATGAAGCAGAAGGAGTGATAAAAAGATGAAAAATTATGATCAAATAAAAGAAATTCAGTTTTTGAGTGTGGAAGTGGTACACTTGTAGGTGATGGAAGGATGAAGGATATTAACTTATGTGTGTGTGTGTATGTGTGTGTGTGTGTGTGTGTAAGGGAGGAAAAAGTCAAGTGATTTCATTAAACTGAGGATTTAGGGTAGTTTAAACATATCAACATGTATGTCAATTATCTTAATTTGGTGGTAGAAGTTGAGGTGGAGAGGACAATTAAGTCAAGTATTGAATTCATTGTGAAAATAGACAGAATGTGGAAGTGAAGAGTGGTTCATAAATGGCGCTGAAGCAGGACCCAAAGCTCAAATTCCAGAAGGGTGAACGTTTGTTGTGTTTTCATGGACCACTCCTTTATGAAGCAAAGTGTGTAAAGGTTTCCATAATGGACAAGCAAGTGAAATACTTTATACATTACAGTGGTTGGAATAAAAACTGTGATGAATGGGTTCTAGAAAGCAGAGTACTCAAATATGCAGACACAAATCTTCAGAAAGAGAGAGAACTTCAGAAAGCCAACCAGGAGCAGTATGCACAAGGGACGATGAGAGGGCAGCTCCGGGAAAGAAGACATCTGGTCTACAGCAGAAAAATGTTGAAGCCCTTTGTCAGAACAGATGGATCACTCTCTGTTTGGAGACCTCTGCAATATCAATGTGAAAAACCAAAAAGAACAAACAGAAAACTCCTGGCATTGGAGAGGGTAGTAGTACCAGTGAGACACCTCAACCACCTCAGAAAAAAATCCAACGGTTGAAAGTGAAGAAACATTTATGAACAGAGTTGAAGTTAAAATAAAGATTCCTGAAGAGCTAAAACCTTGGCTTGTTGATGATTGGGACTTGATTACCAGACAAAAACATCTTTTTTATCTTCCTGCCAAGAAGAATGTGGACTCAATTCTAGAAGATTATGCGAGTTACAAGAAATCACATGGAAACACAGATAACAAGGACTATGCCGTGAATGAAGTTGTGGCGGGGATCAAAGAATACTTCAATGTCATGTTGGGCACTCAGCTGCTCTACAAATTTGAGAGGCCACAGTATGCCAATATCCTAAGGTTATTTGTGAGAATTGCAGCAATGCTGGCCTATATGCCTCTTGATGAGAAGACTTTGGCTTTATTGTTGAACTATTTGCATGATTTCTTAAAATATTTGGCGAAGAATTCTTCAGCGCTGCTTAGCGCCAGTGACTATGAGGTTGCTCGTCCTGTCTAAGGAGTCAGTTGCTTTTTGTTCTCTGGGTCTCTGCTGTCCTATCTATATGTTCTATTAGTCTCTCTCTTGCACAGATATTGTACTTTATAATTGTGTTTATGTAAAACAGGATTGATGTTTAAGTAATCTGTTTTGTTTGAAATAGAAAGTGCAAAGAGGGGTGCTTCAGCCCTTCCTACCCTTTCAGAGGTGCTGCCAGTGTGTGCAAGAGCAGATACAGAGAGTGATATGCTGTATATAAGATGTTTCAGTGTATATTTAATAAAGCTGCTTGAATTCTGGTGGTTTCATTCCTTTGACCCTAAGCACTTTGATGATCCCCATGAATACTAAGTGACAAAACACCCTAATTCCTACTGCCAAAGGTTTAGTTCATATATATAGCTCATGAGTCATTCATTTGTGCTCATCTTTCTTCTTAGTGCTTGAAGTAAAACATATTGTTCCTCAAGCCTTTTTCTCCTTGCCCACATTGTTAAAGAATGGTGATTTGTGTTACCCTTTTCGTATTTTGATTCTAATGCACATTCTAACAGTAAAAAAAAAAATGTGTATCTCTGGTTTTCTGGGAAAGTTTAGATTTCAGGAGCTGTTTTACAAGTCTTGGAAATAAATCTCTTTTATTTAAAAAAAGAAAATAGAAAGAATTTTCTTGGGTAGGAGATGAGCAAGGAGAGGTAGATAATGATGATCATGATTTGAATTTAATGATACACTTTGATTGCATAAGCCACAAAGAAGAAAAATGCTGTTAAATGATGGTGGCAGAAAAGTCTGGAATCATCAATAAGTAACAAAGAGAATTTTTATTTCTTTCTCATGACCACTGATAGGATCATGGGAAGCCAATACTGCAAAACATGTCCAGAGGTATAGTGTGATCTGGAGGAATCCAAGTCTCAGTGAAAGCCAGAGGATGGAAGGAAAAGGAGATGAAGTGATTTATGATAAAAAATCAATTTTGTTAATTATGATTCCAATTTACCATTTTTGGTAATAGATGGTTGTTCATTGATTATTAAGTTTATATAGAGCTAAAATATTCCATCCTATCATTTTAATTCATTCTTCCCTAGTTCTACTCTCTGGAGATGCTTAGAAGATTGCTGGAGGCTATTGATTTGGGAGGAATACACTTAGAGTTTTCCCATGAACAGAGATTCTAATGAAATACATAAAAAATCATGATATTCAATTTCTAAGTATTTTAGGTTACTTTAATTTGTTCTTATAGAACATGGTCAACAGGGAGTGATAGAAGATGAAATCAGAAAACTGAAGCACTATGGATCATTTCCCAGTCTGTAATGATGGTGACATGGGATCATTCTGCATCATTAACATTTTATGATAGTATTTTATAAAATGAATTAAGAACTTTTGGCCCCAGCCTTTTGGCAAGGGTTGTATTTACTGTCTTGATATTACTTTCCTTTTTTAAAATAGTTCCTTAATATTCCTAAAATCAAGTGATTGTATAAGTGATTTGCTGAGGATAATTACCTAGATTTGTATGGTACTTAAAAATTTTCAAATTGCTTTCCTTGCAACTATCTTAATAATCACTTGTTTTCTTAAAATTCTGATTACATAATGATCTAGAAGGTACTTTAGAGATCATATTGTTGAACTTTTTAATTTTTAGCTTAGGATACTGATGGTCAGGCATGTACCATTACTTTCTCAAGGTAACACAAATAACACAT
The DNA here is from genome assembly GCF_028583685.1 of Petaurus breviceps papuanus. Taxonomy (NCBI): domain Eukaryota; kingdom Metazoa; phylum Chordata; class Mammalia; order Diprotodontia; family Petauridae; genus Petaurus; species Petaurus breviceps. The sequence continues at coordinate 2,543,960 of NW_027185653.1, forward strand.
AGCCGACCTGGGATTTTGTAAGGGTTATGGGATTTAAAGATCTTCCATGCCCCATTGGACTTGCTGACGGAGCAGGAAGGGGTGGAGCAAGAGGAAGCTGAAGCCAAGCTAGAGTTCCTGAAGTCGCTAGCAGTGGCGGCAATGGCGGCAGCAGCAGCAGAGGCAGTGGCAGCGGGAAGCCCTTTTTGAGTCAGCCAGAATTTCTGCTAAGGACTCCTGCTGAGGACTGCCAGGGGCTGGAGCTGCTGGGAGCACGCTTCCGGAACGCTGGGTGGATGCTGTGAGTGGGGAGAGGAGGACCCTTGCCTGAGGTAGCCTGTTCTGTTTTAAAGGCTTGAGAATGTGGGTGCTTTCTACTTTATCTACCTGTGCCAATGTCATAACTACTCTGATGGCTTTCACTTTCTGGTTTTGGGACTCAGTCTTTTGGTATTTTAATACATTTTCTAGCTCATTCCCCCATATGGCAAGCATGATGTATTTTGTGATGGATAATTATATCAGCATATCTGTAATTTCCATAGGCATTTTGAATATGGCATTGCTGATACAGATTTGAAAACCAAATCTCTGACTTCAAATAAAGTGGGATTTCTTTGAAATAAGATAATACATTTAAAGCTGGAAGAGAGGTTAAATTCTTCTAATATAATGCCTTAATTTTCCAAATAATATAGTTGAGCCCTAAAAAACTAAAGTGACATTTTGAAAATCCCCATCAGGTGAGAGGGAATGATTTTAAATCTAGATATTATGTTTTGAAATATGACATTCTTTACATTGCTCAGTGCTCCTTATTACACAGCATACCATCAATTATGTTGATTAAAAAAATCACCTGTGGTTCTATTTAGTCATCCACATATGTAACATAAAAGTATTTCTACGTACCCTTATACCAAGTATTCAGATAGATACAGACATATTTTGAAATATTTATTATTTTTAAAACACATTAGACACACAGGAGATTACTATTATCATTATGCCTTTAAAACTGATAATATTAATAAAATTTCTCTCAATTCATTGTCAACAACATGAAATTATAAATGGCAAAAATAAAATGCCACGAGAAAGTCGAATTGCTACAATGGATTACTAATTGAGATTAACGAAGAGAAAAAGAGACTTCAAGCCATTTGTCATAATGAGAGTGTCCATGTATGAAGTGAGCAAAATCATTTGCTCAACAGGTAGACTTAGCTTAGGAGAACCAGAATAAGAAACATTCCAGTCATTACATTGGTAATCTGATCTGACTGTATATCTTAACATGACCATGAGAGGTTACTGCAGATGTATATAAACATTGATGTTGATGATCTGACTATTGTTTTATTTTGTTTTTACTTAAAAATAACATGTGTGAACAAGATAATTTCCTCCTAGCCATCTGGTAATGATTTAGAGGCACCTAGATGGCTGCAATGGTACTGAGTCTGTGGTTGGAAAAATAAAGACCCAAGTTTAAATTCAGACTTAAACACTGGGTGACTATGTGCAAGCCCATTAATAAGTGGATGCCTCAATTTATTTATTTGTAAAATAAAGATAATAACAGAATCTAAATCCATGGGTTATTGTAAGGAACAAATGATGTCATTTTTTGTATAGTACTTTGCAAACTTTAAAGCATTTTATAAATGCAGATGACGATGATAATGATGAAAGACACACCATTTATTCTTCAAACTGAAATGGACCTCAAAATATGTGAAATGATTGACCTGTAATTGATTGTAGGTAAACCAAGTTTAAACAATGCTCATTGGATAGAAAGCCTGACAAAACTTCTTTTTTTTTTTTTAGAGATTTTCACATCCCCTAAAATCATCTTCAGAACAAGACCTTCCCATTTGTATGTAAAAATGTATTGAGAACTGCCAGTTATTTGAAAACTTTTAATGAGATGTGGAGTAAAATCAGAGTTCTATTGTAAAGTACAGGATAGATTACTATTTTGGATATATTTGGGATTTTATTTACATTTTAGGGATATAAAATGTAATTTTTGATGGAACAAGTCAGTCAATGAACACTTATTAAGTGCCTACTCAATGCCATGGGCCAAATAATATAAGGGAATTTCTTTCAGCTTATAAATGGATTATCAAGATTTTTTTATTCACTTCATCTAAGATACTATATTTTGTATCATTTAAATACATGGAACAAAACATTATGCTATGATTGTTGGTGAGTTAACTTAGAGCTACACTAAAATCAAGTCAAGCATTAATTATTGAGAATTAATATTTTAATACCACCTTCAATGAAGACATTTTCTGGTTCTTAAATTGCTAATAATCTTAATTATTAATTGTCTGTTTATAGGCATACACACAAAGCACACACAGACACACACAGAGTGACTAAGAGGAAATAACTCCTGACCTCTAGTTCTGGTCAATAAATAATAGGGTTTATTTTCTAGGAAAAATATTCATACTATGCACTTTTAGGTTTAATCTTCATTATTCACATTTTTTCTTTTCAATTTTAAGACACTATTTCAAGCCAGAGTTTATGTATTTGTTTATTATTTATTACTAAGTTATAAACGGTTAAATAATTGCATTGAAAAATTTAACAATTGACTCTCATGAGCTATTATAAGCAAAATTTCTGACATAACTTATTTTTATACTTAGAAACTTCTAAAAGTCTAGGGTTTTACTGATAACAATTTTCCCTGTAAAGGTATCCATCAAAATCCATTTCTACCCTTTGCTTTTATAAAATTCTGATCCTGCTATAAAAATTCCACATAGAAGCAAAAAAATAAACTAGCTTTCTCTAGAATGCTTATTTTTGCAAAAATAACAATTGTTTGCATCACCTATCCATTGGTTAATACTAAAGATATATAATTTATTTTTAGTTTTCAACATTGATTTCCATAAGATTTTGAGTTAAAAAATTTTGTCCCCCTATTTCCACTACCCCAGACCAAGATAGCAAGCCTAATGAATAACACTACCGACAATCTGTTCTCTCTTGTATCATACTCCATCTCCCACCCAACTTTCTAGTAGGGAGACATGGATTTCTGTACTCCAGAACCTGTATCTCTCATTTCCCAGTTGTATGAATATATATATATATATATATATATATATGTATGTATGTATGTATGTATGTGTGTGTATATATATATATAACATTTGTTTTTGAAACTTTGAGTTCCCGAGTCTTTCCCTTCTTCCTTCTTCACTCATCCCCACTGGGAAGACAAATCATTCAACCTAGGTTGTACATGTGTAGTAACACAAAACATTTCCATAGTTGTTACATTATGAAAGACTAACTCTATTTCCCCATGCACTTATTCTATTTTCTCCTTTGACTGTCTCTTTTCAAAAATGTTTGGTTCTAACTAACCTCTCCCCCAATCTCCCATCCTTTCTTTCATGCTCCCTCTTACCCCTTCCCCCCACTTTCCTTTAGGGTAAGACATCCAATTGAATGTGTATGTCATTCCCACCTTATGCCAAATTCAATGAGAGTAACGTTGACCTATTCCTTTTCACCTTCCTGCTTTTCCCCTCCATTGTGACAGTGTTCTCTTACCTCTTTTGTACGAGCTAATTTACACTAATCTAACTCTCCCTTCTCCTTCTACCAATATATTCCTCTCTCAAATCTTAATTTTATTTAAGAGACATCATCCCTTAATATTCAACTTATCTTGTTCCCTCTATGTACACATATCCATAAATATGCCCAGTCATACACACACACACACACACACAAACACACACACTCTTCTATACATACGTATAAATGTATGTATACATATATATGTGTGTGTATACACATATATATCCTTTTCAACTATTCTCATATTGAAAAAAGTCTAATTAGTTACACTTGTCTTTTTTCCATGTAGGAATGTAAATATATCAACTTTTATGATTACCTTATGATTTCTTTTCCCTATATAACTTCTCACACTTCTCTTGCCTCATGTATAAGAAAGTCAAATTTTCAGTTCAACTCTGTTTTTTTCATCAAGAATGCTTGAAAATCGGGGTGGCTAGGTGGCACAGTGAAAAGAGCACTGGCCTTGGAGTCAGGAGGACATTAGTTCAAATCCGACCTTAGACAGTTAAAACAAAATCTAGCCATGTGACCTTGGGCAAGTCACTTAACCCCAATTGCCCCTTTTAAAAAACAGGCAAAAAAATTTTAAAAAAAGAATGCTTGAAAATCCTCTATTTCATTGAATGACCATATATTATCTTTAAGCATTATACTAAGTTTTGCTGAGTAGGTGATTCTTGGTTTTAAACCTAGTTCCTTTGACCTCTGGAATATAATATTCCAAGCCCTTCAGTCACTTAATGTAGAAGCTGCTAGGTCTTGTGTTATCCTGATTGTGTTTCCACAATACTGGAATTTTTCCTTCCTGACTGCTTGCAGTATTTTCTCATTGACCAGGGAACTCTGGAATTTAGCTATAATATTCCTAGGAGTTTTCTTTGGGGGATCTTTTTCAAGAAGCAATTAGTGAATTCTTTTAATTTCTATTTTGCTCTCTGGTTATAGCATATTAGGGAAATTTTGCTTGAAATTTTCTTGAAAGATGGTGTCTAGGATCTTTTTTTATCATGGCTTCCAGGTGGTCCAATAATTTTTAAATTAGCCCTCCTGGATTTATTTTCCAGATGAATGATTTTTTGAATGAGATATTTAACATTGCTTTCTATTTTTTTTTTCATTATTTTGGATCTCTGTTATAGTATCTTGATATCTTATAAAGTTGTTAGCTTCCAATTGCTTCAATCTAAATTTGAAGGAATTTTTCTTTTCAGTGAGTTTTTGAAATTCCTTTTTCCATTTGTCAAAATCAGCTTTTTAAAGCATTCTTCTCCTCATTGACTTTGTGGGCCTTTTTTTTTTTTTATCATTTTAGTTAGTCTATTTATAAGGTGCTATTTTCTTCGGTATTTGTGGGGGGGTTCATTTAGCAGACTGTTGACTCAGTTTGCATGATTTTCTTGAATCATTCTCATTTCTCTTCCCAATTTTTCCTACCCTTCTCTTACTTGATTTTCAAAATCCTTTTTGACCTCCTCAATGGCCTGTCTTCAACTCATATTTTCTTCTTGGAATCTTTTGATTCAGGAGTTCTGACTTCATTGTCTTCCTCCGATTCCATCCTTTGTTCCTTTTTGTCCCCCAAAAAGGACTGTATAGTTTGGTTGTGTTTCCTTTGCTTGAATTTTCAGTTCTTTGCCCCAGTCGAACTCTGCTTACCAAATGGAGAGAACTTTGTCCCAAATCACTGGTGTTTTTGCAGCTGCTGGAGGTATTAGTTGGACACCTTATCTGCAGCACCCACAAACTCTGGCACACTGTCCACCCAGACCAGGACTACCACCCAAGACAGCAGCCCAGATCCAAGCTGGTTAAACAAAGAGCAATTACCCCCTAATTGGTTGCTTGGTCTGCCTACAATAATCAGGCTAGGGGCTCTGGAAGCAGCCACAAGGCTGTAGCTGCAGCCACTGTGCCTCTTTGTGCCTCTCTGACCCTGCTCTTCCTTCACCTTCCAACAGAGTTACCCACTGGCCTTTTATTTTCTCTATGGAATTTATGTTTTGAGAAGTCTGGAAACTCCCACAGCTGCTGGTGATTCACTCTTCTGAAGTCTGCTTTGGCTGGTCTGGGGTAGACTTGTTTTACATGTATTGGAAGTCATTGGAGAAGTGTCCATGCCAAGTTTGTGCCTTTACTCTGACACCTTGGATCCACCCACTCCCCCCCCCCCCCACTAAAGATATTTTTAACCATAATGAATGACCTCGTTCACACAGTTCAAATGCCAGATATCCCTTATACACTATGAAGTTTTCTACTTGCTTTTATTTCCAGATGACATTGTGTTGATTTAATCAAGCCTCATAGAACTACAGAAACTGTGAAATAAGATTCATAACCATTCAAAATATTTCAGTCTAACAATCCAAATAGAAAACCAAGTGGATGAAAAATCTCTATACTTTAACCTATAGCTTAGAGTTGGATGGACAATTGATTGGCCTGATCTAAAAGTGCAAATACTTATCTTGTACAGACAATGAAATTGAATAATGAGTTAAACCCACAATTGAAAATCAGAGCTGCATTTGAGAAATGTCAGTGTTTTTTAAACAATATCTAGTTTCTCCATGAAAAAAAAATGTATATTTAACACCAGTGTTCTTCTTGAGGATGGAATGGGAGAAAGACAATGAAGTTAGAACTCCTGAATCAAAAGTTTCCAAGAAAAATATGAATTGGTTATAGGCCATGGAGGAGCTCAAGAAGGATTTTGAAAATCAAGTAAGAGAAGGGGAGGAAAAATTGGAACGAGAAATGAGAATGATTCAAGAAAATGATGCAAAGGGAATCAACTATGTTACTGTTGACCAGTTGTCCCTATAGCATCTAGCAAGTAGTAATAGGCCAATAGTTGTCACTATGTGTGCTCATTGATTGATTGATGACTGTGGAATGACACATGGAATGCCCCAATCTTTGAAGAATTAAAACTAATTTCCTTAAGGCACACTGGGCAGAAACATAGCATTTATAGTAAGAACAGAGGAACAAAATCAGAATACCTAGGTTTCTGATCCTGACATTTAACTGTTTGATTTGGAGCATTTGAGTCTCAATGTCTTCTTTGAGAAAATGATAATAAAAAAATGTGTGTTACCTGCCATAGAGAATTGTTGTGAGAATCCATAATTTTCTTCAAGATTCAACTCATACACCATGTCCAACTGGAATGTTTTTCTGTTGTTCTTAGTTGTTATATAACTTGCTTGACCCTCAAATTCTCTTCTATATAGTACCATATATGCATAATTCATAACCTTCCCATTCACCACCAGCAGAATATATGTTCCTTAAAGGCAGAGCCTGTCTTTTAGACTTTCCTTTGCCCATCAAAAACAGAGTTCAGTACCCTGTAATATACAGGAGCTGCATAAATGTTTGTTTGGTAGGGTAGGATTGTGAGGAAAGCATTTCCCCCTCTGCCCCAAGTTATTAAAATAAAAAAAAGTCAGTTTCAAAATCTTTCCCTCCCTTCAGCCCTTCTCCCACCCATTGAGAAGGCAAGGTATATGCAAACCATTATACATGTGAAGTTATGTAAAACATATTTCCATATAAGTCATGTTGCAAAATTTGAAAAGCAAGAAAAATAGAGTGAAAAAATATGCTTCTGTCTGCCATCAGTGTTCATCAGTTTTCTCTATGGTGGTAGATAACATTTTTCATCGTGAGTCTTTTGTGATTGTTGTGGATCATTGTAAAGGTCACAGTAGCTGTTTTCTAAATTTGATCACTTTTTAACAATATTACTCTTTCGATGGTCAATGTTCTCCTTATTCTACTCACTTTAATATACATTATTTCATATAAGTCTTCCCAGGTTTTTCTGAAAGCATTCTGCTAGTAATTTCTTATAGCACAGTAGTATGCTCTCATAATTATATACTGCAACTTGTGCAACTGTTACACAGCTGATGGGCTTTCTATAAATTACCAATTATTTGCCCCCACTAACAAAGCTACTATAACCAATTTTGTACATGTACGTCCTATATCTCTTTTTTATTAGGCCTCTTTTGGATCTAGAACTAATATGGCTGGATCAAAGAGTATGCACAATTTCATGTCCCTTTGGGAATTATTCAAATTATTATCCAGAATAGTTATATCAGTAAGAAAAGTGTTTGAAAATTATTATAGAAATTTAGAAAAATCAGTTATTATTACTAAGAAGACATATAGATAAAAGGAAAACATCATGTTAAAAGAAATTATTTTCTTTTCAGAAAAGTAACATTATCACTACCTAGTTTCTTATTCTTTTCTTTTGCTCTTTTTTATTTACTTTTCATCCTAAAAATGAAAAACTTACTATCATATCTATCTTCTTTCCAACTAACAGATAACAATGTGGATGCTATCTTCCCCTGCAGAGGAGACATAACGACATTAGAAAATGGAAGGAAACAGGTTCTGCAGCCCATAAGTAAAGCAAGCCTCACAGATGACTAGAATCTCTGTTTATTTGGCTTACTCACCCTTTGTTTTTAGAATTCATACCAACTCTTTAAGGAGCACACATCCACTGCTAATGACAGAGTCCAGCTTGTTCTGATGTAGTAGCTGTCCCCCAGTCATGATTGACACTGGCAATCTGTGCAACATGACAGATTGTCAGACAACAGATCAATCTGTTTCACCCATTAAGTAATGAGGAACGAAAGGGTAGAAGTATCAAGGGAGAAAGGCTCCTGTGATTACCTGAAGGCCTAGTAAACATATTTGCAAATCAAGCATGATAGCATCCCATGTATATTTATTACATATTCAACAATGTGCATGTTTGAGAAGTGATAATTCAAATATTCAATAGATACCATCAGCTGAGTATAAAATGATGAGAATAAAATTATTGAACCAATTGTGAATTTACATCTCCCCATCTTCCAGGGCTGAAGGGAATATGTGGGGAGAGGAAAAAGACAGGAAATTAATGAGATATTCAGAACTGTAGACATTTGATGATTAGCATAATATGTTATATAGTTATTTTCTCAGGTATTCTCTTTGATTGAAAAAGAACATTCTTGGAAACATCAAGAATTTAAAGAGTATTTAATAAACATCCTTTGAGTCTAATACTGGGACAGAGTTCTTGGAATTCAATTAAACTTTAAAAAACTAAGTTTACAAAATATTTAATCTGTCATGAGAGAGAAAATTTAATGGCTAGTGTGCATCACTCAGAGAATGGACTGTTCAAGTCCTACCTAGGACACATGTTCTTGGGGCAAGTTATTTAGCCTGTTCTTGACTCAGACAATTCTTTAAGATTTCCATTTATAGAATAGTAGGTCTACATCAACGAAATGATAGGTCTTGCTTATCTTCCTGCAAAAGGAGAACAATAACAACAAAAAATCTCTTAGTCTTATAATTTTACAGCATACATATATATCCCCCTGCCCCTTGCTCAAGTCACCCAAGACCAACAAACATATAAACTTTGCATAATATTTTAGTAGTGATCATATAATTTTGGAGAAATATATTTTTTCCTGTTATATTCCCCAACTTCATGGCAAAGGGTATAATAGCAACCATTTTGAAAATACACTTTTTTTGTTATTATGAAGTGACTTCCACATTTAGGTTAAACAAATATTTATTAAAGACCCTCTGTGTTTGGGGGTACATTACTCTTTTTTTGGTGAACATATACTATTTAACAACAATAAAAATTACTACCATTTATCTAGGTAATTAAAATGTGCAAAGGATTTTGCAAATATAATAGTATTTCATCATCACAAATACACTGTGAGGGAGGTGGTATAATAATAGCACCTCCACTTTTCAAATAAGGATATTTTTGACAGTGAGGTTAAATTATTTGCCCAGCCTATCAAAACTACTAAATACTAAAGTCAGGATTTGAATTTAGGTCTTCTTGATTCTAATTTTATCCCTGTATATACACAAAGATCCTGTGTCATGGAATATATAGTCAAGTAAGCATATGCACAAATACTTATAACAAAACATCTGTATACCAGGAAGTTGAAAACATGGTGCAATGTGGGGAATCTGTAAAGATCAAGGAAGTTTCCTTGTGATGATATTTAAGATGAGCTTTAGAGGATTTGTAGCAGTTTAAGAGACAAATAAAAGGAAGGAATAAATTTCAGGGACGGAATGATGTAAGCAAAGAAAAAAACTAGGGATTGGAAAGTAGTCTAATTTGACAAAGGTATAGAAGATGTGGAAGAAAGAAGTATGAGATAAAGCTACAAATTTAGAATAACATCAAGCTGTGGAGATACTTGAATTAAAAGAAAAAGTAGTTTGAAGTTTACTTGGTAGAAAACAGGGAACCACTATAGATTTTAGAGCAAAGAATGAGTGACACTGGTGTAGCTAGGTAATGCAGTGAATAGAGTACTGGCCCTGGAGTCAAGAGGACTGAGTTCAAATCTGGTCTCAAACACGTAATACTTACTAGCCGTGTGAACTTGGGGAAGTCACTTATAACCAATTGCCCTGCCTTCTCCCCTGCAAAAAAAAGAAGTTAAAAAATGAGTGACATTGTGTAATCTATGAATAGGAAAGAAGAACCTGGGACCATTATGAAGTATGTTTTCTTGTTTTTTAAGAGGCAGGATGGAGGGAAAGACCTTGACAAACTTAGGATAAGATTGTATTCATCAAGAAACTGTGAAAAGACAACTTGCACTGGAATGGTAACATTAGGGTTAGGAGACCAAAGATATCAGAGTGATTTCAGAGTTAGAATTAATAAAGCTTGGTGGTTGATTGATTGATGAAAGTGATTGCCTTAGACAATCAAATAATTTAACCTCCTTGCCTTGGCCAACAAAGTGGCAGAGGTTTTACTCCATCAAATATCACATTTTCAATGGGGTTGGAGTTTGCCACCAAATGAAAATACTGGAAAAGATGTGACATCTTTGGCTTGGAGACCAGATGGAAAAAATTTGGCCTTTGGTCTTGCTGACACAAAGAAAGTTATTTTGTATGATGATGAAAAGCCTGAAAGCTTGCACTCTTTTTCTGTGCATACACCTATTACTTACAAGCATTGGATGGAAGAAACTGAATAAAGCAATGTTTAACATTCATTTACAATGCTGGAGATGAATCACATCTCCTCCTGCCTAAACTACCTGCCTTGCCGAAAAACTATAGCACTATTGCCAAAAGTTTTAGTGAAGAAAAATCAGATGAAAGGGAAGTCAACGATAATTTCTATGTTTGAACAAGGGAGACAGAAAATAGGAGTAAAATTAATAGAAATAATTAAGGAAAAAGGAGAGGCAGATTCCATGGGACAGATAATTAGGCGTATTTTGGTCATGTCAAGTTTTATATGGAGAAAAGGATGTTTTTCCAGAGATCAGTTTCATTTCATTTCAATTCTCAATATTTGAGAGTTGGAAAGAAACTTAGAGATAATCTAGTCCAACCTCCCCTCTTAATAGATTGGAGTCTCATTTGGATAGCTAGAAAAATGATCTGTAAGCAGGCAGAAATGCAGGTATGAAACTTTGAAGTGGGGTCAGGTCTGGGGATACAGTCTCTAGTCATCTGCATAGAGGTGATAGTTGAAATAGGGTAATGGAATGGAATTGTCAAGGAAAGAAATGTACAAAGTGAAGAGGTGAAAGATTGAATCTTAATATAGTTATGTAACTCATATAAATTTACTTCCAAAAACATTGCCAGTGAAAGGATATTATGTCAAGTTCAGTTTTTGCATTCTTTTCATTATGAAACTGGAGGTATGTTGCTAAAGAAAACATTTGATTCCAGGAATAAAAAAAAACATAATTTACTCTTAAGGTTTCATCAAATGTTTTAAAAGCACGCATTTCAAGGGAATATGTAGGACTTTTCCTGGTGAGAGGATAGTAAATGTCCCAAATTAATTGAAAGGAAAGCAAAGTTATAAGTACTTTGAGAAAACTGCTGAGTTTCAGAAGAGAATAGATTGATTTGGAATGAAAGAAGGAGATGAAGGAAGACAGTATAAATAATGTGCAATATTCAACATTAACTGAACAAACAGGATAATTTATTTACTGGAACACAAACAGTAAATGGAGTAATCAACCAGCACATTTACTGAAACATGCAGCTGAAGAAACTCATGTAATAAATTGAGTTGTCAGGTAATGTACTAAAATCCAATAATAGGTAGATTTGTCTTGTGATTCATAAATTTATTTTATGGAACCTTATTTAAGTATGCAAGGTTCCTTTTTCAATCTTTTGGAATGGCTTATACAGCACTTACAGATTTTAGTCTCATTTAATCCTTGTGTCTCCAAAAACTTCAATATTCTGTAATGGGATGCCTTTAAGTTTCATGAGGGAATGTCTTAATGTCCACCCAAGGTTTTAATTTGATGTTGTTAAGAGGTGGAGAATATTACTCCATCTCATTAATCAGCTCCTCCCATCTGTTTAGATTATGGGAAGAAACCAGAGGCTAACACAACCAGGAGAGGAAAACCGGCAGAGCAATGTTTGCCAGGAAGGTACAAGTACCAGAATGAAACTAGGTTACTGTGACCAAAAAAGGCACAAGAATTTTCAACACGCATCATGAGTTGCTTAAACCTAGGTGTAATGTAATTGAAAAGCAGTGATTCTTCATTTACCTTACTTCCATTTTCTTCCTATCTACTGAAAGGACATGAGCTATTTATCTCAATTCACCACCCTGAAAGAAGGATTGGGAGCTTATCCTTGTTTCTTAAAATTATTCACCCTTTTGTATTTAAATGTTTTCTTTGCCTCTTAAGTGAGCAAACAGGAAAAAAACCCTTCATTTTAAAAGTGTGACTTATTATTTAAGACAGAATAAAGGAAGTAATCGAAAGATGCCAGGAGAGAAGAGAAATTTAAAATCACAGCATTTCTCCAAAGATAAAATTCTGGTTGGGCTCTCAAAGACAGGAAAAAAAATATTGACAATTTTTTTTAATGCTTTATTAACTTCTGATTTACATCATTCGTTTCCTCCAGATGTTGAGGTACACATTTTCTCCCCTTTTTTCCCCTACTCACCGCCCCAAATTAGCAGTCCCACAGGATATTGCCTCCTCCAATCTGCTCTCTCCCATATTTTCTCCTATACCCCTTTCAAATTTTCCAGTGAATCTTTATGCCTCAGTACCTGTATATCTTATTTCCCAATTACATGTAAGACAGTATTAACAAGAGTATATATATATATATATATACATATACATATATATACACATATATATGTGTGTGTGTCTGTGTATGTATATATATGTACATGCGTGTATATGTATGTATATATACATATATACCCACACACACATACATATATATATATATACATAACAATTAAACTTTCAGTTCCAGATTCATTCCCTTCCTTCCTTGTCAGCCACCCTTACTGGGAAGATAAGCATTTCAATATAGGTTGTACATGTGTGGCTAATGCAAAGTAATAACGTAGTAGATATATTGTAAAAGACTGAATATATTTCCCTCCCTCCTATCCCACCTCCCACTTGTTCTATTCTCTATTTTGATCCCGTCCGTTTTCAGAAGTCGGTGCTTCCAACTTCCCTCCCCCCACACCTGCTCTCCCTTCCATCATTCCGCTTCTCATCCCCTTCCCCCCCATACTCTCCTGTACGGTGAAATAGCCTATTTAGTGTGTATTTTAGTCCCACCTCAAGCCAAATTCTATGGGAATAAGGTTGACCCATTCCCTTTTGCTTCCTATTCTTCCCCTCCCTTGTAACCATTTTCCCTTGCCTCTTCTCTATGAGATAGTTTACCCCATTCTGTCTCTCCCCATCTCCTCTCATTATATTCCTCTCCCACCTCTTAAGTTCCCCTTTTAAGTATCATACCTTCCTGTTAAATTGGTCCTGTGCCCTCTCTCTATGTACCTATAAACATATATACACACATTCACATATGTATTCATATGCCCATATACCCTCATATATAGACACACACATATATTTATTTCTAATCCCTTCAATTAATGAGAAAAATTTCAAAGTTACAATTATTGTTTGTCCATGTAGGATTGTTAATAGTTCAACTTTGATAAGTTGCTTATGATTTCTTTTCCCTATTTACCTTCTCATGCTTCTCTTGCTTCTTGTGTCTGAATATCAAATTTTCTATTCAAATCTGGTATTTTCAGCAAGAATGCTTGAAAGTCCTCTATTCCACTAAATAACCATATTTTCCCCTGAAACATGATACTCAGTTTTCTGAGTACATGACTCTTGGTTTTAATCCCAGGTCCTTTGACTTCAGGAATACCATATTGCAAGCCCTTCGATCCCTCAGTGTAGAAGCTGCCAGATCCTGGGGTACCCTGATTGTGTTTCCACAATATTCAAATTGTTTCTTCCTGGATACTTGTAATATTCTCTCCTTGATCTGGGAATTCCAGAACCTGGCTATAATATTCCTAGGAGTTTTCTTTGGGGGATTTTTTTCAGGAGGTGATCGGTGGAACCTTTCAACCTCTATTTTGCCCTCTGGTACTAAAATATCAGGGCATTTTTCTTTGAGAACTTCCTGGAGGATGATTTTAAGGTTCCTACTTTGGTCATGGCTTTCAGGTAGTCCAATAATTTTTAAATTATCTCTCCTGGATCTATTGTCCAGGTCAGTGGATTTTCCCATGAGATATTTCACATTGCCTTCTATTCTTGCATTTGTTTGGATCTGTTTAACAGCATCTTGATTTCTCATAAAGTCATTAGCTTCCATTTGCTGCAATCTACTTCTGAAACAATTATTCTCCTCAGTGAGCTTTTGAGATTCTTTTTCCATTTGGCAAATTTGGATTTTTAAGGCATTCTTCTGCTCATTGCCTTTTTGAGCCTCCTTTGCCATTTGAGTCAGTCTGTTTTTTAAGGTATTATTTTTCTCAGTCAGGCTGTTGATTCTTATTTCATAATTTTCTTTCAGTGTTCTCATTTCTCAGCTGCTGGAGGTATTATATGGGTGCCCTCTCTGAGGTCTCCACAGACTCTGGCAAGCTGGACACACACCCCACGACCTCCATCCTAGACCACAATCCAGATCCAAGAAGGCTAAATCAAGATTGATTACCCCTCAGACTGGTTCTTGGTCCCCCTACATTCTGCAGGCCAGGAGCTGAAGCTGCCACATGATGCTGGCTGGCTGTGCTAGTGCATCAGAGGCTTCTAGCCCCAGGAGGCAAAAGCCAAGCACTCCCACTTACTGTGTCCCAAAGTCCAGACTGCACTGACCTCTCAATTTGTCCTTCCCATTTATGTGTTGATAAATCTGGCAATGGCCAGAGCTACTGCTGATCTGAAGTCCCTCTGGCTGGTGGCTGGTCAGACCCATTCTGGGTCTAAAGCCTTGGCTTGTGGTTGGACTTGGCCCCCAGAGCTCTGCGCTGGATTCCTGTCAGCCTGCTGGGCTGTCCTCAGGGGGAGGTTAGCTCCTCTGTGTCATTTTGTGGTTTCTGCAGCTCCAAAGCTTTTTTTAGAGTCCCCTTTATACATTGATTGGGGAAGGTGGAAACCAGAGCCGCGGGAAGGTCATGCTTCTACTCTGCCATCTTGTCTCCACCCCCTATTGACTATTTATCACTTCCCAGGGCAGAGAGAATAATTACATAAGACTTCTTTAAAAATTGATTCACTATCAATAGATAGAAATCCTTTGGCTAGACTTACAGTCTGTCAATAACCTACCATTTCCATAGGTTTGGTTTGAAAAGAAATTCACTCCAGAAAAACCAACACAATAGCTATAGTAAAAGTCACACCCATTCTAGTTATTAGATCAATCCATAAAATGGTTCATGTGTGTGGGAGAGAAGAGGTTGGGTAAGGTCTATTGATACCTTATTGTTCACCAGCTATGCATACAGAAAATGTACTCTTAAACTGACATTTAACACAGAAAATATAGAATACTTGGGAATCTATTTGCTAAGACAAATCCAGGAACTCTGTAAGCACAATTACATAACACTTTTCACGCAAAATAAAGACAAATCTAAACAACGAGAGAAATATTAATTGCTCATGGGTAGGCTGAGTCAATATAATAAAAATGAAAATTGTACCTAAGTTGATTTACTTGCTCAGAGCCATACCAGTTAAACTACCAAAAAATTATAGAGGTAGAAAAGATAATAAAATTCATCACAGATATCAAGAGAATCTCTAAAAAATAAAGGAAGATAGTATTCATTCAGACTTTATTCTGCTATATAGTGTCAGATGATGGACAATGCCCACTTTCTGTCATAATTTTCCAGTTTTCCCAGCAGTTTTTTGGCAAACAATGAGATGCCATCCCAGAAGCTGGGGTCTTTGCGTTTGTCAAACAGTAGATTGGTATAATCATTGGCTACTGTGTCTTGTGTACCTAACATATTCCACTAATCTACCCCTCTATTTCTTAGACAGAGTCAAGTGAATTTGATGACTGCTGCTTTAGAATACAGTTTAAAATATGATATACCTAGGCCACCTTCAGCAATATTTTTTTTCATTAATTACAAGCATGTCTTTTTATTAATTCCCTTCATATTCTGCAAATTTTGTTCTTCCAGATGAATTTTGATATTATTTATTCTAGCTCTATAAAATAATTTTTGTAGTTAGATTAGTATGGCAATGGATAAGTAAATTAATTTAGGTACAATTATCATTTTTATTATATTAGCTTAGCTTACCCATGATCAAATCTTTTTCCAATTATTTAGATTTCATTTTATTTTGTGAAAAGTAGTTTGGTTATTGTGTTTATATAGACCTTAGATTTGTTTTGGCAGGTAGACTCCCAACTATTTTATAATGTCTACTGTAACTTTAAATGGAATATCTCTTTTCATCTCTTGCTGTTGGGCTTTATTAGTAAGATATAGAAATGCTAATGAATTATACGGGTTTATTGTACGTCCTGCAACTTTGGTAAAGTTGTTTATTATTTCAAGTAGTTTTTTTTTTTTTACTTGATTCTCTAAGTACATCATCAGTTTCTCTGCAAAGAGTGATAGCTTCGTTTCTTTGCTTATTCTAATTCCTTCAACTTCTTTTTTCTTCTCTTATGGCAAAATCAAACATTTCTGCTATCATATAGAATAATAGTGGTGTAAATAGACATCCCTGTTTCACCCCCTATCTTATTGGAGAGGTATCTAGCTTATCCTCATTACATATAATGCTTGCCAATGGTTTTAGGTAGTTGTTACTTATCATTTTAAGGAAGTCTCCTTTTCTTCCTGAACTCTCTAGTGTTTTCAGTAGGAATGGGTGTTGCATTTCACCAAATGCTTTTTTGCATATATTGATAGAATCATATGCTTTCTGTTAGTTTTGTTTAAGATATAATAGGTTTTCTAATATTGAACCAGCCGTGTATTCCTGGTAGAAATCCTATATGATCAACTTGTATTATTCTCATGATAAGTTACTGTAATCTTTTTGATAAAATTTTATTTAATTTTTATATCTATATTCATTAAGGAAATTGGTTTATAAGTTTCTTTCTCTGTTTTTTTTCTCTTCCCAGTTTAGGTATCCATACCATATTTGTATCCTATGAACAATTTGATAGACTCCTTCTTCATCAATTTTCCCAAGTAGCCTATATAGTTTTGAAATGAATTGTTCTTTAAATGTTTGCTAGAATTCATTTGCAAATCCATCTGATGCTGGAGATTTTTTTTTTCTAGGGAGCTCATTTATGGGTTATTTAATTTTTTATTCTGAGATGGGGTCACTCAAGTATTTTACTTCCACTTCCATTAATCTGGGCAATTTATGTTTTTGTAAATATTCACTTAATCCACTAAAATTGTCAAAGTTATGGACATAAAATTGGACAAAATAATTCTTAATTATTCTTTAAATTTCCTCTTCTTTGGGCATGAATTCACCTTTTTATTTTTGGATACCAATAATTTTGTTTTCTTCTTTAAATCAAATTAACCAAAGATTTAACAATTTTATTCTTTTTTTTTCATAAAACCAGCTCAGTTTCATTTGTTAGTTAAGTATTTTTTTACTTCAATTTTATTAATCTCTCCTTGGTTTTCAGTATTTCTAATTTCTCACTGAATTGGGGATTTTTAGTTTTTTCTTTATCTAGGTTTTTTAAGGTGTATGACCAATTTATTGATCTCTTTTTCCTTATTTTATTCATGTAAGCATTCAGAGACATAAAACTTTTCATGTAAACATTCATGTAAGCATTCATTTTCATGTAAGCATTCAGAGACATAAAAAAGAAAAATATATATTGTTAGAAAATTTAGCTATGGTAGAACTCTGGAGAAAACCTAATGGGCATAGAAGCAATATACTTTTTTCTCAGGGCAACATGGCCCATACACAAAAATTGATAATGTAGTAGGGCATAAAAACCTCAATCCAATGCAGAAAGGCAGACATATTAAATATGTCCTTTTTTAATTCATGACACAATAGAAATTACATGTGATAAAAGATCATATGAAGATAGATCAAATATTAATTGGAAACAATAATCTAATTCTAAAGAATGAGGGAATCATACCCTTTGTACCAGCAATACCAGTTCTAGGGCTGTGTCTTAAAGAGTTCATAAAAATGGGAAAAGGACCTACATGTACAAAAATATTTATAGAAACTTTTTTTTGTGGTGGCAAAGAAGTGAAAATTGGAGAGATGTCCATCAATTGATGAATGGCTGAACAAGTGGTGACATATGAATATAATGGAATACTACTGTAATCTAAACAATGATGAGGAGACAAATTTCCAAAAAACCTTGAAAATATCTCTATGAACTGGTGCTGAGTAAGCTGAGCAGAGCTAGGAGAACCTTGTACACAGTTAGATCAACATTGTGTGATAACTAACTTTGATAGACTTAACTGTTCTCAGCAATGTTAAATTCTAAGATAGCTCCAAAGGATTCATGGAGGGAAATGCTATTCATTTCAAGAGAAAGAATTATGGAGTTGGAAAGCAGATTGAAGCATACTATTTGCTATTTCTCTATTTCTTTTTGGTTGTATTTTTTTTTTTGTTT
Organism: Petaurus breviceps papuanus; assembly: GCF_028583685.1. Classification (NCBI taxonomy): domain Eukaryota; kingdom Metazoa; phylum Chordata; class Mammalia; order Diprotodontia; family Petauridae; genus Petaurus; species Petaurus breviceps. Next base: position 2,562,596 of record NW_027185653.1, read on the forward strand.
TTGTTGTCCTATTTATTCTGTCTCATGGTTCATTCCATTGGTGATATGTATTATTTTTTTCTTTACAACATGAGTAATATGGAAATAAGTTTATTGTGAATGTATATATAGAGCCCATATCAGATTGCATGCCATCTTGTGGGGTGGGGAAGGAAGTGGAGCAAATAAAAAAAAAATCAAAAGTTTATGGAACTGAATGTTGAAAACTAAAAATGAATAATCAATTTAAAAAAGACTGAGAGAATCTACATATTATAGAGAAAAAAAATTCACCTGAGAGAATGACAATAATGAGACAACATATCAAAAATTGTGGGATGCAAAAAAGCAGTTCTTAGGAGTTTTGTATTTCTCAATGTTTATATGAATGAAATCAAGAGATCCATAAATCAGCCATGCAGCTAAAAAACATAGATGAGAAAGAAATTTAAGTATTCAGCTAAATAGTAAATTATGGATCCTGAAAGCCAAAAGAGATTTATAAAATTAAAATTAAGAAAGTAATGGAATGATGAATAAAACTAAGAGTTGTTTTTATGAATACATATATACAAACTCTTTGGAAAATTTGATATAAACAAAAGAAAAACAAATTATTAGTATGAAGAATAAAAAGAGTGAATTCACCACCAATCAAGAGGAAATTAAAAAAATAATAATTAGAAGCTATTTTCCCCAACTCTATGATAATAAACTTGACAATCTTAGAGAAATGCATGAATATTTACAAAAATATAAATGGCCCAGATTAACCAAAGTAGAGAGGAAATACATAATCCCATTTGAGAAAAAAAATAATTTGTTCAAGCCATCAGTGAAATCCTGAAGAAAAAATGTCTGGGGTCAGATGAATTTACAAGTGCATTCTGTCAAATATAAAAAAATGAATTCCAATACTATAAAAACTGGGAAAATAGTCTAAGAAGAATTCTTTTTATGATACAAATATGGTGTTGATAGAAGGAAGAGACGAAACAGAGAAATAAAATTATACACCAATCTTGCAAATGAATATAGTTCAAAAATTTAAATAAAATATTGCCAAAGATTACACCAACTTGTCTTGAGAATTATACATTGTGACCAGGTAAGATTTATATCTGCAATGCAATACTGTTTCTTTATTTTTTTAAATCAAATGCTTTATTAACTTCTAGTTTACATCTTTTTTTATGCAAGATTTTGAGTTACAAAATTTCTCCCCATTTTTCCCTACCCCCCTCTCCAAAATAGTGATCCAACTAGATATCCATTCCTGCAATCTACTCTCTCCCAGATAGTCTCCTATACCTCCTCCAACTTTCCAGTAAGGCACGGTGGATCTTTGGCCCAGTGCCTGTATGAGTTATTTCCCAGTTACATGTAAAATAATATGAATAATAGTACATGTATCTACATCTATATATATATATATAGCTAGATATAATAAACAGTTGATTTTAAAACTTTCAATTCCAGACTCATTCCCTTCCTCACTTGTCACTCACCCTTACTGGGAAGATAAGCAATTCAGCATAGATTGTACATGTGTAACTATGCAAAACATTCCCAGACTGGATATATTGTAAAAGACTGACCATATTTCCTTCCCTCCTATCCCACTTCTCACTTGTTCTCTTCTGTACTTTGATCCTGTCCCTTTTCTAAAGTGGATGCTTACAACTTCCCTCCCCCCCCCCAGGCTGATCTCCCTTCCATCATCCCCCCTCTCATCCCCTTCTCCCCTACTCTCCTGTAGGGTGAGATACATTATTTAGTGTGTATGTCATTCTGTCTTTAAGACAAATTCAATGAGAATAAGGTTGACCCATTATTCCCTTTTGTGTTCCTGTTCTTTCCCTAAATTGTATCCATTTTTACTTTCCTCTTCTATATGAGATAATGTACCTTATTCTGTCTCTACCCATGTCCTTTCATTATATTCCTCTCTCACCTCTTAATTTCACCTTTTAAGTATCACAACAGCATATTCAATTGGTCCTGTGTCCTCTCTCTCTCTCTCTCTCTCTCTCTCTCTCTCTCTCTCTCTCTCTATATATATATATATATATATATATATATATATTTTATATATGTATATATATATTTATATATATGTATATATATACATGTACACATAAATAGAAGCATTCGCATAGGCATTCATATGCCAATATACCCTCCTAAATAGACATATGTATGCATGTATGTATGTATATATGTGTATACACACATTTCTACTCCTTTCAAATCTTCTCATACTAAGAAAAGTTTCTTAAGTTACAATTGTTATTTTTTTTCCTTGTAGGGATGTAAATAGTCCAACTGTGATAAGTTCTTTATGATTTCTTTTTCCTGTTTACCTTCTCATGCTCCTCTTGCTTCTTTTATCTGAATGTCAAATTTTCTATTCAACTGTTTTTTTTTTCATCAAGAACGCTTCGAAGTCCTCTATTCCACTGTATGACCAAATTTTCCCCTGAAACATGATTCTCAGTTTTTATGGCTAGATGATTCTTGGTTTTAATCCTAGCTCCTTTGACCTCCAGAATATTATATTCCAACCCCTTCCATCCCTCAGTGTGGAAGCTGCCAGATAGCGTGTTATCCTGATTGTGTTTCCACAATATTCAAATTGTTTCTTCTTAACTGCTTGTCATGTTTTCTCTATGACCTGGGAACTCTGGAACATGGCTATAATATTCTTAGGAGTTTTCTTTTGGGGATTTTTTTCAGGAGGTGATTGGTGGATTCATTCAACCTTCACTTCAATTTCCCCACTGGTTCTAAAACATCAGGGCAATTTTCCTTGAGAATTTCCTGAAGGATGAGTTCTAGGCTCTTTTTTTGATTGTTGCTTTCAGGTAGTCCAATAATTTTTAACTTATCTCTCCTGGATCCATTTTCAAGGCAGTGGTTTTTCCAATGAGATATTACACATTACCTTCTATTTTTTTTTCATGCGTTTTGATCTGTTTAATGGTATCTTGATTTCTCCTAAAGTCACTAGCTTGCATTTAATCTAATCTAATCCTGAAGGAATGATTCTTTTCAGTGAATTTTTGATATTCTTTTTCCATCTGGTAAATTTGGCTTTTTAAGGCATTCTTCTCATTGGCTTTTTGAGCCTCTTTTTCCATTTGAGTTAGTCTACTTTTTCAGGTGTTATTTTCTTCAGTCTGGTTGCTGACTCTCATTTCATTATTTGCTTGCATTGCTCTCATTTCTCTCTTCTCTTATTTGGTTTTCAAAATATTTCTTAAGGTCCTCTATGGCCTGAACCAGCTCAAATTTTTCTTGGATGTTTTTGGTGCAGGAGTTCTGACTTCATTGTCTTCCTCCTGTTCCATTCTTTGATCCTTTTTGTCCCCCAGATAGAAATGTAAAGGTGGGTTGATGTGCTTGCTTTGCTTCCCTCTTTGGCTCATGTTCCCTCTCAATTACTTGACTTTTGGACTTTGTGCCACAGTTGGACTCTGGTACTTGGTAAGGGGACTTTGTACCAAATCCTGGGGTTTTCTTAGCTGCTGAAGGTATTAGTTGGGTGCCCTCTCTGCATCTTCCACATGCTCTGGTAAGCTGATTGCACAACCCAGGACCTCCACCTTCAACCACAATCCAGATCCAAGCATGTTAAAGCAAGAACGATTACCCTTCAGACTGGTTGTTTGGTCTCCCTACAATCTGCAGGCCAGGAACTGTAGTTGCCAAGTGGCCGTGGCTGTATGGCCACTGCGCCTCAGCCACTTCTTGCCCCAGGGTCAAAGGCCTACTGCACTCCTGAACTCCTGGATCCCAAAGTCCACAGTGAACACACTTCTCACTTTGTCCTTTGTATCTATGGATTGATAATTCTGGAAACTGTCAAAGCTGCTGGTGATCTGAAGTCCCTCCAGCTGGCAGCTGTTCAAGCCCACCCTGAGGCTAAAACCTCAGGCTTTGTCAGGGCTGGGCTTGGCTCCCAGAGCACTGTGCTGGCCACTTCCTCCCAGCCTGCCAGGCTGTCCTCAGCAGGAGCTTTGCTTCTCTTTGTCATTTTGTGGGTTCTCTAGTTCCAAAGTTTGTTCAGAGTCACCTTTTACATGAATCAGAGGAGGAGGAAGCTGGAGCCCTGTGGAAGTCCTGTTTCTACTCCGCCATCTTGACTATGCTCCATAATATTGTTTCAATGTTAGGAAAACTTGCAGCATAATTGATGATATCAACTACAAAACTAACAGAAATAACCATTATATCAATAGTTGCAGAAAAATCTTTTGATGAAATACAATGCCGATTCCTATTTAAACACTAGAGTGCATAGAAATAAATTAACTCTTTCTTAAAATGATAATCAGTATCTACCAAAAACCATTAGCAAGCATTATATGCAATGGGGTAAACTACAAGCATTTCCCATTAGATCTGTGGTAAAACAAGTATTTCCATTGTCACCATCGTTATTCAATATTTTCCTGGAAATGTTAGCTTTAGCAGGAAGAGAAGTAAAGGAAATTGAAAGAAGAAACAAAGCTATCAGTCTTTGCAGAGAACATGATGTTATACAAGACTGGTTGAAAGAGAATATAGAGAGCTTTTCACACCACCTCTCATCTGCAATTCCTCCAAACATACCTGGAAAATGGATCAGAACAAATGCTGACAGGAAAGTAAAGAAGAAAAAAAAATCATATTAAGTAACTTTCCCCCTGTCTACAGAGATCAGAAAACAGGTGATGAAACAGACAGAAGACTAAGGATACTGATCACTTGGTCTGTCTAGTAGTATTCAAGGAGAGCAGCATAGCAGGGGTAAATGATGGGCATGTGGCAAAAATTGGACCCAGAACTAGTACAGAGGATGATCTTCTGTAAAATACAGAAAAACATGCAAAGCTATTTTGCTCAGTACTTAATCCAGATGTAAGATTCAGGCATGGCTGAGAAGGAGAGTTACTTATGGGGTTACATTCCATGGTTAGGAGTTGTTTCATATTCTAAACTGTGTACAAAGAAAAGAATAACTTCAGAAGCAAAAAGCAATTGTTTGGCTCAGACCATAAGAATAAAATTAAATCTCACTTCCAGTTTCCAGTCTACACAAATGCCTATGGTGAAACAGCCAGAATGGAAATCTTAGATCAAAAATAAGTCCACAGTTATTTTCACAAAGAAGAACAAAACTTTCCAACTCCATGATAGTGTCTAAACACACCAGCAGTGCTCTTCATCTTCCTAAAAGGAAGTCTTATATACATGTTGCAAAAAAATAACATCAAAACAGGAACTTACAGAGCTCAGATCATAGGGGCATCGATTATACTTTACATTGGACAAAAGAGAAATAAAACCTCAATACATCAAAGAAAATAGCAATGGGGCAAGTCTAGAATTCTCTCCAGAAGTTCTCAGAGCTTAGTATTAAAAAAAGTATTAAATGAGAAAAGCATTAAGAAGAATAAGCAAGCAAAATAAAGAATCCCATCACAAAAATATATTATGGTTACAAAGATCCTCATATCACCATTTAAGAAGAGAATGGCTCCAAGAATTTTGTAAGTAAAGTTTCAAAGAAAAATATACCTTGTGCACAAGTTCATTTAGAACACCTGGGAAACTTGAAGGAATAGTTAATAAATGAAAAAAAGGCTTTAAATGTTTATAACTGAAATAAAGATAGTAACATGAAATTTATAATATAAATATAAGCTATGAAAGAATTACAAAAGGCGAGACAGCTAGGTGGTGCAGTGAATAGAGCACCCATCTTGGAATCAGGAGGACCTGAGTTCACTAAGCCACTTGACACACTTACTAGCCATGTGACCTTGGGCAAGTCACTTAACCCCAATTGCCCTACCAAAAAATAAAACAATTGCAAAAGTCAATAAATAATTTGGCATACAAGATACAAATCTTTGCCCTAGGAAATAAAATCCCTTAAAATTAGTGTAAACCATGGAATTTAATTATTACATAAAACAAAATATTTTCAAAAAGGCAAAAAACTAGAAAATAGAAGAAAATTAAATGTACCTTGGAGTAAAAATTGTAGAACTTTTGAAAATATTAGAGGAACATTAAGGAATCATTAGCCAACTTGAAAGTTATATCTAAAAAAAAAGAGCTTACACATAAAATATATATATAAAAGAAACCTATTCAGATGTGTTAAAACCACAGGGTGATGCAGAAATGTAAAACAATTGATTTGTCATCTTTTAAAAGAAATCAAAATCACAGAGTCAGAGCCAAAATGGCCAAAAGAAATCAGGAAGTTACATGACTCTTACAAAGTTTCTCTCAGAAACAAATAAAATATTGTAAATAGATGCTGGAGTGACAAAACCTGCCAAAATAGGTAGTGACATGATTTTACATCTTACAGTAAGTTAGAAGGATTGAACGAAAAGTCTATGTTACTTGGGTAAAAGGAAAACATGGCCCAGTGCAGATGGTATCTGGGCAAACCAGCAGGAGGCTCTTAGACAGCACAGATCAACATGGTCCTACTTCAGCAGCCCAGTGGCACCACAGGCTATGTTTGAAGCCTTCATATGCATAAGAGAAGGTAAATTGCTTGCAAAGAAGTCAGGCAACAAAAGGCATGACCAGCAGAGTGAGTGAGATGGCAACAGCTGAAATCACAACACACAAAATCAGTAATCAGCCCCTGATCACTGCAGCAAGAAGCTGGGGACAGTGTCCATTGTGCTTCACAAGCAGAGTTCAATTACAAAAGTCACAATGAGGCCAAAAAAATGATCAAGAGACAAAAACAAACAAAAAGATCCTAAACCATAAAAAAACCTACTATGGTGACAAAGAAGATCAAAACACAAACTCAGAAGAGGACAACATCAGAGCTAAAAAGAAAGGAGGATATAAATTGGTCACAATCCCAAATTCCCTTCTAAGAAGAGTTCAAAGAGACTGTTGCAACCATTCTGGACAACAATTTAAAACTATTCCGAAATAACTAAAAAAAAACGTGCGTACCCTTTGACTCAGCAATATCACTTCAAGGTCTGTATTCCAAAGAGATCATACAGGTTGGAAAATGACCTGTATGTAAAAAATTAATAGCAGCTCTTTTTGAATTGGAAAACAACAGGATGCCTATCAATTGGGAAATGGCTAAACAATTGTGGTATATGAATATAATGGAATACTATTGTGCTATGAGAAATGAGGAGCATACAGACTTCATAATAAACTGGAGAGACCTAGATAAACTGATTCTGAGTGAGAGGAGCTGAATCAAGAGAATATTGTTTGCAATTACAGACACATCAAATCTATGGTGACTAACTTGATAGACTAGGTTCCTCTCAGCAATGCAAGGCTGTAAGACAAGTTTAAAAAAAAACTCATGATGGAAAGTGCCATCCACATCACAAGAGATGTGGATGAGAAAGAATTACAGAGTCTGAATGGAGATTGATGCAAACTAATTGCTCTCTCTCTCTCTCTCTCTCTCTCTCTTATTTTTCTTTGTTTCTTCTTTTTCTTTCATTCCACTGGTTATCCTCCTTCTTTACAAATTGACTAATGCTTAATGAGAAGGTATTTGTATAAGCCATATTGGATTGCATGCCACCATAGTGGGGAGGAGGAGGAGAAACAGGAGGAGAAAACTTGGAACACAAAAGTTTGTGGAACTGAATGTTGTAGACTAAAAGTAAATAAATGAATAAATAATTTATTAAATAAAAAAGTAGGATGTTGAAAGTTAAATAAGGAAGGTAGAAGAAAAATCATTTCTTTTAATGGGAGATATCAGTCTTTTCTTCTGGGGGTCAAGGTGAGAAAGAAAGTAGTAATTCTCTTTCACTCTCCCTTACTGATGACTAAAAACCTAGTAAAGGCTGCCTCCAGGTAAATCCTGGCAAAGTAGAGCCAGCATAAAGAGGATGAAGCAGTCTTTTGCCTGGGAGGTTTGGGGGATAAATGGGAAAGGCCCTCTAGCTCTGGTGGAGGGGAATAGTACAGGGTAAGAGGTGTCCCACCAAGACAGTGGCAAGCTCCACCTCAGTAAACCAGTAAACCAGTGGGATATAGTGAGTCCCATGGTAGTGGAACAGGCAAGCTCCAAGACCAAACACCCCCATGTGTCTTGGAATAACTAGGGGAACTGACAGATTCCAGCCCAAAGAACCATCATGGGTGTATGTTCTTTAGGACACCTCCAGGCAGTCAGCCATTTTCCAGCAGTAAGAATCACCCCAGGAAAATGTAGAAAAATCTTACCTGTCCCCAACAAACATGAGATCCCGCCATTAGGACCCTAGGTCAGCACCACATAAGTTGCCAGACCCATACAAGCTTCAACTACCAGCACCTGAGGTCCCAACACACCAAGTTAATGACCAGTCTCCTGCATCCCAAAACAAGAAGCTTGGGACAATGCCCCATGAGCTCTAGCAGGAGAATTCAAATTTAAAAGCCAGATAATAGGCAAACATCATAAGCAAAAAGCAGAAATAAACAATGACCATTTTTTTCCTCTGGTGGCAAGGAAGATTAAAACAGAAATTCAAAAGAATATAAAATCATCAATGAACCCACATATGAGACATCAAAGGGGAATATTAACTTGTCTCAAGCATGAAAAGTACTCTTGGAAGAGATCAAGAAGGATTTTAGAACTTGAGAGAGAGAAAATATATTGGGAAAAAATAAGAGAATAAATAGTTTAGAAAAGGAAGTTTAAAAATTGAGAGTAGAAAACAATTCCAGAAAAAAAAAACATTACTTTTGGTCAAATTAAAAAAAAAAAAACAAACAACAATGCATTAAAGACAGAATTGGCCAAATGGGAAAGGAAGTAGAAAATCTAACTGAAGAACATAATTCATTAAAAACTAGAATTGGGCAAGTGGAAGCTAAGGACTCTATGAGATATCAAGAATCAGTCAGGTAGAATAAAAAGAATGAAACAATAGAAGAATTTAGAAAAACAATCCAAATAGAAAATACATCCAAGGTAGATAATTTAAGAAATATTGGTCTACATGAAAGCCAGGATCAAAAAAAAATCTCTACATCATTTTTCAAGAAATTATTAAGGTAATATACTTTGAAATTCTAAAACGAGAGGGTAAAATAGAATCCAAAGAATCTGCTGAAAACCTCCTGAAAGAGACCCTAAAATAAAACAACTAGGAATATAATAAGACAATTTCAGAATTATCAGATCAAGCACAAACTACTACAAGCATCAAGAAATAAATGTCTTTGAAGTACAGTGAGGATTACACAAGATCTAGCAATTTCTAAAACTAAAAGATTAGAGGGCTTCTAAAATGATATTACAAAAGTCAGAGGACCTTGTATTATAAGAAAGGAAAAAAATGTAGCAAATTGTAATAGTAATGTAATTTAAAGATCCCCCTGTATTGGCTTGGATTTTGGTTTGATTTTGTTAAAACCCAGAGCTTGTGAATCCCACTTTTGGGATGGACTTGTTGACGTGAAAAGAGAGTGCTGAACTGAGAGGAGCTGATGACATAAATTTAGAGACACACAAGAAAAGAGAGAGGCAGAAGAACTTTTTGGAAGCAGCACCTTTGAGGCAGAGAGACAATGAGAGGATTGCTGAGGGCCACTTTGAATTGCCCAGGATTTTGAGAGCTGCCAAGGACTGATGAGACATGGCTCTTATGCTGGTACTTTGTCTGTCTGTTTTGATGTTGTTTTGCCAAATTTGTCCAATGGTGAAGGACAGTGCTGTTGTTGCATAGGTCTTGGAAACCTGCTGTTGTTTCAGAAGTGCTAAAGGAGGATTTTCTTGTTGTATCTTTACAGAAATCCTGGAAGAATGTTTTGCTAATGTTTTGAGGGGTCCTAGGACTGTTATGCAGACAGAGAATGAATTAATGAACACATTGGCAATATATCTTGGGGCCTTGCTAAGCTATGTCTCCCCAGGTACAAAGATTGCTGAGAACTTGCCTAGTGTCAATATGAAGAAAATACCTCTCTTTGGGCATTAAATGCTGTGCTAAAGCTTGTTGTAACTCTGGGATGGATTCAATTGTAATCCAAGGGTGGGGAACTTTTGACTTTTTCATGCTCTGTGATTAAACAAATGAATGTATTTTACTTATGATTGGAAACAAATCTCCATTTGAGAAGAGGGGATTTGTGATGGACTAAATTAATGTACATCCTAGGGGTGGAGTAATATTTAGAAGAGGGACTTTGTGATTGATTAAATGAATGTAATGTCCAGGGGTGGTGTAGTACTTGGAGATTATTGAATCACACTTGGTAAATACTGTATTTTGAATTATGCTATATGTTGATTCTCTCTGTTCTTAATTTGTCACTGAATAAAATGGAGAGCACCTATGCTGGTATTTTGAACATTGGGAAGTTGCATTTGTTTGGCATTACAAAAATTGAGCATAATCTTTCAGGAGAGGATATTCAATGAAACAGGGAACTTCAAAAACTTCCTGATAAAAAGAGTAGAGATCAACATAATATGTGATCTTCAAATATAAGACTAAAGAGGCACACAAAGGTAAACAGGAAAGAAAAAGGAAAGCAAACATGCTATTCAATAAGACCAAGCAATTTTCATCCCTACATGAGAAGATGATACTTACAGTTCTTAAGAATTACATCTTTAAATATGACATTTAGAAGGAGTATACTTAGACCAAGGGCATGGTTCTTAGTTGCTTCACTGTGACGATTAAAAAGAAATGATTAAGAGGTGAAAAGAAATGGTACTGGGAGAAAAGGTAAGGAGTAGACAGAAAATGGTAAAATATATCACATGAAAAGGCAGAAAGGCGAATTACAATAAAGGGGAAAAAGGATGGGATATGAACATTATTGGACCTTTACTGTCATTGGAATTCACTCAAAGAGGGAAAAACATACTCAATTATAGAAATCTGAGTTACCCTATAGAAAGCAGGAGGGATGGGTTAGGAGTGGTTACAAAGGAGGGAAGAAGGAATAGGACAAAAGGGAAAAAAATGAGGGGCTGATAGGAGGGAGGGAAGATTGTGGGAGGCAATGGTCAAAAGCAAAATTTTAGTGAGTAGGGAAATGGAGAAAGGAGAAAGAAAAGTATAAACACTGGAAGGGGATAGGATGGAAAGACACAGATAGTAATCCTAACTGCAGATGTGAATGGGATGAGATCTCCCATAAAATGGAAACAGATAGCATAGTGGCCTAAAAACAATAACCCTATAATATGTTGTTTAAAAGAAACTCATTTGAAACACAGGGATACACACAGAGTAAATGTTAAAAGGCTGGAGTAAAACATATTATGCTTATGTTGAAGTAAAAATATCAAGAATAAAAAATCTGATTTTAGAAAAACCAAAAGCAAAAAAAAGTTAAAGGAAATAAGGAAAGAATCTATATCCTTCTAAGAAGTCTCCATGGACAATGATGTAATATCATTACTTAACATATATGCACCAAGTAGTATAGCATCCAAATTCTTAGAGGAGAAATTAAGGGAATTACAGTAAGAAATAGAAAGTAAAATTATAGTAGTGCAGGACCTCAATCTCCCACACTCAGAACTAGATAAATCTAATGACAAAATAAAAAAAAAATGAGAAAATAAGGAGGTAAATAGAATATTAGAAAGTTAGATATGGTATACTTCTGGAGAAAATTGAATGGGATAGAAAGGAATATATATATATATTCCTTAGTGGTCCATGGCCCCTACACAAAAATTTATGATATAGTACTGCAAAAAAAGCTTATGAACCAATTCAAAAAAGCAGAAATATTAAATGCATGCTTTTCAGATCATGATGCAAAGAAAAATACATGTAATAAAAAATGAAAATTCCATGGAAAGTAGACTCAAAAAGAATTGGAAGCTAAATGTTCTAATCCTAAAGAATAAGTGGGAGAAATAACAAATCATAGAAACAATTGATAATTTCATGCAAGTGAATGACAATAATGAAACAACATGCCACAATTTTTGGGATGCAGTAAAAGCAGTTCTTAGGGGAAGTTTTATAACTCTCAGTGCTTACAGGAATAAAATAGAGAAAGAGGAGACTGTTGAATTGGAAAACCAACTACAAAAAATTAGAAAAAGAACAAATTAAAATCCCCATTAAATTACCAAATTATAAATTCAGAAAACCAAAGGGGAGATTAACAAAATGGAATTGAGAAAACTATTAAAAAATAAATACAACTAAATGTTATATTTTATTAGAAAAACAATAAAATAGATAAAACTTTCATTAATTTGATTTAAAAAAAGAAAGAAGAATCCAACTTACCTGTATGAAAAATAAAAAGGGTGAATTTACCACAAATGAAGAGGAAATTAATACAGTACTTAGGAAACATTTTGCTCAGCTGAATGTCAATAAATTTGACAATCAGTGAAATGGATGAATATATACAAAAAAATCAGTTGCCCAGATAAATGGAAGAGAATTTTTCTATTTCTAAAAATATTTTTGGTAAATTTATTTAGAAATAGAAAAATAATAAAATATATACATAATACCATTACAGAAAATGTACTTGAACAAATCATCAATAAACTCCCAAAGAAACAATCTCTGAGGCCTGATGGATTTAGAAGTGATTTCTACCATACATTTGAAGAACAATTAATTCCAATATTATACAAATTGTTCTGTAACATGGGCAGAGTAGAATGCCTACAAAATTATTTTTATGATTCACATATGGTGCTGATACTTTAATTGGGAAGAACAAAAACAGAGAAGGGACATTATAGACCAATTTCCATGATGAATATAGGTATAAAAAATGTAAAAAAAAAAACGTTAAAAAATTCATTAGAGCAAGTTATCATTTGGATAGTACTCTATGGCCAGGTGAGATTTATGCTAGGAATGCAGGGCTGATTCAATCTTAGGAAAACTTTCAGCATAATATACCTTTTCAATAGGAAGATTAGCAGAATTTATATTATTAGCTTAATAGAAGCAAAAAAAAAAAGCTTTTGAGGGGCAATCAGGTGGCTCAGTGAGTGAAAGCACTGCCTCCAGTGTCAGGATGACCTGGGGATCAAATCTGGGCTCAGATACTTATCACCACACCCAGAAATAACTGGCCATGTAACCTTGAGCAAGTTACTTAACCCCGATTGCTTAAAAAGAAGGTTTTGAAAAAATACAGCACCCCTTCCTATAAAAATATTACAGAGCATATTAATAAATGGAATTTCTCTCAAAATGATAAGTAGCATCTATCTAAATCCCTGATCAAGCATTATATGTAATGGGGATAAGCAAGTAGCATTTCCAAGATGAGGGGTGAAACAATGATTATCACCATCTCCATTGTTAGTCAATATTGTACTAGAAATCATAGCTTTACCAATAAGAGAAGAAAAATAATGACCACCTTAGAACAGGCAATGAGGACACAAAGCTTTCACTCTTTACAGATAATATGGTGGTATACTTAGAAAATTAGAGATTCTATAAATAAATCTACTTGAAATAATAAACAATTTTAACAAAGTTGCAAGATGTGCAATGAACTAACATAAACCTTCAGCATTTTTATATTGTACTAGCAAAACCCAGCAACAAGAGGTAGAAAGAGAAATTCCACTTAATGTAATTGTAGACAACATATTTGGGAGTCTACCTATGAAGACAAACCTAAGAACTACATGACCAAAATTTCAAAACACTTTTCACGCAAATAAGGTCACATTTAAATACTTGGGAAAATATCAGTTGTTCGTGGGTAGGCTAAACTAATATAATAAAATGACAATTACATCAAAATTAAGTTACTTATTAAGTGTCGTGCCAATAAATTTACCAAAAATATTTTTAGAAATAGAAAAAATAATAAAATCCATCTAGGGAACAACAATTTCAGAATATCAATGGAATTGTTGAAAATAAATGCATGGGAAGGTGACCTAACCATACCAGATCATAAACTGTATTTTAAAGCAGAAATCCTGAAAAGTACTTGATACTGGCTAAGAAATAGCATATTGGGTCAGTGGAACAGGTTAGGTACGCAAGACACAGTAGTCAATTACTAAAGTTATCTACTGTTTGATAGACCAAATGGCTCTTTCTTCTGGCATAATAACTCACTGCTAAACCAAATCAATTTGGAAAGCTGTAAAATAGTTTGGGAGAAACTGAGCCTACACCAACATTTCACACTATGACAAGATAAAATGAAAATGGTTATATGATTTAGACATGTGAGTGATAACTTAAACAAACTAGGAAAGTACAGAAAAGTTTTTTTTTTGGGGGGGGATCATCTTTATGAAGAAAGGAAGCATTTATGAGTAAACAACACATAGAGAAAACTGAAATGCAAAATGAATAATGTTGATCAAATTAAATTAGAATTTTTGCCCAAAGGCAATCAAATCAAGATTAAAAAGAAAACAGAAAGTTGACAAACCATTTTTACTTCCAGTTTTTTTGTTAAAGGCTTAATTTCTTAAATATATAGAATACAGAATGAATTTATAAGAATACAAGTCATATATTTCCCAACTGATAACTGTTCAAAGAATATCTAAGGGTTATGGGGTTTAAAGATCTTCCATGCCCAGTTGGACTTGCTGACATAGCAGGAAGGGGTGGGGCAAGAGGAAGCAGAAGCCAAGCTAGGGTTCCTTCAAGTGACTGGCAGTGGCAGCAACAGAGGCCAGCAGAGTCAGGGGCAATGGTAGCGTCCGAGGTGGAGGTGGAGGCGCAAACCCACTTTTTTTGAGCCAGTCATAATTTCTGCTGAGCACTGCCAGGGACTGGAACTGCGGGGGGCTGGAGCTGCTGGGAGAACGTTTTCTGGATGCTGAGTAGTTGCTGTGAGTAGGGAGAGGAGGACCTTTGCCTGAGGTAGCCTGTTGTTCTTTAAAGGCTTGAAAATGTGGGTGCTTTCTACATTATCTACCTGTGGCAATTTTGTAACTACTATGACGGCTTTGACTTTCTGGTTTGGGGACTCAGTTTTCTGGTAATGTAATAAATGTTCTAGCTTATCTCCCATGTAGACAGCCTGGTATATTTTGTGATTAATAACCACATCACCATATTTATATTTGCCATAGGCATTGTGAATTTTGCATTGTTGATACAGAATAAGAGCAGAAAGTTTTGAGATGAATAAATTAAAGCTACCTATTATCATATGAAAAAAAATCTTTAATCACTATTGATTAGAGAAATGCTATTTAAAACAACTCTGAGTTACCTTACAACTTTCAGATTGGTTAGTGAGACAGAAATGGGAAATAGCAAATTTTGAAGAAGCCCTAGGAGAACTGAGACACAACTATATTATTTGTGAAGTTGTGAACTGATCTAACAATTTTGTTGAGCAATTGGAACTATGTCCAAAAAACTACAATACCATGCATAGTCTTTGATGTAGCAATATCACTACTAGTTCTACATCCCAATGAGATCTTTAAAAATAATAAAAAGGACAAAAATAGTCACAGGAGCTCTGTGCATGTGTGTGTGTGTGTATTGGCAAAGAATTGGAAATTAAAGGAATGCCCATTACTTGGGAGATAGCTCAACTAGTTGTGTTATATGAATGTAATGGAATACTATTTTGCTACAAAAAAAAGGTGTGCAGACAGACTTTAAAAAAACCCGGAAAGACTTATATGAATTAATGATGAGTGCAGTGAGCACAGCCAGGAGAACAGTATACAATGTATCAGTAACACTGTTGTGTGTTATCAGCTATGATTGATTTAGCTCTTCTCAGCAAAACAGTGATCCAAACCAATTCCAAAAGACTCATGATGGAAAAATTCTATGCACTTCCAGAGAAAGAGCAATAGAGTCCAAATGCAGGTTAAATCATACTATTTTCTCTCTTTCCCCTTTTTCCCTTTCTTCTGTCTTTCCCCTTTTTTGATTCCTTTTTTCACAATATGACTAAAGTATAAATATATTTTATATGATTGTACATGTAAAATCTCTATTCGATCCCATGCTTTCTTGGGGAGGTAGAAGGGAAGGAGGCAGAAAAATGTGGACCTCAAAACCTTATAAAAAATAAATGGTGAAAACTTTCTTTGCATGTAATTGGAGAAAACCATGTACTAAAAATTTTGGGAAACAAGATAAAGAAAGCACAACATAAAAACTTCCATAAATATTATAGCTAAAATTCAGAGTTTATATGACAATGAAAAAAAGACTGCAACCATCAGAAATATATAATGAAAGTACCATGTAACCACAACCTGGATCAAGCACAATTTTGCAGCATTAAACACAAATGATCCAAGACCTTGAAACAAATTATTCCAGAAGGCAAAGTTTCTTTAAACTTATATAATAACAAATACAAAATGGAATATAATCCTATTTGCTGATGTTCAACCATTTTTCACTTATATCTGACCCTTTGTTATTTTTTTTTGGAGTGTTGGTCTTTATCTTGGCAAAGTTACTGGATTGATTTGTCATTTCTTTCTCCAACTTAATTTGCATCTGAAGCAAGTAAAATAAACAGGGTTAGTGACTTGCCCAGAGTCACACAGATAAGTTTCTGAGGGTATATTTGAACTTAGGGAAATAAATCTTACTGACTACATGCCTAGAACTCTATCTACTATGTTAACCCAGCTATTCAGTCCTACAGGAGAAAAATGCTACATGAATGAAATAAATGACCTCTAAGTATTCCTGATTAAAAAAGTGAAACCTACATTCATATTTTGAAGGATAAGCAGAACAGTCAGGAGAAACCACAAAAAGAGAAACATGAGCAAGCAAA
Organism: Petaurus breviceps papuanus; assembly: GCF_028583685.1. NCBI lineage: Eukaryota > Metazoa > Chordata > Mammalia > Diprotodontia > Petauridae > Petaurus > Petaurus breviceps. The sequence continues at coordinate 2,579,315 of NW_027185653.1, forward strand.
CATAAGAGACTAAAAGAGGATAAACAATTTACATTTTAATATGAGGAGGGATTCATATGTCCCCTCAGAATTTTGTCATCATAAAGGTGCAAAGAAAGTTTAGGACTGGGAACTGCTACATCTTAATAATGTTAAAAGAAGAATGGGATGGGAGTGAAGAGGAATACATTAAGCAGGAGAGAGGGAGGAAGATTGCAGAAAATCATCTCATATGATCTGTGAGTCAAATAGAAGTCCATAAAAATAAGGAGGATGGGGTAGAAGAACAATGAACCATCAGTATCATCTTAACTTGTCAAAAGATACATTAGGATATATTAGCACATACACACAGTTGAATACAGAAATAGACTTCACTTAATAGGGAAATATGGAAGAAGGGAGAAGAGGAAATAAATGACAGGGTAGATTTAAAAAGGGATTAATCCTAAGCAAAGGAAATTCTAATAATGTACAAAAATAATTTTAGCAGCTCATTCAGTGGTGTCAAATAATTAAAAATTGAAAGGAGTTTCAATCACTTGTGTAATGGCCAAGCACATTATGGCACATAAATGTCATAGAATACTATTTCTTTATAGAAAACAATAAGGGGGATGCTTTCATAGGCATTTGAGAGAACTTTAATGAAAATGATGAAGGGTGAAGTGGGAAGAAACAGGGGAACAAATCAATGGAATGACAATAATATTGTAATGACAAAAATTTTTGAAAAACTTAGGAACTTATTAGTCATGCAATGATGAAATAAAATTTCTGGGGACTCCAGATGAAATACACCTCCTGACATAGATGCGAAGAACTCAGTGCAAAATTATATATATATATATTTAATTTGGGCATTTTAGATTTGACATGTTCAAAAATAAATTCATTATCTTCCCCCACACCCCTAAAAAATCTTCTCACCTCTCAGATTTCCCTAAGGGAAACCATTCCACTAGTTACCCAGGTTCACAACCTTGCTTCCATCTTCAAATCTTCATTATTTCATTCTCTATCCAATCTCTTGACAAGACCTTGGCCCTTTCACCATCATAACTTCTCACTAATTTCCCCCTTTTTTCTCTTCTGTCACTATCAACATGCTTTGGTAGATCTTTATCATCTGATTGCATGGATCTAGGCTTATTCAACTGTTTTTGCTTATGAACATTTTAGAACTTTTTAAATGGTGGGTTGTGAGCCCATGTGTTTCCATTGTTTAAGAAACTCTGACCTAAATGATTGCAATAGGGGGCTGGTTATTCTCTCTGCCACAAGTATCTATCTATTCCAGTTCATTTCCCACTCAGCTATCTAAAAGGTCTCTCCTAAGTGCAGCCTTGACCTTGTCTCCTGCCTCCCAATCTCCAACTCTACCTCCCCCTCCCAATAAACTCCAGTAGCTATTTATTACTTCCATGATCAAATAGAAAATCTTCTGTTGGTGTTCAAAGCTTTTGATATTTTGCCCTGTCTCCACTTTCTGGTTTTCTTACAACTTACAAATCTTCCTATAAACTTTGAAATCCAGTGATAATGGTTTTCTTTCTGTTTCTCAAAAAAAGGGACTCCATCTCCAAACTCTGGTGTTTTTCACCAACTATCCCCCATGTCCTAGAATTTTCTCTCTCCTGGTTTCCATTGTTTGTTTCAAGTCTCAAATAAAGTTCCATCTTATACAAGAAACTTTTTATGGGGTGACTAAGTGGCACTGTTAATAGAACACCAGCCCTGGAGTCAGGAGCACCTGAGATCAAATCCAGGCCTCAGATGCTTAACACTTAGTAATGTGAAATTGGGCGAGTCATTTAACCCCAATTGCCCTACCTTCCCCCCTCCAATGCAAAAAAAGAAACTTTTTGTAATTGCAAGCAAAATATAATTTTTTTTTCTGGATTGAATTTTAGGTAATCAAGTGCCTTTGATCTTCACTTTGATTCTATCAAAAGTCTTTGACTGAGAACAGTATACCCTCTATTTATTACTCTTTATTGGCCTAAGGGAGTTTAAAGATCTTCTGTGTCATTAATAGGGCAAATGTAATCACCTCAGAGCCCATAATGGAAAGAGCTTCCACAAATGGTGAAAAAGGAAGGAGCAGAAAAAAGCATGTGCAGACCCGGGAGCAGGCAGAGATAAGAGAGACAATGTTTGTGATGTTGGCCCTCTGTCTGTTGATCTGTGTTAAAAGCTGAAACAGAGGCCTGTCTGTTGTTCTGTATTGGTTTCTGAGACAGAAACCCTGTCTGTTTTTTGTGTTTATTTCTCAAAGGAAAATGAATTGAAATGACAGTATTGGTAATGTGTATAAATATTGTTGTAGCCCTTCCAACTTTGTTTTCCTAGAAACAGAAACTGTGAAGAGCTTGGAGTAGAGCAGTCTCCATGAGCTCCGTTATGGAACAGAAATGGAGACTTGTCTACATGTGAATCCAGGCAAGAGTTGGGGAGCAGTCAGCCAATGAAGGAGGAGCCATGGGCTTTGGAAGCCAGCCTGGAGTCAAGATGAGAGAGAACTTTACTTTTAATACTCTGTTTTTTGTTTTAATTTTTTTATATTTTTAAGCAATCGGGGTTAAGTAACTTGCTCAAGGTTACACAGCCAGTTATTTCTGGGTGTGGTGCTGAGTGTCTGAGCCCGGGATTCAATCTACAGGTCGTCCCAACACTGGAGCCGGTACTCTTACTCACTGAGCCACCTGGCCGCCCCTGAGCAATTGGGGTTAAGTAACTTGCTCAAGGTTACACAGCCAGGTGTTTCTGGGTGGGTGCTAAGTTTCTGAGCCCGGGATCCGATCTCCAGGTCTTCTCAACACTGGAGCCGGTGCTCTTACTTGCTGTGCTACCTGGCCGCCCCTAATACTCTGTTTTGACTGAAGAGATTGTTACTTACCAAGACCTAGGGGTGGATGGCACTTTCACTTTCTGCTACCCCTTGAGGCTCCATTGGCTTAAGAACTATTGGAAGTCAACCTAGAGTCAAAAAGAATGAAGATTTTACTTGGATACTGGGTATTGATTGAGGAGATTGTGACTTGCTGAAAGATATGATTTGTTTAAGACTATGTAGTTACCTTAGTAATATGTTGTTATGTTATGTTGTTGTGAATCTTTAGTTTCTTGAAAGTTATGCTTTATTTTTTATTGAATAAATAGAGTTCATTATAATATGCAATTACACCCTTAAAGATACTAATAGCAGCAGCCCTTAGGAGAGATGCTCATGTTTTGTTTTTATTCTTTTCCTAATTTATTTTAACTCGTCTTCTTTAGAGTGAAATCTTCTAATTTATCCCGCATATTGTTTGTTTGAACAAAAATGTTTGCCTATACCTATTTGACTGTGAGCTCTTAGAGAACACAGTCTTAATTTTGTCTTTCATTTTGTCTCTAGTCTTAGTATTGCACCTTTGAAGAGTATGTACTTACTCAACATTTATCAACTTATTGACTGATTGAAAATAATAAAGTTATTTTTATTTAGCATTTGTTTTCCCCAGTTAAATATAAAAACAAGTTTTAACATTTGTTTTTAAAACTGAGTCCCAACTTTTTCCCCAATTGCATATAAAAACAATCTTAAACATCTGTTTTTTTTTAACTTTGAGTTCCAAGTTCTCTCCCTTCCTCCCCACTTCAACTCATTGCAAAGGCAATCAGTTTCATATAGGTTATACATTTGTATTCATGCAAAACATTGTCATAGTAATCGCTCTGTGAAAGCAAATATAGATAAAATGAAATTCGAGAGAAATAAAGTAAAAAAAGTGTTTCAATCTGTATTCAAATATCATTGGTTCTTTCTCTGGTGATAGCATTTTTTTCATCCTAAGTTCTTCAGATTTTTCTTAGATCATATATTTCTGAGAATAGTGAAGTGATTAATAACTGATCATCTTATAATATTGTTGTCCCTCCCTACACAGTACTTTGATCCTGCATGAGCCTAGGCGAGTCTTCCCAGCTTTTTCTTTTTTGTCTGAGAGCATCTTGTTCATCATTTCTTATAATACAATAGTATTCTTTCATAATCACATGCCACAACTCATACAGCCATTCCCTAATTGGTAGACATCCACTCAATTTTTAATTCCTTGCCCCCAGAAAAGAATTGGTATACATATTTTATGCATATACATAATTTTCCTTTTTTAGTCTCTCTCTGTCTTTGTGTGTGTGTGTGTGTGTGTGTTTATAGACTTAGAAGGGGTATTGTTCAATCAAAGACTATGCATGGTTTTATGATCCTTTAGGCAAAGTTTCAAATTGTTCCACAGAATGATTGGATAAGTTTGTACTTCTACAGAAAGTGCATTAATAAATCATTTTCCCCACATCCTTTCCAAAACTTGTTATTTTTCTGTTGTGTTTTACTAGCCAATCTAATAAATATGAGATAGCAGCTCAGAATTGTCTTAATTTGCACTTCTCTCATTAATATTAAGTTAGCATATATATATTTTTATATGACAATGCCATTGATTACTTGATATGAAGACTAAGAATATCTTTTGGTTATTTGTCATTTGTGGAATGACTCTTATTTTTATAAATTTTACATAATTCTATGCATGTTTGAGAAATAAGGTCTTTATCATAGAAACTTCTCCAAAATATTTCTCAGACTTACTAACTGTATTTCCCTCCACTGTATCTTCCCCCCTCCTATTTATTCTACTCTTTGTCTCCTTTCACCCTATCCCTCCTCAAAAGTGCTTTGCTTTTGACTGTCCCCACACAAATCTTGCCTCCCTTTTATCACTCCTTTTTCTGCTCCTACTTTCCTGTAATGTAAAATGAATTTCTATATCCAATTGATTCTGTATATCATTCATTCTTTGAGCCAATGCTGATGAGAATAAGGTTCACTCACTCCCCATCACATAACCTCTCTCCTTCTCCATTGTAAAAGCTTTTTCTTAGGTCTTTTATGTGAGATAAATTATCCCATTTGTTATCTCCTTTTCTCTTTCTCCAAGTACATTCATATGTCACCCCTTATTTGATTTTAATAATATAAGCCTTTTGTATTCAACTTGTGTCTGTACCCATATAAATCTATATGGGTTTTTATGGAATCTTTCAGTTTCTATATTACTCTGTGGTTCTAGAATAACACTGAAGTTTTCCTTCATAATTTCTTGAAAGATTATATCTAGTCTCCTTTGTTAATCTTGGCTTTTAGGTAGTTCAGTAATTTTAAAATCATCTCTCCTGGATCTATTTTCCATGTCAGTTGTTTTTCAAATATTTCACATTGTCTTAATTTTTTTTAATACGTGTATCAATGCTTCATTTCCCTCTTCAGTGGGAAAGGATGAGGGAGAGGCAGAGGGAGTAAAGCACTGAAGAAAATTGCACATCAGGGAGTAAAAGAAAACTTAAAAGATGTATAATTCTCAACACAAGTAATATTTATTATATTGGCTTTCTTAAAATTGAAATTTGAAGCTATTTATTTAGAATTCTACTGTGCACAACATTTTTTTCCTGTTCTTATTTTATATTTAAATTTTAGTAATTAAGTTTATAATATGTATTTCCTTCCTTATTATGTATTTAAGTTTTAGTATTTAGGACTAAAATACACCAAAAAACAAAAACACAAATCTAGAGCTCCTAGGATAAAAAGAAAATATTGCAAGTAGTCACAGTGAAATAGTTCAAATATGGTTGAGCCACAGTCAGCATAACCTAAGATTTAGCAACATCTATATTAAAGAACTAGAGAGCTTGAAATATGATATTATTGAGAAAAAAGGAACTAGGATTGTAATTAAGAGTCACCTACCCAACAAAGCTGAGTATAATCTTTCAGGGGGTTAAATGGGCCTTCAATAAAATAGAAGACTTTCAAGTATTCTTTTTTTTTAATGCTTTATTAAACCTCTGACTTACATCATTCGTTTCTGCCAGATTTTGAGTTACAAATTTTCTCCCCGTTTTTCCCCTACCCACCACCCCCAAAATAGCAGTCCCACAGGGTATCACCTCTTCCAAATGCTCTATCTCATATTTTCTCCCACACCCCTTTCTACTTTTCCAGTGGATGTCTATGCCTCAGTGCCTGTATATCTTATTTCCCAATTACAAGTAAGATGGAATTAATAATAGTATACACACACACACACACACACACACACACACACACACACACACACATATATATATATATATATTTGACTTTAAAATTTTCAATTCCAGATTCATTCCCTTCCTTCCTTGTCACCCACCCTTACTGGGAAGATAAGGACTTCAGAATATGTTGTACATGTGTTGCTAATGCAAAAAAATAACATAGTAGATATAGTGTAAAAGACTGACTGTATTTTGATAAGAAGACCAAATAGAATAGAAAATTAGATTCTTTTTTTATTAATTTGTTTGTTTACATTTAGTTTACAAGATTCATTTCCACAATTCCTTGAGTTTCAAATTCTGGCCCCCTTCCTCCCCCCCCCCCCCCGATACATACAATCAAGAATAAGATCTGCAAATACTTTGACATCAGACAATAGTCAGGTTATAAAGGCGGATTGTATCAGATAGAATGAAAAATGATAAAAAGGAAATAAAAGGAAACAAGGAAAAGAAAAAGATCAGGTAGTTTGCTTCTATCTGGATTCAAAAACAGTTCTTTCTAGTTCTTTCTCTGGATGTATACCTCTCTCTCTATTATGAGTCTTTTGGAATTCACTTATATCACTGCATTGCTGAGAAGAGTCCTGTCTATCAAAGTTGGTCATCACACGTATGTTGTGTGTGTAATTATGTACAAATTTCTCCTGGTTCTATTCTTCTCTTTCAGCATCAGTTTGTATAAGCCTCTCCAGGTAAAAAGGAAGTCCATCTTCTCCTCAGTTCTTATAACAAAATAATATTCCATTACATGCATACACCACAACGTGTTCAACGATTCCCTAATTGATGGGCACCTCTTTAATTTCCAATTTTTTGCCACCAAAAAAATAGCTGCTATAAATATTTTTGTACATATGGGTCTTGCTCCCACTTCTGTCATTGCTTTGGGATATAACCCTAGAAGTGGTATTGCTGGGTCAAAGGGTATGAAATTATTTAAAGTCCTTTGGGCATAATTCCAGGTTTCTCTGAAGAAAGGTTGGGTAACTTCTCAACTCCAACAGCAATGTGTTAGTGTTCCAATTTGCCCACATCCTCTACAGCTTTTTTTCATTTTCCTGTTTTGCCATCTTAGTCAATGTGGCTGGTGAGATGTGGTACCTTAGAGTTCTTTTGATTTGCCTTTCTCTAATTAATAGTGATTTAAAGCATTTCTTTACATGCTTATAGATATCTTTAAATTCATTCTCTGAAAACTGCCTGTTTATATACTTTGACCATTTCTCAATTGGGGAATGACTTGTATTCTTGTAGATTTGATTAAATTCTCTGTATATTTTAGAAATTATTTCTTTATCAGAGATATAGGGTATAAAAATTCTTTCCCAAATTCCCACCTCCCTCTTAATCTTGGTTACATTAACTTTGATTATACAGAAGCTTTTCAATTTAATTAATTCAAAATTATCAATTTTGCATTTTATAATGCTCTCTAATTCTTGTTTTGTCATAAAGTCTCTCAATCTCTACAAATCTGATAGGTAATCTATTCCTTGATTTCCGAGATTGCTTACAGTATCAGCCTTTATACCTAGATCATGCACCCATTTAGACTTGATTTTGGTATATGGTGTTTGATAATTGTCTATGCCCAGTTTCTGCCATACTGTATTCCAGTTTTTCCAACATTTTTTGTCAAATAGTGAGTTCTTATTCCCAAAACTGGGGTTTGGGGGTTTATCAAACAATAGATTACTATAGTCATTGACTGCTGAGTCTTGTGTGCCCAATCTATTCCATTGATCTACTACTCTACTCCTCCACCAGTATCAAGTAATTTTGATGACTACTGCTTTATAATACAGAATAAAATCTGATATAGCTACTTTACCTTCCCTAGCATATCCTTTCATTAATCCCCTTGATATTCTGGACATTTTGTTTTTCCAAATGAATATTATTACTCATTTTTCTAGTTCTATAAAGAAGTTTTTTGGTAAATTGATTGGTATGGCACTAAATATATAATTTAATTTAGGTAAAATTGTCATTTTTCTTATATTAGCTCGAACCAGCCATGGGAAATTGATAGTTTTTGAATTAGTTAGATGTGATAGTAATGGATTATAAAGATCCCCCTGTATTGGCTTGGTTTTCAAATTGATTGTGTTAAAACCCAGAGCTTGTTAATCCCACCTGTGAGATGGACTTGTTGATGTGAAAAGAGTCCTGAACTGGGAGGAGCTGGTGGTAGATTTGGAGAGACACAAGAGAGAGTCAGAAGAACTTTTTGGAAGCAGCACCCTCATGGAGGCAGAGAGAGAGACTGAGAGGATTGCTGAGGGCCACTTTGAATTGCCCTGGACTTTTGAGAACTGCCCACGGAGCTGCCAAGGACTGAGGAGACATGGCTGTTTTGCTGGTACTTTGTCTGTCTGTTTTGATGTTGTTTTGCCAGATTTGTCCACTGGTGAAAGACAGTCCTGTTGTTGAAGAAGTCCTGGAACCTGGCTGCTGGTTAAGAGCTCCTGAGACTGTCCTGCAGACAGAGAGTGAATACTGTCCACTGGTGAAGGACAGTGCTGTTGTTGCAGGGGTCTGGGAAACTTTCTGTTGGTTCAGAGCTACTGAGACTGCCCTGCAGACAGAGAGTGAATACTGTCCACTGGTGAAGGGCAGTGCTGTTGTTTCAGGGGTCGGGGAACCTTTCTGTTGGTTCAGAAGCCCTGAAGAAGGATTTTCTTGTTGCATGTTTACAGAAATACTGGGAGAGGGTTTTGCTAATGTTTTCAGGGGTTCTAGGACTGTTCTGCAGACAGAGGATGAATTAATGAAGATACTGGCAATGTATCTTGTGGCCTTGCTAAGCCTTGTCTCCCCAGGAACTAAGATTGCTGAGAACTTGCCTCTGTCAAGATGAAGAAAAGACCTCCATTTGGGTGTTAAGTGCTATGCTTAAACTTGTTGTAACTCTGGGGTAGATTCAATTGTGATCCAGGGGTGGGGAACTGTTGACCTTTTTGTGTTCTATGGTTGAACAAATGAATGTACTTTACTTATGTTTGGAAACTAATCTCCATTTGGGAAGAGGGGTTTTGTGATGGACTGAATGAAGGTACAGCCTAGGGGTGGAGTAGTATTTAGAACAGGGACTTTGTAATTGATTGAATGAATGTAATGTCCTGAGGTGGGGTAGAACTTGGAGATTATTTAATCACACTGTATTTTGAATGATGTCATGTTTTGATCTTCTCTGTTCTTGGTTTGTCACTGAATAAAATAGAGAGCACCTATGCTGGTATTCTGAACCTTGGGAAGTTGCCTTTGCTTGGCATTACATTACATTAGATCTGACTTTATTTCTGTGAAAGGTGTTTTTCAGTTGTGATCATATAGGATCTGGATTTGTATTTGCAGGTAGATTCCCAAATATTTATTATGTCTACAATAACATTCAATGGCATTCCTTTTTCTATCTGTTGCTGTTGAATTTCATTAGAAACATAAAGGAATGCCAAGGATTTATGTAGGTTTGTTTTATATCCTACAAATTTGCTAAATCTATTTATTGTCTCAAGTAGTTTTTTTCTTATCTTGATTCTCTAGGATTCTTTAAGTAAATAATCCTATCATATGGGTGTTGGCAGCCCAAGCAGAGGAGCAGAAATGGCACATTGCAAGGGGAAGGAAAAGAAGGAAGAGCAGGTCATCAGCCTTGGACCTCAAGTTGCAGAAGGAGAGAATGTGTTTGGTGTCTGCCATATCTTTGTTTCCTTCAACAACACCTTTGTCCATGTGACTGATCTCTCTGGCAAAGAAACCATCTGCCGAGTGATTGGTGGGATGAAGGTCAAGGCTGACAGAGATGAATCTTCTCCCTATTCTGCTATGTTGGCCTCTCAGGATGTTGCCCAGAGATGTAAAAAACCTAGGTATCGCTGCCCTTCACATTATACTTCGGGCCACAGGGGGAAATAGGACTAAGACCCCTGGCCCTGATGCACAGTCAGCCCTGAGGGGCCTGGCACGTTCTGGAATGAAGATTGGGAGGATTGAGGATGTCACTACAATCCCCTCTGACAGTACTCGCAGAAAGGGTGGTCGCCATGGTCGCCATCTGTGAATAGCAGTTTGCTGGATTATTTTTGTCAATAAAAATGTCACAATGGTCAAAAAAAATTTTCATATCATTTGCAAAGATTGATATCTTGGTCTCTTCTTTGCCTAATTTGATTCCTTTGATTCCTTTTTCTTTTGTAATTGCTACTGCTAACATTTTTATTACCAGATTGAATAAGAGGGCTGATGGTGGACACCCTTGTTTCACCCCTGATCTTTTTGGAAATGCTTCTGGCTTATCCCTATTACATATAATACTTGCTTATGATTTTAAATAGCTCATACCTTTTATTTTAAGGGAGGCTCCATTTACTACTACACTTTATAGTGTTTTTAATAGGAATGGATGTATTTTGTGAAAAGACTTTTCTGCATCTATTGAGATAATCATGTGGTTTCTGCTACATTTATTCTTCATGCAATTAAATATACTGATGGTTTGCCTAATGCTAAAACATCCTTACATTCCTGGAATAAATCCTACCTTATCAAAGTATATTATTCTTGGTATAAGTTGCTGTACTCTTTTAGCTAATATTTTATTTAAAATTTTTGCATGTATATTAATGAGGGAAATTGGTATGTAATTTTCTTTCTCTGTTTCATATCTTTATGATTTAGGTATCTGTACCTTATTTGTGTCATAAACATAATTTGGAAGGACTCCTGCTTCACTAATTTCCCCAAATAGTTGTAGAGTATTGTAATCAACTGTTGTTTTAATGTTTGATACAATTAACTAGTAAATCCATCTTGCTCTGGAGATTTTTTCCTAGGGAATTCACTGATGACTTGTTAGATTTCTTTTTCTGAGATGGGGTAGTTTAAGTAATTTATTTCCTCTTCAGTTAATCTGGGCAACTTGTATTTTTGTAAACATTCATTCATTTCACTAAGATTGTAAAATTTATCCACATACAGTTGGGAAAAATAATTCGTAATTATTGTTTTGATTTCCTCTTCATTGGAGGTAGATTCACCCTTTTCATTTTTAATACTCATAATTAGGTTTTCTTTCTTTTTTTATCTTATTGACTAAGGGTCTATCAATTTTATTGTTTTTTTCATATAATCAGCTCTTAGTTTTATTTATTAATTCAGTGGTTTAATTAAATTCAATTTTATTAATTTCTCCCTTGGTTTTCAATATTGATAATTTAGTATTTAATTGGGGATTTTGAATTTGTTCTTTTTCTAGGTTTTTCAATTGCATGCCCAATTACTTGACCTCCTTTTTCTCTAATTTAATCATGTATGCACTCAGGAATATAAAACTTCCCCTAAGAACTTACATTAATGCATCACACAAATTTTGGTATTTTTTCTCATTATTATCATTCTCTTGAATGAAATTCCTGATGGTTTCTATAATTTCTTGTTTGACCCTCTCATTGTTTAGGATTAAATTGTTTAATTTCCAATTAGTTTTTTTTTTCCATTTTCCCATGGCCCTTTATTACATATAATGTTTATTTCATCAGGATCTCAGTAGGATACATTTAACATATCTGCCTTTCTGTATGGAATTGTGAGGTTTTTATGCCCTAAAATATGATCTATTTTTGAGTATGTTCCATGAACCGCTGAGAAGAATGTATATTCCTTTTCATGCCCATTCAGTTTTCTCCAGAGATCTATCATAGCTAGACTCTCTAAAATTCTATTCACCTCCTTAACTTCTTTCTTGTTTATTTTGAGGTTAGATTCATCAAGTTCAGAGATGTGGAGTTTAAGGTACCCCACTAGTATAGTTTTGCTATTTATTTCTTCTTGTAATAGCCTTAACTTCTCCTCTAGGAATTTGGATGCCATATCACTCTGTGCATATATGTTAAATAATGATATTGCTTCATTCTCGATGGTGCCTTTTAGAATGATATATTTTCCTTCCTTATATCTTCTAATTAGATCTATTTTTGCTTTTTCTTTATATGAGATAAAGATTTCTACCCCTGTTTTTTTTTTTTACTTTAGCTGATGCATAATATCTTCTACTCCAGCATTTTAACTTTACCCTGTGGATATCCCTTTTTTTCAAATGTGTTTCTTGTAGAGAGGATATTGTAGGATTATGTTATTAATCCATTCTGCTATCCACCTCTGTTCTATGGGAGAATTCATCCCATTAACATTCACGGTAATGATGACTATCTGCCTCTTCCCCTCCATCATGTTCCCTTAGCTGCTTACATTTTTGTTTCTTCCTTCTCCCTTCCCCTCCTTAAGGGTTTTCCTATTGACCACCCCCTCCCTCAATGTTCCCTCCATGTTACCCCTCCTTCTTTACCTACCCTCTCCCCTTACTACTATTTAACTCCCCTCTAATCCCCCCTTTTCATCCACCTCTTACCCTTGTACTGACTATAGGACACAGTATATTTTTATACTTATGAGAGTGTGTTATTCCCCCTTTTCCCCCCAAACCAATGAGAATAAATTTTATACAGTGCTCCTCTCCCTCCCTACTTTCCCTATATTGAATGAGTTTTTATGTCTTTTCACTTTAGAATCGTAAACTTAGCTTATTATGTTGATCCCTCTTTGAACCACAACCAGTGAGAATAATGTTCAAATGATGTTCCTCTTCCTCTTTCCTTCCCCTCTACTATAGTATGTTTTTATGCCTCTTATTATGGCATAATTTATCTTTTTCTGTCTCATCCTTTCCTTTTATCCCATTACAGTCCCTTCAACCCCCTTAATAAGTTTTTTTTTTTTATCATCATATTAGTTCATTTATATGCACACCTCTATCTATGTATAACCCTTTTAAAGATCATGATAAACATATAAATTTCAATATTGACAGTTAATAGGTTCTCATATAGGGATGTAATCATTTTGCTCTTATTGCATCTCAAGTTATGTGCACATGTACGTTAGTGTGTGTGTGCGCACATTTGTATGTGTGAGTGTGTTTTTTCCTTGGTTACCTTTTTTTGTCTTTCTTGAGTCTTGTAATTGGTGATCAAATTTTCCATTGAACTCTGGCTTTTTATCAGGAAAGTCTGGAAATCCCTTATTTCATTAAATGACCATCTCCCTGCCTGAATGTTTATGCTCGCTTTTGCTGGGTAGTTCATTCTATGATTCAGCCTTCAAGGAGTTTTCACTCTAGCCGAGGGAGGGAGTAGAAGAAGAGGAGATATTTGTATAAATTATTATATAAAAGGGGGTAAAAAACCATGAAATAAAAGTCTAAGGCAAAGTATTATGGGAAATGAGAGGGGGAAGAGACTGTTTTATAAGCTTAAAGGAAAGGAAATCTAGGAAGTGTTCTTGAAAAATGTGACCCCCAGGTTATGGAGTCCATTCTAAGCATGGGAGATATCATATAAAAAAAAAACTCAGAAATTGGAGAGGGTTAAAGAATGTGCCAGTTTGTCCCAAAAATAGAATGTAAAAGAGCAGTAATTGAGAAAAGGCTGGACAGATAATGAACAATTTACATGAGAACATGTTTATAAGTATAAGCAGTTAATGTATTGATGTCAACTCCCAGTCTTCAAAACTTACAATTTTGTGATCCTTATGGTCCAAATGATCTTCCACATTGTCCCCAGTCTAGCATGTATGTTTTGTGAAACAGTTCTATTAGCATCAGAATCTGAGATTTGGAAAAGGCTTCAGTAACCATTTCTAAACAAGAATTTTCTTCACAATATACCTGAATGCTCATTCGGCTTTTACTGGAATATTTCCTCTGGTGAGGGAAAACCCATCATTCTTGTTGAAGTCTATTCCACTTTGGGATAACAGATCTGAGTGCAAGAAATTTTTTCCCCTTTAATCAAGCCTACATTTTCCTCACTGAAATTATAACAACGTTATTCATGCGGTGATTAAGGACTGCAAAGCACTTTAAAATACTATGTCATTTATCCTTACAACAACTTTGTAGGGTGGATGCACTGTTATTACTCTATTTTACAGATGGGGAAATTTTAGTAAAGAGAGGTTAAGCTACTTTCCCAAGATCACACAGCTATTGGATATCTTCTGTGATGGTATTTAAACTCAGATCTTCCTTTCTCCAAGTCCAGGTGTCTAAAAATGCCATGTCCTTTAATATAAAACTCTTGGTACTTTACTTTTACGGTATACATAGATACATTTATACTTTTATGTATACATAGATAATGAGGTTGATAGACACATTGTTAGAGCTAAATCAGTACTTGGGAGGCTTTGGTAACAAAGAGCTACAACAGTATGGGAAAGATGAAATGGTATGTTAGGCCCCCTCCTTTAATAAGTATCTGGTGATGTCTATCCTCTATCAGTCTATCAGAGTGGAGGGAAGGGCCCAAGGTAGAAAGCTGATGTGATATTCCAGGAAGATTAATTTCTTAAGACAATGATGAAGTCCAGGAGAGCAGCCACGGTCACATATCTAGTAGGTGTCTAAGGCTCAATTTGAACTCATGTCTTCTGACTCCAGGTCTAGCATTCTATCTACTGTACCACAAACAAAAGGTACCTGTTGGCTCCATTTCTTAATAGTTAGATATACCCTGAGGAAGAGTTGCCTGACTTAGGAGGTAGTAGATTGCTTCTTACTGGAGATCTTCAAGTGGAACTTCAGCAGGTTTGGGGATTTTGGTGGAAGGCTTTTTGGGTATATGATCAAAGTTTCTTTAGATTCTATGAAATAAATCAGTCCTGTCTAAATGAATCCAATGCAAGTTTTCTTTCAGTCAAAGAAAACAAGGTTTATTAAAGATTAACCATATTAGTCAGACTCTTAAGGAATCTGAACATTTGTATCACTGCTGCAAACAGGTCAGAATGAATCTGAGACTTATTTTCCTTTTAAAAAAGAATCCTTGTTTTGATGTTTTATATTTACATCAGTTACCTTTTTTCTTGATATATATTTTCCCTAAGTCCTAGAACTAAAAATTCCTTTATAACAAAGAAAACCAGGTAAGAAAAACAACACATAGGAATGTACGATTGAACAGTGCATTAAAAATTCTTTCTATAAGATCCCTTTGAGGTGAGGGTGAGGATGAATGTTACATTATTTGTTTCTCAAGAATATGAATGATTATTATGAGTACTCAGAGTTCAGCTTCTTTTTAGCCTTCTTTTTAAAAAAATATTTATTTTTAGTTTACAACATTCATTTTCACAAGATTTTGAGTTACAAAGTTTCTCACTGCCTTTCCCCTACCCACCACCCGAAAACAGGGATCCCACTGAATACCTCCTCCTCCAATCTGTTCTCTCCTATATCCTCCCTCATTCCCCGTCCAACTTTCCAGTAGGGCAAGATGGATCTCTATACCACAGTACCTCTATATCTTATTTCCCAGTGCATGTACAAAATATAATTTTTTAAAAACATTTTATTTTAAAACTTTGTATTACAGATTTTTTCCTTTCTTCCCTCATCACCCACACATACTGGGAAGATAAGCAATTAAATATAGGGTTTTAATGTGGAGTTTGTAGCAGCAAGCACCCCAAGCGTCCTCAGGGTCACTGACAACATAGGTTCTTGGATCTGCTTTGATAAAGGAAAGCAACTCAAAATGGGTTAACAAGCTTACTTTAATTAGTCAAACATATATTGTTTACCTAGTTCAGGGGAAAAAAGGTCAGCACACCGAACTTCAAAGTATACAGACAGAATTATCAAGGCAGAAACAGATCAAGTAGACAGCTTTTCAAACTGTCCAACCATTACATCTATACCAAATCAAAATCTGGGTTTCAACATCTGGGTTTTTCAAAGCTGGGGGGCTCTGGACAACAGCTTCCTAGAATCCAGATCAAATCACAGAACACTTCTCAAAGTGAGCCCCAAAACAAAACTACACATCAGGGCTTATATAGCCTTCTCCTGGCTCAGAGAATGTAACAACCTTATTGACTCACTGGCCAATCAAGAAGTATCTACTGAAAAACAAGCCTCCCACCCCAGGCTCCATGTGCACATTAGCCCAGGGACAGGGAAGATCTTTAAATTTACATTCCCATTACAGAGTTACACAAAATATTTTTACAGTGAATATATTGTGAAAGACTGACTATATTTCCCTCCATCTTGTCTCGCCCCTCCCTTGTTCTATTTTCTACATTGACCATTTGCCTTTTCAAAAGTGTGTGCTTCAAACTACCCTCCCCCAAACTTCCCTCCCTTCTATCATCCTCCCTCTTAATCCCTTTCCCCCTACTATGTTGTAGAGTAGGATACCCAATTCAGTGTACATGTAAGTGCCTCCTCAACCAAATTCAATGAGAGTAAGGTTGACACATTGCCTTTTCCCTTCCTATTCTTCCCCTCCATTGTAACACTTTTCCCTTGCCTCTTTTATATGAGATAATTTACCCTATTCTGTCTCTCCCTATCTCCTCTCATTATATTCCTCTTTCACCTTTTAATTTCCTTTAAAAAATATTATCCCTTCCTATTCAATAGATCCTGTGCCCTCTATGTATACCTGTACACATATCTACACACACTCATGTATGCATTTGTTTGCACATATACCCTCCAATATAGACATATATATTTATAAATACATACATATATGCATATATACACATATATACATACACATGCACAAAAACACACATTTATATTCCTTTCAACTATCCTCATACAGAAAAGATTTTCATGAGTTACAACGATCATTTTTCCATGTAGGAATGTAAATAGTTCAGCTTTGATAAGTTCCTTATGATTTCTTATCCTGTTTTTTGACAGTCAAATTTTCTTTTCAGCTCTGGTTTTTTCATCAAGAATGCTTGAAAATTCTCTATTTCATTGAATGACCATATTTTCCCCTGTACTATTATACTCAGTTTTGCTGGGTAGGTGATTTTTGGTTTTAGTCCTAACTCCTTCAACCTTCAGAATACCATATTCAAAGTGCTTTGATCCCTTAAGGCAGAAGCTGCTAGATATTGTGTTATCCTGATTTTGTTTCCAAAGTATTCAAATTGTATCTTGTTCGCTGCTTGTAATATTTTCTCCTTGATCTGGGAACTCTGGAAGCTGGCTATAATATTCCTAGGAGTTATCTTTTTGGGATCTTTTTCAAGGGGTGATTGGTGAATTCTTTCAATTTCTATTCTGCTTTCTGCTTCTAGCGTATCATGGCAATTTTCCTTGAGAATTTCTTGATGGATAAAATCTAGGCTTTTTAAAAGATTTTGATCATGGCTTTCAGGTGTCCAATGATTTTAAAATCATCCCTCCTGTATCTCTTTTCTAGGTCAGTGGTTTTGCCAATGAGATATTTCACATTGCCTTTTTTCCATTTGTTTGCATCTGTTTTGTATTATCTAGATTTTTCAAAAAGTCATTAGCTTCCATTTCCTCCAATCTAATTCTGAAGGAATTACTCTTCAGTGTGCTTTTGAAATTCTTTTTCCATCTGATAATTTCAGCTTTTTAAAACATTCTTCTCTTCTTTGGCTTTTGGGCCTCTTTTGCCACTCTAGTTAATCTATTTTTTAAGGTGTTATTTTCTTCAGTCAGGTTGTTGGCTCACTTTTCATGATTTTCTTGCATCATTCCCATCTCTCTTTCCAATATTTCCTCCACATCTCTTACTTTATTTCCAGAATCCTTCTTGAGTTCCTCTATGGCCTTTAACTTATTCATATTTTTCTTGGAAGATTTTGGTGCAGGAGTTCTGAATTGATTTTCTTTCCCCAATTTCATGCTTTGATCTTTTTGTTCCCAGAAAGGAAACTAAGATTTGACTGCTGTGCTTGCTTTGCTTCCTTTGCTTGCACATGTTGCCACACTTTTACTTGAGTTTTGAGCTTTTTTTGCCACAATAGAACACTGCTTTCCAGAGAGGAGAGCTTTGTCCCAAAACACTGAGGTTTTTTCTACTGCTGGAGCTATTCTGGCACAGAAGATGTCCTCTCTGAAGCCCCCACAACCTCTGGCACATGGTCACAAGCACCAGAACCTCCATAGCGATCCAGATCTAAGCAGGTTAAAGCAAGAGCAATTACACTCTTAATGGTTGCTTGGTCCCCTTCTCGTCTGCAGGCCTGGAGCTCTGAAGCAGCCATGTGGTGGGCCTCCATGCCTGCAGCACTCAATACCCCAGAGGGCAGGGTATATAGCCATTCCTTTTCCCCCCACCCCACTTCCCACAAGGTTCCATACTGAAATTTTACTTTGGCATTTAAGGGTTGATAATTCTGAAAACCACCATAGCTCCTGTGATCCACTATCCCAAAGTCCACTCCAGCTGCTGCTGGTTGGAGCCACCCTGAGGCTAAAACCTCAGGCTCACAGGGCACTGGGCTGGGCTTCTAGCACACCATGATGGACCCTTCCTCTAGTCCTGCTTGGCTGCCTTCAATGGGAGATTTGTTTCTATCTTTTACTTTGAGGGTTCTGTAGCTCTAAAGTTTGTTTAGATATATATTTCATATTTATTTGAGGTTGTTTTGGGGGAAGCTCATGGGGGTCTCCTGTTTCTATGCAACAGTCTTGCTTCTGCCCCTTTATTATTATTTTTTTTTAATTTACATTAATGTGTATGTGTAGATTGCTCACTTGGTTTTGTTCACTTAACTTTTCATGATTTCACACAACTTTCCCACATTGCTATGAATGTTTCACAACTCAGGATTCCTTAGTACACAAAAGTATTTAATTAATTTTTATATATCAGTCTGTTAATAAATCCCACCCTGCCAAATGGACATTCACTTTGTTTTCACTCACTTTAGCATCATAAAATAATATTATTAAAAAAGGGTATGTGCCACTGTCATGATAATGTCCAGTACAGAGTCCATATGAAAGAGGGAGTCCCAAAAGATAGTAAGGTTTTTAGATATCTTTACTGATGGAAGAAATTATGCTGATAGCATCAATCTATAAAATACTATTGTAAGACTTTCTAAACAAGATTCGTATAGATTCCATTTCTAAATTAAGTGTTTTAGAAGTATCACCCAGTATAAAAGTTCACCAAATGCAAGGATATCTTCTATAGTATTCTTCCACACTCCCCTTTGCTTTCCTTAACCCCACTGCATTCCAATTACCAATTCCCTTTTCAGAATTTCTCATTGCTTGTAGACTCAATTTGATCCTTCTTAGATATCTACCTATCTTCTCTTTAAGGACTCCACATAATTTTCCTCAAACCATAGAACGTGGGAAAATCTCTTATTCACATGCCATGTTCTCTTTTAAAATTAAATAGTTAGGTGTATCTAGGTGCCTCAGTGAGTTGAGTACCAGCCCCAGAGTAAGGAGCACCTGAGTTTGCATCCAGCCCCAGACACTTCACATACACACACACACACACAAACTAGCCATGTGACCTTAGGCAAGTTACTTAACACCAACTGCCCTCCAAAGAGAAATATATATGTATATATATATATGTGTGTGTGTGTGTGTGTGTGTGTGTGTGTGTGCATGTGTATATATGTATAAGCTTATATTTATATAATTTTATATAATTATACAAAATTGGAATTTGATCAATATTGAAAAGATATGATAAACATATTGATGATGTAACAGAAAATGCTAATGGTTCATGTGTTAACCATCTCAGGACACACATTTGTATTTTAATAAATCTTCCTAAGAATGGATAGCTTGAAACAAAAAGAAGCAAAAAAATGATCAGAATTTTAGACATCAGCCCACCATGGTGGTTACTGTTGGATTTTTTTTTTTTGTTAATTTATTTTGTTTTGCTGTTTTCTTTCTTAATATGTGTGTGTGTTTTGTTTTTTGCAGCCTTATATTCATATCTGCTTGAACAGTCTTTAATTCTTATGGACACTTTAAGGGTTATGGGATTTATAGATCTTCCATGCCCCTTTAATTTGTTTATGTATCAGGAAGGGGTGGGGCAAGAGGAAGAGAAAGCCAGCCAAGAGAGCATGTGACGACTGGAGGTGTGGCAACAGTGGCAGCAGCAGTGACAGTGAGAGTTCCAGCACCAGAGGCACAAACTCTTTTATTTTTAAGCCAGCCAGAATTTCTTGTGAGGACTCCTGCTGAGGACTGTCAGGTATGTGAACTACAGGGTGCTGGAACTGCTGGGAACATGCTTCATGGACACTCAGAAGTTGCCATGAGTGGGGAGAGGAGGATATTTGCCTGAGGTAGCAAGTTCTGTTCTTAAGCCTTGAGTATGTTGGTATTTACTACATTAAGTAGGTATGCCAACTTAATAACTACTGTGATGACTTTGACTTTCTGGTTTGGGGACTCATTTTTCTGCTATTTGAGTAAATGTTCTATCTTTATCCCCATGTAGATAGCCTTGTATATTTTTTGCTTCATAACCATATCAGCATATTTATAGTCACTGTAGGCAATGTGAAATATGCATTGTTGATACCTTGGCGATGAGGATGTGATCACAAAATGTCAGGCCTCTATTTGGAAACAGGGGGGCTTTAGAGGGAGAAATGGCTGTCCCAGGATGGGAGGATTTTGCTTATTCTTCTCTGCACAGAGAATGGGCCAAAAGCACAAGGCCCTGTGAAAACTGGGAACCAAGGCTAAATGAGGGAGAATTTGAAAACATGTTTGCAAGGAAAACCCATAGAATTAGGCAAAGAACTGGCAGGAGTGGGCAGGAGAGGGTGGGTCCTGCTAACAAGTTATCACCTTATGTGTAAAAGTAGGGATAAGCTGCTGGAAGAAAAAAGCTCAGAAGGCTAGGGAGTAGGCTGTTTTGCCTGAGGATTCTTTTGTGCCAGAGCATTTAGAATATCAAACTGGAGGAACTCAGGTGGTAGCAGAAGAAGCTAATGTTCATGGAGCTAAAAGGAAGCAAAAAACCAGCAAAAGGAATGTGTGTGCAGCTTTTGTACAGGCTGAGCAGAGTTGCCCCGACAGTTGCCAGAAGAATGTTTGTGAGAATGGAACAAGGTTAGGTGAGGAGTCTTCCAATGAAGAAGTTGTCCTCACAGAAAAAAAGAAGACAGGGGAACCACCAGAACCAAACAGAGTCCAGAGAGATAACTGAGGATTTCACTCAACAGGAGATTACTGACATTTTGATTAGATTCACCCAGAGAATGGGAGAGTCTTTAGTGTCTCGGAGAGTAAAAAGCATCAATGAAGGCTCCTGAGGAATAACACTGCACAGTATAAATTCCTTAAAATTCATAAGCATCAGTCAAAATCCTGTTGGACACCAAGCTTCTAGGGATCGCCATATGTGAGGAGACCTCAAGAGACCTAATCTGTTAGCTTTAGCTGCAGAGGAATTTATAAAGCAATATCCTACTGAGTGTATGTGGCCTGGTGGAGACAGACCCTTTTACTCACTTAGAGATTGTATGAGATAGCTAAAGAAGGAGTTCATGAAAACTGCTATCATGGTGCGAGAGGCAAATGCATATCATGATCACCCCCCTCCCCCAGGAGTTCCTCATAGAAATATAGTGAAGATGGCTCCTGCTGCTTATACGCCCCTTATTCTGACTCACTTAATTGGGGAAATAGCGAATCGTCTTGTGGAGGTGCTGCATAAGATTTCACAATTAAGTAACTTAGGGGAATGGGGAAAAGATAAATTTCCTTGATGGAAGAGTAAGCAGAGAGGATTCAAAGACAAAACATACCAAGGAGAAGGGAACTCTATTGAGAGCAGGGATGGATTTTAGAAGAATGGTATTCCAACTGAAGAGCTGCTTAAGATATAACAAGAAAATGTACTTAACATTAGAATGAATAGGGAAGCAGGAACCACCCCTGCAGGTACTGCTGAATCATTATATGCTAGCTTGCCACACCTTCAGGGAGAATCTGAATCATTGCATCCAAGATTGCCCCAACTTCAGGCAGAATAGGAAATATGCTGAGCCCCAGTCCAGATTAAAGAAATATACAGAGGACATTGTAGACCCCATATTGGTTTAACATTATATTGGAAGAATGGATTAATTACTGTAATTAGAATGTTACTTGATACTGGGCTGAAGCCACCCTTATCTATGGAAAACCTGATAATTTTAAACATAGAACTCCTATTACCATCACAGGTCTAGGAGAGGCTGAAATATCAGCTAGACAAGTTAAAATAACAATGAAAATTGGGCCATTACCTAAGAAAGAATATACTATTGTTGTTGAACCCATTCCTGAATACACCATTGGAACAGATATATTGAGAGGCATGACTCTGAATTTACCTGAAGGAAGATAACAATATGCCATAAAGAAGATAGTAATTACTACAGTTTTAGTGGGAAAAATAGCAATGGACCCAATCCCATTACCTGAAACTTCTGAAGTAATTACTTTGTTTATTTATATTTTTTTTTTTTTGCCTTTTTGGAGGGCAATTGGGGTTAAGTAACTTGCCAAAGGTTACATGGCCATTTTTTTTTGTGTGTGGGCATTAAGTGTCTGAGGCCAGACACGAACTTGGGTCCTCCTGACTCCAGGGCCGATGCTTTATTCGTTGTGCCACCAACAGCCCCAAGAAGTAATTACTTTAAAACAGTATTGTGTGCCAGGTGGGCAAGATGAAATTACCACTAATATAAAGGAATATGTTGAATCATGAGTGTTAGTCCCTGTAAACACATGATGGAATAATCCTTTCTGGCCAGTACAAACATCAGATGGGACATGGAGAATGACTGTGGATTACAGACAATTGAATAAGGTGACTTATCCTTTGTATGCTGCTGTTTCTGATACCCTCATTTTAATAGAAAGGATCCAGAAATATGATGGGACTTGGTATGAAGTTATTGACTTGGTGAATGCCATCTTCACCATTCCAATAGACTCTAAACAATGGGACCAATTTGATTTTGCTTGGCAGGGTCCACAATATACTTTCACCTGAATGCCACAAGGGTAACTGCATAGCCTCACTATTTGTCACAGGATTGTGACTGAACATTTGGGTGAATTAAAGTTACCTGGTGTACAACTTACCCACTACATTGGGCATATGATGATACAGGGAGAAGATCCAAAAGAAGTGGAGAGGAATTTTACCCTTCTAATTGAGCATATACAAAGTAAAGGGGGGATAATTAACCCTGCAAAGCTTCAAGAATCAGCACAAAATGTAAAATTTTGGGGGTATACAATGGTACAAGGGAATATGAGAGATTCTTCTTCCACAAGCCTGGCAAAAGATTCAGGATTTTCCCACCCCTACCAATGAGAAGGAGGCCCAAAAGTTCATAGGAATGTTTGGATACTGGAGGCACCCCATTCCAAATTTGGAACAGCTTTTGAAACCTTTATATAGAGTCACTTGGAAGAAATATGAATTCAAATGGGGACTTGAGCAGAGTAAAGCTTTTGAAGGAGCCAAGGCTGCCATAAAATTGGCCCTAAACTTGTCACCCATGCACAATTGTGCATTGGAATTACAAGTGATTGTACAAGATTATTACACAAATTTGAGTTTATGGCAAAAAGAACAAAGCCGAAATGTACCCTTGAGATTTTGGTGTAGGAAACTCCCTTCATCTGGAGATCAGTATACACCTTTTTAAAAACAGTTGTTGGCTACATATTGGGCTTTGGTGGAGACTGAACAACTGACTCTGGAGATGAAATTATATAAGACCTGGAATCCTAATTATGACCTGGGTAATGAGTACCCCAGCTTCTCACAGAATTGGACATGACCAAGAGGCTAGTATAATGAAATGGAAGTGGTATTATCTAAATAGAGCAAAAACATGCAAAAGCGGAGTCTCTGCTCTACATGAATCTGTAGCAAATATAGAAATTGAGGGGAATGACACACCCCCTGAGCCAAACGAACAGTTGGTACAGTCCTCTGTAAAAGGGAATGAGGGATATGATTGATCAACTGAAGAGCAAAAGAGACGTGCGTGATTTACTGATTGGACAGTGAAATATTTGTGCCAAAAAGGTATTGGAAAGCAGTGGCCCATAACCCATGTACTAGAAGGTCTTTGGAAAGTACTGGGATAGGAAGAAGTAGTCAATATACTGAACTTATGGTAGTAAAACAAGCCATCAAAATGGAACAAGGAGAACAGTGTCTTATATTCTCTGATTCATCGGTGGTAGCTAATGGGTTAGCTACCTGGATGGCCATGTGGAAAAATCAATATTGGGAAATTCATGGCAAACAAATCTGAGGCGAAGAATTATAAGATGATGTCTAAATAATGTCTTTCTTTGGTCTCTGACTTGTCAGTTTTTCATGTAGACACTCACATGGCCCTCACCAAAACAAAACAAGAGTACCATGCTCATGCTGATCGACTGGCAAAGATTGCTTCTGAACATATTGTCCCTACTTTGACAACAACTGAATATCCAGTATTAGCAAAATGAGTCCACCAAATGGCTGGCCACTGTGGGTCCAGGCCACACACTGGTGGATACTAGATGGAGTTATTATTATCACTCATTCACTGTTAAAACAGATTGCAAAAGAATGTAATATATGTCAATTGGAAAAGGAGAGAACTGTTGCTCAAGTGTCAATGGGTCACATTTTAAAAGTAATGAAATGAAGAAGTATTATACACTAAACAATATCTCTACAGTGGAGAGATAGCAAGAGGAAAGGTCCCATCCTAAATCTGGCAAATAGATTTTATTTATCCACTACCACAAGATAAAGGATGCAGATTAATATATACTTGTATATTCTTATTCTGTTCTACTAGTGGCTTGTCCTTATAAGAATGAAACCCAGAAATATACTTGTGAAACTCTAGAACTCATAAGTCTATATTGTGGAGCCCCAATGCAGATTCAAAGTGCCAATAGATCACATTTCAATCATAATGAAATGAAGAATATCGTATGTTAAACAATATAAAATGTTGTTAGATAATAGAATCACATTCCATATTATCCACAAGCATCTGTATTAATTGAAAGAATGAATGGATTTATGCAAGAACAGTTAAGGAAGTTAAGTTCCAGTAATTCATATCAACATTGGAATGATAATTTGGTCATGACTTTCTGCAATTTGAATAATAGACCATTGGGAGGAAGCACACCTCTATCCAGAATGAGGACTTCCAATCTGCAAATTAGTAAAAAACAAACCCATAAGATCCCAAATATTGAGCATTGGAATATGAGGCCAGGTACTGTTCCCAGGGACACCTGGTTTGGTGGGGTATGATTTACATTATTTAGAGGACTTTTGGTTGGACAGAAAAGAAATAAGAAAAATATCCCCTAGGATATGCATAAGAATCCCTAAAAATCACTTTGGACAGATTTTACCCAAATCAAGATTAGCAGCTCAAGGACTACATGTATTTTTTGGAGTAATAGATTCTAATTATCAAGGAGAAATTTTTGTGACATTCCTTAATTAGGTGATGGGTCCGTACAGATTCATAAAAATGATAGGGTAGTTCAAGTGATTATCATTCCTTGTAACACAATACCACTTGTAAAAACTGACCCTCCTTTCAAAATAACTGTCAGAGGAACTGAAAGATTTGGATTTACTGATAGAACAAAATTGGGAACTAAAGTATGGGTAAAACAGAAGTCAGATGATGTTCCAAAGGCAGTGGAGATTATAGCACATGAGAGGGATAACACTGTAACTATTGTTTATTCCAGAGAAAATGATTACAAAATTTTACCCTTAACTCATATATTCTACTGTGAGTGAGGCTATGATAGTCTGCTTATTGTCTCTGCTTCTTCTTGGCTTTTTGTATGTTCACCTTCTTTGCCTCATTTGTTTCTACAGACTTGGTACCCTCCACCTGTAGATGCCTGATAGTTTAAGCTGGATGTTACTCCATGTCCACAACTGTGATATGCCACCCCTGGACCTGTCATCAAGCACATTAAGAAGTGAACTCTCAAATGGGACTCCTTGGGACAAGGACAGCTCTATGTCCGATTTGAGCAAAAAGTAGCCATGGAAGAAGAGACCTTTGCCTCTTACCCCAAGATATTAGGGCCCCATTTGTTTGGAAGGGGGAAGATGGTGAGCTTGTGCTCAAGCCCAACCTAAAATATTGTTTTCACTGTTTATTTGTTCTATTCTTGTCATATTTTTGTAAGATTCTGTTGACTCCTGTTACTCTTAAATATCTTATTAACTTTTGTAATGAAATGTATTGTTATTGTATTTTTGCCAAATAAGGGACATGAAAGATCTTGAAATTGAATGTAAGTGTTATGGGATTTAAAGACCTTCCATGGCCCTTGATTTTGCTGATGTAGCAGGAAGGGGTGGAACAAGAAAAAGAGGAAGCCAAGCTGGAGAGCATGTGGTGACTGGAGGTGTGGCAGCAGCAGCAGCAGTTGTGGCAGCAGCAGGGGCAGTGGTGGAGGCACAAACTCCTTTTTATGGTCTAGCCAGAATTTATGGTAAGGAATCCTGCTAGGGACTGACAGCTATAAGACCTGTAGGGGCCAGAGATGCTGGGAGCATGCTTCATGGATGCTCAGCAGTTGTCATGAGTGGGAAGAGGAGGATCTTTGTCTATGGTAGCCTGTCCATTCTGAAGCCTTGAGAATGTGGGTATTTACTACAATAACTAGTTGTGCCAACTTAATAACTACTGTGATGGCTTTGACTTTCTGGTTTTGCGACTAGGTTTTCTGGTATTTTAATCAATGTTCTAGCTTCACCCACCATGTAGAGAGCCTGGGATATCTGGTGATTAATAACAATAACAGCATATTTATAGTCATTTTAGGCATTGTGGATATTGCATTGTTGATATAGACACTTATATTTCCTAAGCATGATAGAAAAGTTTAAAAAAAGAATCATAATCATTTATTTTGCATATAATGACTTCAAACTTCAGACTGAAGCTGATGTATACCATTTTTGTCATGTTAAGATTATTTCTTTTCTGCTTTGAAGAAATATTCCTGCCATTTGATTTATATATTGCCCATTTCATGGCTTTGAAGATATGTGGTCTCAATCACATATTTTTCCTCTTCAGTTATAAAGTTATTCAGTATCCCTTAATAGGGGTCAAGCATTTTAGTGGAAAAAAGGGATAAATCTTATTCCGATCATATATGCGTATATGTGTGTGCATATATACACATATGTGTGCATATGTGCACACACATACATATATGCATGTATATGTTTTGCATCATAGCAAAAACAATGGTGGCCCAAATATATGTGTATGCATATATATGCATTTGTAGGTAGATATACATGAACATACACATACACATGTTTGTGCATACACTGGTGTGTGTGTGTATGTGAAATTTTTAAGGCTTTGATATGATGACTTTAATTCTGGGGTTCACTGTTTTTATTATATTGCACTAACAGTACCATAATACTCAAGGTCTGTACATTATAAGGATGTACCAAAAATAATTCTATTGCAGTTATTCTAGCATATTTAAATTGTAATCCTAAAGCATTTGTTTGAAACAACACTACAGCTTTCTCTGAGGAAATTTTCTTCATTCTAGTCTTGAAAAGAAAAGTCTCCTTTTCTCCATAAATTATTAAAGATGAGCTTAAAGGACTAGCAGTCCTATTCATTTGGTGAAGTCCATAGATTTAAATGAGAAAAATGACAAATGACAAAGCTGGCAAAAAGGGTAAGACATAAAAAAAAGTGACGGCAAAAAGGAGAATACAGCCACTGTACAGTGGGGTAAGCTAAGTCTCCAGAGCAAATAATAAGGCTGTTATTTAACAGTGTTACCAATCCCAATTGCAAGGCAGAAATGGTAATTTGTGGTATGAGATCAAGTTACAATATATAGACATGTAAATTTTATTTGAAATAAATTGTTGTATAGTTAGATAAAAATGGTTTAGAAAAATATAGAAAATTGAAAAGTTCAATTAATTAAAAGGATATTTCAAGGAAACATATTTTGCTTAAATTGAAAGAATGTGCAAGTATACGTAGTCTTCACCAAATTTTAGTTTCTTTTTATTGATGGTGACAGTCTCTTTTCCTTCTGTTTATCTGGAACTCAAAAGAATTTTCAGAAAGAGAAAATTGCCTTCCATGTCTGAGTATTGATTTTTTTTAAATTAAAAAGGGACCTTAGAGTGGGTGGCTAGGTGGCACAGTGAATAGAACACTGGCTCTGGATTCAGGAGGACCTGAGTTCAAATCCGGCCTCAGATACTTAACACAAAAGTAACTGTGTGATCTTGGACAAGTCACTTAAACCCAATTTCCCTACCTTCCCCCTTCTAAAAAGCAAAAAAAGGGGGAGGACCTTATAGTTGACTCTTTTCTACATATCTAGAAAAAGAGACCCATGTTGGTTATGTGACTCACAATTATCTTTCTAAGATTTCATCACTCCAACTCTCCAACAAAAAGCTAGAACCCATTTAGATATAATATGCTGCCTTGATATCTTATTTATTGGCCTATGCTTATTAATAACAGAAGAGAAAAAAGCAGTTGGAAATTATTTAGTAACATGGCTTTATATATAACATCAAACTGTGTAATTCAGGCATTGAATAGTATTCTCATGCCACACCCATCCATACTGAAACACACACAGATAAACACATGGAAGCATACCATAAATGCTAAAATTATGGCTTGGGGATGGTTGCAATGTTCATAGCATGGTACATGATGTGAACATGTGATAAGAACTGCACTAAGTATTGATGTATAGTATTTGGATATTAATCCCTGGTGTGCTGCTTAAAAACTACAGAAACTTAGGAAAATTATGAGATTGGACCTCTATCCTCTTTGGATTCTTGTGACAAAACTGTTCTTCAAACCTTAAAAAATATGAATATAACCTATTCTCCATCACTATAATACCTCAACCTATTACTATATTAAAAATACTTTTAATGTTCTTTGATTTATGTGCTTTGTATTCCACACAAGGATATCAGATTTCCTGTTTTGTGTTTACTTCAATGCAGAAGTTAAGTTAAAGTGAAATCTTGTGAATTTTGAAGCTCATGTTTTGGATTTTGTTGCATTAATTATTCTCTTATCTTTCTATGTTTTTAAAAGTTTATTTATCTACTCAGTGCAGCAGCAGCCCTTCTTCCATAGTGGTCAGGTATGACTCTCGATTCCCCAGCAACAATGCTGAAGGAGCCTGCAGTTGCCAGTAATCTTGGCACTAATTACTCCTACATGGGAGTCCTTCCAGATGGGCAGGTGGAGATCATTGCTAATGATCAAGGAAACAGGACCATCCCAAACTATCTCACCTTCACCAACACAGACTGTTTAAACAGTGATATTGCAAAGGATCAAGTTGCAATGAAGCCTATCAGCACAGATTTTGGTGCAAATAGTCTGATTGGTCAGAGATTTGATGATACAGTTATACAGTCAGACAGGAAGCATTGACCTTTTTATGGTGGTGAATGATACATTCAGGCCTAAGATCCAAGTTGACTTCAAAGGGGAGACCTAAAGTTTCTATCTACATGCCATGGTCTTGACAGAAATAAAAGAACTTTACCTTGGGAAGACTGTCACAGTGGTCATTATACCACTTATTCCAACAATTAACATCATGCCACAAAGAGTACTGGAATTATCACTGGTCTCACTGTCCTCCAAATTGTCAATCAGACAACCACTACTGCTGTTACCTACATGAACTGGACAAAAATTTTGGTGCTGAGAAAAAATGTTGATCTTTGATCTTAGAGGTAGTATTTTCGATGTCTATTTTTATCATTGAAGATGGAATCTTTTAGGTCAAAGCTAGTGTTAGGGGCTCACACATGGGTGAGTAGGACTTTGACAACCAATTGTTCAAGTGAAAGCACAAGAAGAACATCAGTGACAACAAGAGGATTCTTTGCCACCTTTGCACTGCTTATGAAAGCGCAGTGTACCCTCTCTTCCAGTAATCAGACTGATAGTGAGATTAACTCCCTTTATGAAGGTATCAACTGCTATATATCAATTATGTAAGTTTATTCAAATGAGCTGAATGCTGATCCCTTCCCTGGCCTGCCAGAATCTGTGGGAAAAGCCCTAAGAGATGCAAAGCTAGATAAACCACAGATTCATAAAGTCTTCCTGGTGGGTAGTTCCACTTGAATCCCTAAAATCCAGGAGTTTTTTTGAAGATTTCTTCATTACCAAGGAGCTCAGCAAGAGTGTCAATTCTGATGAGGTTTTTGCTTATGGTGCAACTGCTTAGTCTGCCATATTGTCTGCAGTTAAATCTGAATATGTGTAGGACTTGCTGCTGTTGTATTTCAATTCTATTTCCCTTGGAAATGAACTGCTTACAGTTCTAATCCAATGTAACAATACCATTCCCATGAAGCACACATGGACCTTTGCCCCTTATTCAGACTGCAAGCCTGGTGTGCTTATTCAGGTTTATGAATTTTAAAGAGCAATGACAACGGTTAACAATCTGTTTGGCAAATTTAAATCAGGAATTCCCCTAACATAAAAGGGTGTTTCTCACATTGAAGTAACATTTAATATTAATGCAAATGGCATCCTCAATGTTTCTTCTGTGGATATAAGCATAGGAAAGGAGAACAAGATCACCGTTACCAATAATAAAGGGCATTTGAGCAAAGAAGACATTGAGCATATGGTCAAAGAGGCTGAGAAATACAAGTCTGAGGGCTGGGCCAGCACACCAAGAGGCCCAAATGAAGCCTGGTCACCCTGGTGGCACGTTAATCTACCAACTGCAAGGATCATTCCCAGCCCTATCATTACAAGGCTGGGATTTCTCAAAGCAGGATAAGAGACAAATGCAGGGCTCATGGCAGTGGTAGCACCTACTCCTGGGCCTGCCAAACCATAGAATGGAAATTTAAAAAGCACCTATCTGAACTTCCAGGGAACAGGATGGCAGAGTGAACTCTGGCTCTTCCAATCCCCCTTCTGATCCTAAAAAGCACAGTAATTATTTCCCCAGAGCAAAATTTTAAACAGTAAAGGCTTAGGAACACTGGAGAAAGGGTGTGGCTAAGGCCCTGCTATGAAGTGGGTAAAAACAGACTGCAAAGACAAAGACTCTAGTATTCTTTTACTGTGAGTGGTAAGAATCAAATTCAGAAGGAGGGGGTACTGACTCCACACCCACAGCTGAAGCTTCATAAGGGAATATGAACGGTTCTCCAGCATGGAAAGCATTGTTAAGATGAGCTCAAAAGGAACATTGAGAACCAAAATTTGAGGGGTAGGAGATAAAATCAATATTTTTTTAAATCAACATTGCAAAATTAGAGAAACATTACAATGAAGAAAACAGCTCCTGACAAAGAAAAATGTGGGAAATAAAAATGAAATCTGAACGTGTGAAAAAGGAGTTTCAAAATATAAATGAGGAAAATAATTTGCTAAAAATTAGAATCAACCAAATTGAAGCTAATGACTCTATGAGGCACCAAGAATCAGTCAAAGATAATATCAAGAATCAAAAATTAGAAAAAGAGGTAAAATATCTCAATGGAAAAATAACTGACCAGGAAACAGATACTGGAGAGATAATCTGAGATTTATTTGTATATCCGAAATTCATGATAAAAAAATGAGCCTGGACAATATTTTCCAAGAGCTCCTCAAGGATATCATTCCCGAGATCCTAGAGCCAAAGAGTAAAAGAGAAATCAAGAAAATCAATTGAACACCTCCTGAAAGAGATCCCAAATTAATGTTGTAGCCAAATTACAGATTTATCAGGTAAAGGAGAAAATACTACAAGCAGCTGTAATAGTAATGGAATTTAACAATCCCGCTTTATTGGCTTGTTTTTTGATTTGATTGTATTAAAACCCAGAGCTTGTGAATCCTACATGTGGGATGGTCTTGTTGACATGAAAAGAGAGGGCTGAACTTGGAGGAGCTGGTGATGTAAATTTAGGGAGACACAAGAAAAGAGAGAGGCAAAAGAACTTTTTGAAAGCAGCAGCTTAGAGTCAGAGAGAGAATGAGAGGATTGCTGAGGGCCAGTTTGAATTGCCCAGGACTTTTGAGAGCTGCCACCCAGAGTTGGCAAGGACTGAGGAGATATGGCTGTTATGCTGGTACTTTGTCTGTCTGTTTTGATTTTGTTTTGCCAGATTTGTCCACTGGTGAAGGACAGTCCTGTTGTTGCAGAGGTTCTGAAATTTTGCTGTTGGTTAAGAAGCCCTGAAGAAGGATTTTCTTGTTGTATGTTTACAGAAATCCTTAAAGGGGTTGTGCTGATTTTTTCAGGGGTCCTAGGACTGTTCTGCAGACAGAGAATGAATTAGTGAAGACCCTGACAGTGTATCTTGTGGCCTTGCTAAGCTTTGTCTCCCCAGGAACAAAGATTACTGAGAACTTGCCTCAGGTCAAGATGAAGAAAAGACCTCTCTTTGGGTATTAAATGCTGTGCTTAAGCTTGTTGTAACTCTGGGGTAGATGCAATTGTGATCCAAGGGTGGGGAACTTTTGACTTTTTTGTGCTCTGTGATTGAACAAATGAATGTACTTTAGTTATGATTGGAAATTAATCTCCATTTGAGAAGAGGGGCTTTGTGGTGGACTAAATGAATGTACAGCCTAGGGGTGGAGTAGTACTTAGAAGAGAGTCTTGGGATTGACTAAATGAATTATAATGTCCAGGGGTGGGGTAATACTTGGAGATTATTGAATTACACTTGGCAAATGCTGTATTTTTAATGATGCTATATTTTGATTTTCTCTGTTCTTAATTTTTCACTGAATAAAATGGAGAGCACCTGTGCCAGTATTTTGAACCTTGGGAAGTTACCTTTGCTTGGCATTATAGCAGCCAAAAAGAAACAATTCAAATATTGTGGAACTACAGTGAGGATCACGCAGGATCTTGCAGCTTCTAAACTGAAAGATCAGAGGGACTGGAATATGATATGCAACAAGGTAAAAGAGCTTGTGTTTTAACCCAGAATTCTAGTAAAACTGAACATAATCTTCCAGGCAAGGAAATGGTCATTCAATGATATAACAGAATCCCACACCTTCCTGATGAAAAAGAAAGATCTCAATGGAATTTTAACCTCCAATTACAAGACTCAAGAGAAACACAGAAAGGTAAACAGTGAAAAATCACTCACACACCAACACACACACACATAAGTTACTTTTTAATAAAAGCAAATGCTTCACATCCTTGTGGGAAGCTGACACCTGTTAATATTGACAATTCTATACTTATGGCGACATCTAAAAGGGATATAGAGAAATACAGGGTGTGAGTACAAATTACATGAAGTGACAATAAAAACATCTTATTAAAGTCTGCAGAGAGACTTCACTGGAAGAAGAGGAAAGAATAAAGCAGAAAAGGGTAAATTATGCCACACAAGGAAGCAGAAAAACATTATAGTTAAGGGAAAGAAGGGAGGAAGATGAACATTATATAAGCTTCACCCTCTCTGGGTCTTGTGTAAAGGGATAATAACATAATCAGTTAGTATAGGACTCTATAGAGAAGAGACGTAAAACTTATCATAATAGAGGAAAAGAGAGGAGGGAGAGGACTATTGCAGGATATCTATCCTCTTGGATCTTTGTTTGAAGAAGAATTAACACACTACAGTAAGTGTAAAATTCTGTCTTACACTACAGGTAGTAGGAAGGGGTAAAGGCTAAGAAAAGGAAGAGAGTTAGAAGGAAGGGAAGAGGTAGTAAGGAGGTAGGGTAGAAAAAAGGATGGGGGATGATAAGGAGATACTGGGAGAGGTGGTGATCAAAAGGAAAACTCTTAAGGACAGGAGGGAAGAAGGGGAAAACTAGAAGCTTAAACAGGGGAGGGAATAGGATGGAGGGGAAGATGCAGATAGACACACTGCATTCACAGTAGCAACCCTAATGTCTACTGGAAGGCAAGGATTCACTTTCTGAATTACTCAGTGAGGAGTGTAAATATCCATCAAATGACACAATATTTAAACCACCAGTGAAAAGGTCTTGTCAGACTCTCCAAGGTTTTCTTTCTTTTTTTTAAAGTCCTTTTTTTGTTTTACTTTCTATTGATTTCCATAATAGTAACTTGTACACAATGTATCCTGGGGGTAATACTTTTTATTAATTTGTTTGTTTACTTTTAGTTTACAAGATTCTGTTGCACAATTCTTTGAGTTTTCCCATATAAGATCTGCAAATACTTTCACATTAGACATCAGTCAGGTTATAAAGAAGGATTGTTTCAGATGGAATGAACAATGGGAAAGAGGACACAAAACCAAACAAGAAAAAGGAAGAGAGCAGGTAGTTTGTTTCAATCTGCATTCAAACTCTGTTTCTTTCTAGTTCTTTTTCTAAATGTAGACTTCTCTTTCCATCATGAGTTTTTGAAGTTGACTTATATCCCTGTGTTGCTGAGAAGAGTCTAGTCTATCAAAATTGGTCATTGCACATGTTGTTTCTGTAATTGCATACAAATTTCTCTTGGTTCTGCTCTTCAAACTCACCATCAGTTCTTAAAAGCCTCTTTAGGAAAATATGAAGTACTTGTGCTTCTCATTTCTTATAGCACAATAGTATTCCATTACATTCATATACCACAATTGTTTAGCCATTCCCCAATTGATGGGCACCCCGTTAATTTCCAATTCTTTGCAACCACAAAAAGAGCTGTTATAAATAAATGAATAAATAAAGAAATAAAGAAATAAATGAATGAATGAATATATATATATATATATATATATATATATAATATAGGAGTCTTCCTGCAACTTCTATGATCTCTTTGGGATACAACCCTAGAAGTGGTGTAGCTGGGTCAAAGGGTATGAAATAATTTATAGCCCTTTGGATATAGTTCCTGATTGCTCTCCAGAATGGTTGAATAAGTTCACAACTCCACCATTAGTGTTTCAAGTTGTCCACATCCTCTCCAGCATTTGTCATTTTCCTGTTTTGTCAACTTAGCCAATTTGACTGGTGAGATGCGGTAGCTCAGAGTTATTTTGATTTTCATTTCTCTAATCTATAGTGGTCTTCTTCCACTTTTACTTTTCCATCCTTTTTGTCCCCAAAAAGGCATCTATATTCTGATTGTGCTTCCTCTGTTTGCTCATCTTACCAATCAATTATTTGATTTTTGATCTCTTTGCCACGGAAAAACTCTGTGTCCAGAGAGAAGAGAGCTGTGTCTTAAATTGCTGGTGTTTTTCCCAGTCAGGATTTTTTTTCCAGGCACCTACCTCAGAACTGTGAGAAAGGCTTTCTCTTCACAGCTTCACCAAACTCTGCCACATGAGCACTTCTCATCCCAAGACCACTACCCAAGCCTGTGACCAAGATCCAGGCAGGGCAAATCTGGAGAATTCTGCCTCTGTGCCAGCAGGAAGATTCCTCCAAATGCCTTCTGGAGATTCCTTTGGTCCCCCTACAATCTATATGCCAGGAGCTGGAAGCAGAAGAAATGGCAGGATTTGCAGCCACTATCACCTCCACTGCCCTGGGGACAGGTACTGGACTACTCTCTGTTCTCATCCAGAGTCAACAGGCTTCCAAACTGAACTTTTATGTTTACTTTGGTATTTATTCTTTGAGAATTCTGGAAATGGCTACAGCTGCCAGTGTTTCACTCTCCTGAAGCCTGCTATGGTCAGTTTGTAGCACTTATTGTGCTTGCTTTGAGTCTCATCTTGTATGGTTCATGTGGGACTGAGCTTGGCTCCCAGCTCAGTAGGATAGACCCTTCCTCTGGGCCAGCCAGGCTGTCTTCAGTGGGAGTTTTGTTTCTCTCTGCCAATTTGTGGGGTTTGTACCTCTATAATTTGTTTAGAGTCATATTTTGTAGGTATTAGAAGTGTTTGAAGAAGGTGTTCAAGTAAGTTCCTGTCGTCTTGGCTCCAACCCCCAAGAACATTTCTTATGTTCATATTATGTGCCAGATACTGTTGCGGTTTAAACCCAGGGACACCAAAAATTGTTGAGGTGGGGGCTTTGCCCCCTCAAAAACTGTTGCTGTTTCATGATGTGTTGTGATGGAACCATCTAAAAAGTTCAGAGGCAGACCACCTCTAATCCAAGTATAGGCATTTATTGAGATTGATGACTCTCATGAAGCATACTAAGTTCCAAGAGGAATTAGCAACTGTAGAGAAAGCAAGATGGACTTTTATAGGGTAAAGATGCAATTACATAACAGAAATTTTCATAGAATAGAGGTATATCATTAATATTAAAAAGACAAGAGATTGATAAGTGATTAGATAATGGAGCAGGGTTCCCATCTATGTTGTGGTGGTTAAGCATTCTGGTCATGCTGCCCTTCTAGGTATTGTGGTCGTGACTGGTCAAGATGGATAATGTGATTGTCATTTAATACAAACCACACCTGTTTCTGTGGGAATGGATCTGGGGTCAGTGACTTGGTAGAGGCAATAGCTGGGTAGCCATCACATGGACACACTTGCTGTTTCTGTGGGAACCAAGAGTTCAGGGACACACCTGTTGTGCCAGTGAGCAGTGAGACATATATGCAAAAGTTAGGACATTGGCAGGGGGGAATGGCAGAGGTTAGATAAGTACAGTGGCCCTGCTGTTCAGTGGGGTGGGGCCTATAATGAAGTTGGAATACTGGGACTTAGGGCAGCTTTATTAGGATTCCATCTACACTTTGCTAGGAATTTCACAAATGTAATCTCATTAGATCCTCACATTAATCCTGGGAAATGAGTGCTTTTTTTACACCTATTTTAAAGTTAGCTAAACTGAGACAAATAATGCCTGAATTATTTGACCAGAGTCACAAACCTAATAAATGTGTCTCCAATGGGATTTGAACTTCATTCTTTCTGACTGAAAGCTCAGTGCTCTATCCACTGTACCCCTAACTATTTAACTCATTAGGAAATTATAACAAGAGGAGCAAAGTATGAAGAATAATCCTCCTTGCCTTTTCATGGAACAATGGTGTTATCAAAATCTGCCAATTCCCAACCACTATTCCATCTCTTTACTCTCTGCAGTCACATGTCTCTTTGGTGTAGTCTCAACTGCTAGTCACCAAGCCACAGTGAAAGGGTCATGAGCTGTCACGCTCAGAATTCTTGATTTGGACTCCCCAAAATACAGCTTTCATTCCTCTAGATTGTGGATAGAAATCCAAAATTCTTTTGCAGAATATCTATTTTGAAGGAAAAAAAGACAAACACAATATGATCTTTAAGTATAATGGAAGGGGAAATAGAGAATTCTGCAAAGAATTGTGCCCTTGTGAAATCCCACCATTTCCTAATGCCTCAATAATTTCTTTGCTCTGCTAGGAAACTTTCTAATCTTTCTACCCCAAGCATAAACTTCCCATGGAGTAACATTTAATATATACCTATCTTTATGTGTTCCTGGTGTTCATGACTCATCTTTATCTCATAGCATCTGTATACCAGGTGAATATTCCTCCATGATATCATAAACTCCTTGAAATCAACAATTTTCTAGTGTTTACTACAGAGTTTTACAGATATTCAACACAGTACTAACTTATTTAATGGAACTGAATGATGGATATTTTGATTTCTTGCAAAATTCTAGAATTAATTGTAAAAGGATGATTAACTTTGTTTCAACTTCCTCTCTGTCCCCTAACTTTCTCAACCCTTTCCAAGGTAATCTAACAATAATTCAATTGAAAATGCTTTCTCCAAAGACACTAATGATTTTTTAATTGCCATGTGGGATGCCCTTCTTTTCTCAATTCTTATTCCTCTTGACCTTCCCCCAGGATTTTGACCACTTTGATCACCCTTTCCTTGTTATTATCTTCTTCTGTGTTTTGGGGTGACCTTACTCTCCTAGTTTTCCTTGTTCGTTTTTTTTTTTTTTATTTTTCACATTCCTTGGTTGGTTCATCATTCATATCATTCACCGAAACTGTGTTTCTATTCTAAGACTTTATCTTGGCCATGCTTCTTTTATACATCTACATTCTTTTTTCTTAGAAATCTTGTCAGTTAATAGCATATTTTATAGACACCATAGCCTTTCCTTAACTCCATTCATATCAGCAACTACCTAATTGACATTTTGATCTTGATGTATTTTTTTCCAAGTGCTTTATTAACTTCAGATTTACATCAATCATTTCCACCAGATTTTGAGTTACACATTTTCTCCCCGTTTTTTCCCTACCCACCACCCCAAAATAGCAGTCCCACAGGATATCCCCTCCCCCAATCTGCTCTCTCCATATTTTCTCCCATACCCCTTTTGACTTTTCTGGTGGATCTCTATGCCCCAGTGCCTGGATATCTTATTTACCAATGACATGTAAAATAATATTGATAATAGTATATATATATATATATGCATATATATACACATACATATATATTTGAATATTTGATTTTAAAACTTTGAATTCCAGATTCATTCCCTTCCTCCCTTGTCATCTACCCTTACTAGGAAGATAAGCAGTTCAGTATAGGTTATACACGTGTGGCTAATGCAAAACAATAACATAGTAGATAAATTGTAAAAGAATGACTATATTTTTCTCCCTCCTTTCCCACCTCCCACTTGTTCTTTTCTCTACTTTGATCCTGTCCCTTTTAAAAGTGGGTGCTTTCAACTTCCCTCCCCCCAGCTTGCCCTCCCTTCCATCACCCCTCTCTCATCCCCTTCCCCTCTGGTCTCCTGTACGGTGAGATATCCTATTTAGTGTATATTTTATTCCCTCCTCAAGCCAAATTCAATGGGAATAAGGTTGACCAATTCCGTTTTGCCTTCCTATACTTCCTCTCCATTGTGTAACCATATCTCCTCGCCTCTTCTGTATCAGATAGTTTACTGCATTCTGTCTCTCCCCATCTCATCTCATTATATTCCTCTCTCACCTCTTAATTTCACCTTTTAAGTATCATCCCTTCCTGTTAAATTGGTCCTGTGCCCTCTATCTATGTATGCCTGTACACATATATACACACATTCATATATATATATATATATATATATATATATATATATATATATTTCTATTCCCTTCAACTACTAAGAAAGGATTCATAAGTTACTATTATTGTTTATTTTTATTTTTCCCATGTAGGAATGTTAATAGATCAACTTTTATAAGTTCCTTATGGTTTCTTTTCCCTGTTTACATTCTCATGTTTCTCTTGATTCTTGTATCGGAGTGTCAAATTTTCTTTTCAACTCTGGTTTTTCCAGCAAGAATGCTTGAAAGTCCTCTATTCCGCTGAATGACCATATTTCCCCCTGAAACATGACACTCTGTTTTTCTGGGTATGTGCCTCTTGGTTTTAATCCCAGCTCCTTTGCCCTCTGGAATATCATATTCCAGTGTAAAATCTGCCAAATCCTGGGTTTTACTGATTCATAATATTCAAATTGTTTCTTCCTGAATGGTTGTAATATTCTCTCCTTAATCTGGGAATTCTGGAACCTGCATATAATATCCCTAAGAGTTTTCTTTTTGGGATCTTTTTCATCAGGTGATCGGTGGATTCTTTCAATCTCTATTTTGTCCTCTGATTCTAAAACATCAGGGCAGTTTTCTTTGAGAACTTCCTGCAGGATGATTTCTAGCTTCTTACTTGGATCATGGCTTTCAGGTAATCCAATAATATTAAAATTATCTCTCCTGGATCTATTTTCCAGGTCAGCGGTTTTTCCCATGAGATATTTCACATTGTCTTCTATTCTTTCATTTGTTTGGATCTGTTTAACAGCATCTTGATTTCTCATAAAGTCATTAGCTTCCATTTGCTCCAGTCTAATTCTTCAGCAATGATTCTCCTCATTGAGCTTTTGAGAATCTTTTTCCATCTGGAAAATTTGACTTTTTAAGGCATTCTTCTCCTCATTGCCTTTTTGAGCCTCTTTTGACCTTGTAATGTAATGCCAAGCAAAGGCAATTTCCCAAGGTTCAAAATACCAGCATAGGTGCTCTCCATTTTATTCAGTGACAAATTAAGGACAGAGAAGATCAAAATATGACATCATTCAAAATACAGAATTTACTAAGTGTGATTAAATAGTCTCCAAGTACTACCCCACCCCAGGACCTTATATTCATTCAATCAATTACAAAGTCCCTCTTCTAAATACTACTCCACCCCTAGGCTGTACCTTCATTTAGTCCATCACAAAGCCCCTCTTCTCAAATGGAGATTAGTTTCCAATCATAAGTAAAGTATATTCATTTGTTCAATCATAGAACACAAAATGTCAAAAGTTGCCCACACCTGGAACACATTTGAATCTACCCCAGAGTTACAACAAGTTAAAGCACAGCACTTAATACCCAAATGGAGTTCTTTTCTTCATCTTCACCACAAGGCAAGTTCTCAGCAATCCTTTTTCTTGGGAAGACAAAGCTCAGCAAGGCCACAAGATACATTTCCAGTCTCTTCATCAATTCATCTTCTGTCTGCAGAACAGTCGTAGGACCCCTGAAAACATCAGCAAAACCCTTTCCCAGGAATTCTGTAAACATACAATAAGAAAATCCTTCTTCAGGGCTTCAGAACCAACAGCAAGGTTCCAAGAATTCTGCAACAACAGCACTGTCCCTCACCAGTGTACAGTATTCACTCTTTGTCTGCAGAACAGTCTCAGGAGCTCTTAATCAACAGCCAGGTTCCAGAACTTCTGCAGCAACAGGATTGTCTTTCACCAGTGGACAAATCTGGCAAAACAACATCAAAACAGACAAAGTACCAGCAAAACAGCCATGTCTCCTCAGTCCTTTGCAGCTCCGGGGGCAGGTCTCAAAAGTCTACGGCAAATCAAAGTGGCCCTCAGCAATCCTCTCAGTCTCTGCCTCCAAAGCTGCTGCTTTCAAAAAGTTCTTCTGCCTTTCTCTTGTGTCTCTCCAAATCTACATAACCAGCTCCTCCCAGTTCAGCACTCTCTTTTCATGTCAACAAGTCCATCCCACAAGTGGGATTCACAAGCTCTGGGTTTTAATACAATCAAACCAAAAATCAAGCCAATACAGGGAATCTTTAAATGCCATTACTATTACAGCCCTTTGAGTCAGTCTGTTTTTTAAAGTGTTATTTTCCTCAGGCTGTTGACTCTCATTTCATAATTTTCTTGCATTGTTCTCATTTCTCTTCCAAATTTTTCCTCCACTTCTCTTATCTGCTTCTTATCCTCTATGGCCTATAACCAGCTCGTATTTTCCTTTAAAGCTTTTGGTACAGGAGTTCTGACTTCACTGTTTTCCTCCTGTTCCATGTTTGCTCCTTTTTGTCCCCAAAATAGGAATGTAATGTTGGAATCTTCTCTCTGTTTTGTTTCCTTTGCCTGGTCATGCCATCCCTCAGTCACTTGACTACTGGGCTTTTTTGCCACAGTAGGACTCTGCCACCAAACAGGGGAGCTTTCATCCAAAACACTAGGATTTTCTCAGTTGCTGGAGGTATTAGATAGGTACCCTCTCTGAGTTCTCCACAGGCTCTGGCAAGCTGGCCACACACCCCAGGACCTCAACCCTAGACTGTAATCCACATCCAAGCATGTTAAAGCAAGAGTGCTTACCCCTCAGACTGGTGCTTGATCCCCCTACTCTCTGCAGGCCAGGAGCTGAAGCTGCAACATGGTGCTGGCTGGCTGTGCCAGCACCTCAGCAGCTTCTCACCCCAGGGGCAAAAGCCATGCACCCCCACTTTCCGGTCCCAAAGTCCAGCCTGCACTGATCTCTCACTTTATCCTTCACTTCTGTGTGTTGATAAATCTGGTAACGGCCACAGCTCCTGCTGATCTGGAGACCCTCTGGCTGGTGCCCGGTCAGGCCTGCCCTGGGGCTAAATCCTTGGTGTGGGCCTGGGCTGGGCTCCCAGAGTGCTGTGCTGGATTCTTGGCAGCCTGCAGGGTTATTCTCAGTGGAAGGTTTGCTTATCTGTGTAATTTTGTGGGTACTGCAGCCCCAAAGTTTGTTTAGAGTCCCCTTTTTCCATGGATTGGGGAAGGTGGAAGACAGAGCAGTGGGGAGGTCCTGCTTCTACTCTGCCATCTTGGCTCTGCCCCCTCTTGATGTCTTTTAAACATGGCAAAATCATTCTGTCCCAAATTTGTCTTATCACCTTTTCCTGAATGTCCTCTTAATATCTTAAAAGACAATAACATTGTCTAATTATCTAAGTATCTAACTTTGCAAACTTAGTACTTTCCTCACCTCCTCTTTCCAACTAAACATCATAAATTCTCCTTCATCAAATCTTGCCATTTTTTCTCCTTCTATAATCATTGTTATTTCTAACACATGGAAAGTGATTTACATATATTTTGTAATTTCATTCTTATAGAGATGACTTTTGTGTCATGAACAAAAATCAATTTTTACTGTTCTAGATAATAGATAGCCATTGAGAATTTTTCATCAAGAGATAGAACAGTGTTATATATTCAGAAAATCAATACGATATGGTGCATGTATGGGAGGTTATTGATGAGCTCATCTCATTCTCCATATCTTACTGACTTTGTATATTTCACTGCCTTCATTCATCTTTTCCTCATTTCTTCTTTTCAGAGAATGGATTATCCTTTCTTCTTGGTATGGTTAATGGCTGTAAAAATAAGCACAAACACATTTCCAGAGGACTGCTACTATGAATAGCTTTAAGGTTTTTGTCACATAGTAGAGTGACCTCCCTATTTTTTCAGCAGTTAATTAAAGCAAAACATTCATAGAAACCAAAGTACGGCACTCACAAGGTTATAACATAACAAATTATCACTAAAGTGGCCACATACTTTTAAATTCTAAAAGCTATCATTCCATAGGTCGTTAAATCAATCATCCTTAAGGAGCAAGCCTCCTTAAGAGTCACAAAGTATAAAAGTCAAAGTTGTCCTCCACTAGATCACAGTAAACCATGATCTTCTCAGTCAGCATTAAGTACCCAATAAGAGGTCTTTTCATCTTTATTTGAGCCTGGCTTCCAGATTCCATGGTTCCCCTTCCATGGTCCCAGCTCCTGCCTGAATCTACCCAATTGTCACCTGGATTCAAAGGTAGGTAGCTGTCAGCTCTTTTTCCAGCTCCTCATCCAGTTCCTGTTCCATATTGAAGTTCAAAGAGTCCAGTCCACCTCAAGTCTTCCACAGTTTCTGTTTCTGGGAAGACAAAGCTTAAGAGAGCCAAAACAATATTCATAAACTTTGCAGGCACCATCATCAATTCACTATTGATTCACTATTGATATCAATTCACTATTGATTTTGAAATAAAAAAGACAACACAAGGTCTGAGAACTCAACACAAATCATCAATAATCACTCCTTCAGGACTTCTCTAAACAACAAGAAAATTCTCTTTCCAGGCTTCCAGTAAAGTCCCAGGGCTTCTGTACAAAATATAAAAAAAAAATCTACACAAACAGAACAGACAGAGTGCCTGGTCACCACAAAATTCCCCTTCTCAATTCTGCTTTTCCTTATACATGGTCATTAGCTCCTCCCAGGTGCATCAGCAAGTTCCTCCCACTGTGGTGGTCACAAGCTCTGTTTCCTAACAAAGACAAGATATAATCAGGGCAAGGCTCAAAGACATGAACTCAAACAAGGTGCTGAAAACATAAGTAGCTGAAACAAGGGTCTAAGTACTTCTTTGTTTGCCATTACAACCACTCTCCTTTGTATCATTCATTCCCTATTTCACAGCCAATGTTCCTATTTCCTCTTTATCTGATTACATTGATCATTATCATGCTGGCTCTCTCTCTCTCTCTCTCTCTCTCTCTCTCTCTCTCTCTCTCTCTC